>NC_142473.1:67125000-67432500 GCF_049115385.1 Moschus berezovskii
CCTTGCCCCATTTCCCCTCCTTCCCAATCACTCAGGGATTTCCCTGCCTCCCTCCCTCCCTCTCTATTTTCTTTCTTTCCTTATCTAATATTTGGGAGTTAGGCCTTCATTTAAAATACATCCTAATTCATAGCAAATCTATCCCTGTATTTTCCTGGACAATCCTTAATTTGCAGTAAACCCCCAATCCTTTTTTTTTTTTCTGCCACCATTTCTGTTGCTAAAACCCTCCAGCGAGAGCCGGTGAAAATTGCACATCAGGCTGATGAACTCTGCGGCAGTCACACATAATCCGACTTAGCTGACTGTGCTTATACACTGAATTTCCTTTCCTCATTCCGACTTATTTCTTGTTCCCTAATGTGAGTTTAATCTTAGCCTTTTCCATTCTTGTCATGCCCCAGCACCTCACACTCCACAGAGACCCTGACTCCTAACACGTGAGGTCCAACAACTGCCCTTCCTCCTCCTCCAAATGTTATCCTTTGATTTCCTCTTATCAACATCCCCCCAACCCCCACCCGGCCCCAGCAGCTCCCTTCAGAGCTCTTTGAAGGGTGGTCTCAGCCCACCTGGTTAGTCTCCAAGACAGAGGTTCTATAAGTGAGGGTTCAGAAGATCATGCAGCGTCCACAAGGCACTCCAGGTGGTCCATGAATCTTTTGAAATGAATGCAGAATGTTGTCTGTAAGTCAGTTTTTAGTTGCGAGTCTCTAGATTTCATCTACTTTGCACAGGACTCCGCCGACCTCAGACTTTGCCTCGTCACTCATTACCTCTTTCTTGCATTTTTCGGCTCTCACCTTTTTGACTGGTGTCCTCTGTCTACACACAACCTGGCTGTACCATGGAGGAGAATTACCATGTGTATTCGTCTGCGCTGGCTGCCACAGCGGACGACCACATGCTGGGTGGCCTCAATGACAAATTAATTTTCTCATGGCTCTGGATGCAAGAAGTCCAAGATCAGAGTACCAGGATGGTTAGTTTCTGGTGAGAACTCTCTTGGCTTGCAGATGGCCACTCTCTCACTATACCCTAGCATGGCCTTTCAAGGGGCGGGCATACAGGGGTGGAGGTAGGGAAGTTCTCTTTTTATTATTATGCTACCTGTCCTACTGAAATAAGGTCCCACCCTTCAAACCTCATTTAATCTGAATGACCTCCTAAAGATCCTGTCTTCAAATATAGTCACATTGGAAGTTAGGACGTCAACATATGATTTTCAGGGTGTTGCGGGGGATGGCACATAGTTCAGTCCATAGCACCAAGGATAAAAATAACTTGATTTAAGATATCAAAGTTGTGATCTTTGTTACGCTGGCAATAGCTTTCTAACTTATCTTTCTGCTTTTTATCCTGCCCTTCACGCTGTAGCCAGCCACACCTTGCATAATCACCATTTGGGAGAAATTTCTTCCCTTCTAATGCATTTTGCTACGTGGAGAAGCAGGCATTAGGTAACACTCCGCGCCTCCACTCTCTGCTGCCCCCAAAGAGCCCCACATCAGTGGTCCAGGAACTTCCTCTCCTCTGCTTCTTGGGAATGAGCTGCCCACACACAGCATTCTTTCTTCTCTGATCCTGTGTATGCAGAGTCTTAGAGGGACTCCCTGGGCGTGTTAGCATTTCCTTTTGGTTCCTTCTCAAGGTTTCCTTCTCTCTGCCATTATACCTACTGTTCTTGCACGTTGTCTGCTTTTCCAACTAGAGCCTTTACATTTTTGTCATAGTTGTTTTAAATGGCCTATCAATCATTTCTCAATCTGCATCATCTCTATACCCAGACTGTATTTGTTCTACCCTTTTATCATGTCTTGTAATTTTCCATTCAGACTGTATTTGTTCTACCCTTTTATCATGTCTTGTAATTTTCAGACTGTATTTGTTCTCTTCAGACTGTATTTGTTCTACCCTTTTATCATGTCTTGTAATTTTCCATTGAAAGGCAGACATGACTTATTGGAACTAAGGCAAATAACTTTTTAGTGAAGTTTTATGTAAATCCAGCCAGCAGTTCGGTTGTGTTTTCAGTTCAGTTCAGTTCAGTTCAGTTACTCAGTCGTGTCCGACTCTTAGCGACCCCATGAACCACAGCACGCCAGGCCTCCCTGTCCATCACCAACTCCCGGAGTTCACTCAAACTCATGTCCATCGAGTCGGTGATGCCATCCAGCCATCTAATTCTCAGTCATCCCCTTCTCCTCCCGCCCCCAACCTTTCCCAGCATCAGAGTCTTTTCCAGTAAGTCAACTCGTCGCATGAAGTGGCCAAAGTATTGCAGTTTCAGCTTTATCATCAGTCCTTCCAATGAACACCCAGGATCGATCTCGTTCAGAATGGACTGGTTGGAACTCCTTGCAGTCCAAGGGACTCTCAAGAGTCTTCTCCAGCACCACAGTTCAAAAGCATCAATTCTTCGGCGATCAGCTTTCTTCACAGTCCAACTCTCACATCCATACATGACCACGGGAAAAACCATAGCCTTGACTAGATGGACCTTGGTTGGCAAAGTAATGTCTCTGCTTTTTAATACGCTATCTAGGTTGGTCATAACTTTCCTTCCAAGGAGTAAGCGTCTTTTAATTTCATGGCTGCAATCAGCATCTGCAGTGATTTTGGAGCCCAGAAAAATAAAGTCTGACACAGTTTCCACTGTTTCCCCATCTATTTTCCCAAGAAGTGATGGGACCAGATGCCATGATCTTCGTTTTCTGAATGTTGAGCTTCAAGCCAACCTTTTCACTCTCCTCTTTCACTTTCATCAAGAGGCTTTTGAGTTCCTCTTCACTTTCTGCCATAAGGGTGGTGTCATCTGCATATCTGAGGTTATTGATATTTCTCCCAGCAATCTTGATTCCAGCTTGTGCTTCTTCCAGCCCAGCGTTCCTCATGATGTACTCTGCATATAAGTTAAATAAGCAGGGTGACAATATACAACCTTGACGTACGCCTTTTCCTATTTGGAACCAGTCTGTTGTTCCATGTCCAGTTCTAACTGTTGCTTCCTGACCTGCATACAGGTTTCTCAAGAGGCAGCTCAGGTGGTCTGGTATTCCCATCTCTTTCAGAATTTTCCACAGTTTATTGTGATCCACACAGTCAAAGGCCTTGGCATAGTCAATGAAGCAGAAATAGATGTTTTTCTGGAACTCTCTTGCTTTCTCCATAATCCAGCGGATGTTGGCAATTTGATCTCTGGTGCCTCTGCCTTTTCTAAAACCTGCTTGAACATCAGGAAGTTCACGATTCACATATTGCTGAAGCCTAGCTTGGAGAATTTTGAGCATGACTTTACTAGCGTGTGAGATGAGTACAGTTGTGCGGTAGTTTGAGCATTCTTTGGCATTGCCTTTCTTTGGGATTGGAATGAAGACTGACCTTTTCCAGTCCTGTGACCATTGCTGAGTTTTCCAAATTTGCTGGCATATTGAGTGCAGCACTTTCACAGCATCATCTTTCAGGATTTGAAATAGCTCAATTGGAATTCCATCACCTCCACTAGCTTTGTTCGTTGTGATGCTCTCTAAGGCCCACTTGACTTCACATTCCAAGATGTCTGGTTCCAGGTGAGTGATCACGCCATCGTGATTATCTTTGTCGTGAAGATCTTTTTTGTACAGTTCTTCTGTGTATTCTTGCCACCTCTTCTTAATATCTTCTGCTTCTGTTAGGTCCATACCATTTCTGTCCTTTATCGAGCCCATCTTTGCATGAAATGTTCCCTTGATATCTCTAATTTTCTTGAAAAGATCTCTTGTTTTTCCTATTCTGTTGTTTTCCTCTATTTCTTTGCATTGATACCTGAGGAAGGCTTTCTTATCTCTCCTTGCTGTTCTTTGGAACTCTGCATTCAGATGCTTAAGGAAACCAGGGGCTTCAAATTTCTCTAGAGTTCTTTTTTTAAAATCTCCTCTGTTGTCTTTGGGTTTCCCTAAGAACTCCTTCTTAAAAAGAGTCTGAGCCTTACAGTTCTTTCAGCAGTAATTCACTTATACAGGCGCCCTGTTAATGTGGTGGCAAAGAGTGGGGGAAGGGAAGCATTCTATAAACTCATGATTAAATTTCAGTCTTCCTGTGGGCTTGTGACCTTTAACAAATGTTTCTTTGCTATCCCTTCCCTCTTAGGTGATACAGAAAAGCTAGAGGGGCTGGAGACAGGAAAATGCTCTTTCCCCAAGAATCTAAAAAAGAGCGGATATATGTATGTGTATAACTGATTCATTTTGCTGTATAGCAGAAACTAACACAACATTTTAAATCAAATATATTCCAGTAATTTTTTTTAAGTGCTCTTTCCCAAGATGAGATGAGGCTCTGAAAAGGTTTTTTTCACCGGGGAGTAGTCAGTCCTGTGTAATGGAGAATATTCTGGGCATATTTCAAAATGGTTACTTTCCTTGTCTACCTGCTGAGACATAAAATGATTTTTTCTTGGCACTTCACCACCTGGTGTGGTTCTTGGAGGTAAAACCACAAAACATCTGCCCCCTGCTCTCAAGATAACAGCCCCCAGGGGAGTCCCACTCTTCTGTTAGTCGATACACAGCCTCGGCCATTTATCAGCATGATTATTCTACTGTTCCTACCAGGTTCTGGTTCTGGCAGCTTCTGCTCAGGTAAGCTGATCTTGACCTCGAGTATCTGCAGCCACTTGTCTCTCCAGATTCATGGTGGTGGCTTGCCCTGAAACCTCACTTTTTTGGTGAGTACAAGAAAAGTCCCTGCTTTTCAGCTTTTTTCTTGTTGTAAGGTCAGGAGTGACAACTTCCAAGCTCTTTTATTGCTGGATCTGAAACTGAGAGTCCCAAGGCAAGCTATTTTTTTTGATGGCCTGAAGTTAGTCTTTTCTTTAGTGAGTTTTGCTTTGATTATGAAACCCAACAGATGGTAGTTAACCAGCCCATCCACTCCAAGAACATACTTTACGTTACTTGAATTCATTTAAATTTATTGAGACATTTTATGGGCCAGAAGATGTTCTATCCTGGCAAATTTTGTGAATTTGAGAATAATGTATATTCCACTGTTGTTGGGTAGAATTTTCTGAAATGTCAATCAGCTCAAGCATAGTTAGTGCTATTCAAGTCCACTATTTGCTGACTTTCTGCCTACTTGTTCCATCAGTTATTAAGAGAGCATTTTAAAAAATTTCTGTAATTTGGTATTTGTCTGTTTCTCTTTGCAATGCTTTTTTTTTTTGCTTCATTTATTTTGCAGTTTTGCCATTAGGTACATAGACATGTAGGATTGTTACGTTCTTTTGATTAACTGACCCTTATGCGATGATGATAAGACTTCCTTTTTCTTAGCAGTGTTCTTTGTTCTGAAATGTACTTTGTCTGATACAAATACAGTCACTCAACTTTCCTTTGATTAGTGTCAGTATGTTATTTTTTCCCATCTTTCCACTGTTTAGCCCTTTTGTGTCCTTATCAGTTAAGTTCAGTTCAGTTCAGTTGCTCAGTCATGTCAGACTCTTTGCAACCCCATGGACTGCAGCACTCCAGGCTTCGCTATCCATCACCAACTCCTGGAGTTTACCCAAACTCATGTCCATTGAGTTGGTGATGCCATCCTACCATCTCATCCTCTGTCGTCCCCTCTCCTCCTGCCCTCAATCTTTCCCAGCATCAGGGTCTTTTCAATATTTAGGGTGCATTTTCTGTAGCAGCACATAGCTGTATATCACTATTTTACACAATTTGACAATCTCTGCCTTTTAAACTGGGGTGTTTATATGATTACCATTCCTGTGATCATTAACATGGCTAGATTTGAGTCTATTATCTTGCTATTTGTTTTCTATTTGTCTCATCTGTCCTAGGTTCCCCCCTTTTCTCTTTGTCTACCTGCTCTGGGATTTTTTTTTTAATGTTGCTTGCATTTTATACACATATATATATGTCTGTATCCTACACACACACACATATGGGCTTCCCTGGTAGCTCAGTTGGTAAAGAATCTGCCTGAAATGCAGGAGCTCCAGGTTTCATCCCTGGGTCAGGAATATTCCCTAAAGAAGGAAATGGCAACAAATCAAATCTCTCTCTTCTGCTTTAGGGTTAATTGAGTACTTTTTATAATTCCATTCTGTGCCCATTGTTGGCTCACTAGCTCTAACTCTTTGCTTTCATAATTTTGCATTGCTTTAAGGTTGAAAGCACACTTTTTCACACTATCAATGGAAGTTTACAGAATTGATTGCTAAAGAACACTCACAGGACCCCAAATGACAATGTTTATAAAAACCTACAGGAAAAGGATCCAATATACAACATTAAAGACATGCATCAACAACCAAAGGCTATCTCACAGGAATGGGTCTGGAAAAGTCAGAAAGAATAGCCTCTTGTCCCCCTTTCTGTAAAAGTCATAGTCAAATTCAATTAATCTATTGGGTGAGGAACCACTTTTGTAGGTACAGAATACCTCAGAACGAAGGAGCCCCAAAGAGCACCCTGCCTGGACATGTAAGCGTATTCTTGCCCCATAAGAGCAAAGTCCTCCAGAAATCTCAAAAACAATGCTGACAAGCTGCAAAAATTCCCCTCCAAATTCCTCAGACACTGGGTTTCAAGATAACGTGATGAATGGGTATGTTTCATGCCTTCATTAGAAGTCAGTGCCATGCTGAATATTTAGCAAAACTGCTCAGGTTAGTTCCTGAGTGAAAAGTAAAAGTGTTAGTCGCTCAGTCGTGTCAACTGTGGCCCCATGCACTATAGCCTTCGAGGCTCCTCTGGAATTCTCCAGGCAAGAACACTGGAATGAGTAGCTATTCTCTTCTCCAGGGGATCTGCCCGACCCAGGGATCGAAATGGGTCTCCTGCATTGCAGGCAGATTCTTTACCATCTGAATCACCAGGCCTTTACTAGGAGTCATATGCCGAAAATTTAGCAAAATCAGAGTCATATAATAGGCCACTTGAAATTGTCCCAGGTATCACTGATTCTCTGTTTTTTAAATTCATGTTTCCCTGTGTGTTTCCTTTAGGATAGTTTCTATTGCTATGCCTTCAAGTGCATTAATATTTTCTAATGCCTTTGTGATATTTTGATTTGTTTTATGAAATATATATTTGGTCTTTATCTCCTTCTTGACATAGAGCTAAAACACTTTAGATTTTCCTAAATGATAAGAGTAATAAAGGTGTCCTTTGTTATTTGTAACAAGTCCCTTTCACCTACCTCTGAGTTTAATTTAATAAGATGATTTTGTAAAGTGCTGAAGGATGGGGGAACTAGCTGTGTGATTATAGGATTGGAACTCTCAGCCATATCCCCCAACTTCCAGACTCCAAGGAGGTGAAAGGGGATGGTACGTGAGTCAATCACTAATGGCCAATGATTTAATCAACCATGCCTACCTAATGAAACCTCCAAAAGCCCCAAAAGGAAAGGGTTTGGTGAGCTATAAGGACCTAACAGTAACAAAAGAGATTAAGAAGAGGTGGCAAGAATACACAGAAGAACTATACAAAAGAAGTCTTAATGACCCAGATAACCACAATGATGTGGTCACTCACAGAGAGCCAGACATCTGAAGTTAAGTGGGCCTTAGGAAGCATTACTAAAAACAAAGCTAGTGGAGGTGATAGAATTCCAGTTGAGCTATTTAAAATCCTATAAAATGATGCTATGAAAGTGCTGCACTCAATATGTCAGCAAATTTGGAAAACTCAGCAATGGCCACAGGACTGGAAAAGGCCAGTTTTCATTCCAGTCCCAAAGGAAGGCAATGCCAAAGGATGTTCAAACTACTTTTGAACATTCATTTCACATGCTAGCAAGGTAATGCTCAAAATCCTTCCAGCTAGGTTTCAACAGTACATGAACTGAGAACTTCCAGATGTACAAGCTGGATTTAGAAAAGGCAGAGGAACCAGACATCAAATTGCCAACATCTGCTGAATCATAGAGAAAGCGAGGGAATTCCAGAAAAACATTTACTTCCACTTCACTGACTATGTTAAAGTCTTTGACAATGTGGATCACAACAAACTGGAAAATTCTTAAAGAGATGGGAATACCAGATCATCTTATCTGCCTCCTGAGAAACCTATATGCAGGTCAAGAAGCAACAGAACTAGACATGGAACAATGGACTGGTTCAAAATTGGAAAAGGAGTACATCAAGGCTATATATTGTCACCCTGCTTATTTAACTTATATGCAGAGTACATCATGAGAAATAGTAGGTTGGATGAGTCACAAGCTGGAATCAAGATTGCCAGGAGAAATATCAACAACCTCAGATAGGCAGATGATAACACTTTAATGGTAGAAAGCAAAAAGGAACTAGAACATCAAGAGCCTCTTGATGAAAGTGAAAGAGGAGAGCGGAAAAGCTGGTTTAAGTCTTAACATTCAAAAAACTAAGATCATGGCATTTGGTCCCATCACTTCATGGCAAATAGATGGGGAAAAAGTAGAAACAGTGACAGATTTTCATTTTCTTGGGCTCCAAAAATCACTGCAGAGTGTGACTGCAGCCACGAAAATTAAAAGATTCTTGGTCCTTGGAAGAAAATCTATGACAAATCTAGGCAACATATTAAAAAGCAGAGATATCACTTTGCCAACAAAGGTCTGCATGTCAAAGCTATGGGTATTCCAATTCATGTATGGATGAGAGAGTTGGATTATAAAGGAGGCTGAGTGCTGAAGAATTGATGCTTTCGAACTGTGGTGTTGGAGAAGACTCATGAGAGTTCCTTGAAATGCAAGGAGATCCAACCAGTCAATTGCAAAGGAAATCAGTCCTGGGTATTCATTGGCAGGACTGATGCTGAAGCTGAAACTCCAACACTTTGGCCACCTGATGTGAAGAACTCAGTAGAAAAGACCCTGAGGCTGGGAAAGATTGAAGAAGGGAGAAGAAGGGGACAACACAGGATGGGATGGGTGGATGGCATCACCGACTCGATGGACATGAGTTTGAGCAGGCTCTGGGAGTTGGTGATGGACAGGGAGGCCTGGCCTGCTGCAGTGCATGGGGTTGCAAAGAGTCAGACACGACCTAATGACTAAACAACAACAAAAACACGGAAGTCCTCAGAGAATGGTAAGTCCAGAGAACATTCCCACATCCATGTCCATTCCCACACACCATGCTCTATGCAGCCCCTCCATCTGGCCATCCTTGAGTTATACCCTTTTATAATCAAGTACATAAAATGTTTTCCTGATTTCTGTGAAAAATTCTAGGAAATTAATTGGACCAAGGAGGGGATTCAATCTATAGACAATCAGTCAGAAGCACATGTAATAACTTGGACTTCTAACCAACATCTGAGGTTGGTGAGGAGACAGTCATGGAAGATTGAACCCTTAACCTGTGGGATCTGACATCTCTGGGTAGATATGTCAGAACTGAGTGAACCTGTAGGACCCTGGTGGTGCTACAGAATTTCTTGGGAAAACCCCAGACCCATTTGGTGGTCAGAAGTGTCAAAGGCGACAAAATATAGTGGTATTCAGAGTACTGTATGTAACGTAAATGAAAGCAATAGTTTTTCTTTATAACCATGCAGTGTATTTCTCATCTGAGGTATAATTTTTAACCTCTGGACTTTCAATTTGAGTCATTTCTATATCTTCCTTGTCTCTTCTGAATCTTTTAGACATACTGAATACAATTATGATAACTTTCAATGTTCTTCCCTGTTCACTCTAACATCCATGTCTGTTCTGGGCCAGTTTTATTGGATTGATTATTCTCTTCATTACGGGTCATGTTTCCATGCCTTCTTGTATCTGACTGGATGCTAGTAACTGTTTTATTTTGTTGGGTGCTGGATATTTTTTGCATTCCTCTAAGGTTTTTCTTGAGCTTTTTACCTGGGATGAAGTTCAGTTACTTGGAAATGGGTTGTTTGTTTTTTTTTTTCAAGTCTTGCTTTTGTGCTCATTATGCATTTTCTGGAGTAGTGCTCTGACTGCGGCTAATTATTCCCCACCACTGAATCAAGACCTTCCTGAGTACACACTCTACCAGCGCCCCAGGAGCTGTCTTTCCAGTCCAGCTGCTGGGAACAGGCATCATTCCTGACTCTTCACTATTCCTTCCCACCCTTTCAGGTGGTTCACTCCTCAGGCTCACGGACGCACAGATGAGTGCTCTACTGATACTCACGGGGACCCTCTGCTGATCTTTGGGGTCTCTCTCTGTGCAGCTGTCTGCTGCCTGGTTCTGTCTCCTAAGAAATGTGGCTGACTTGGTCCCTGGACACTCACCTTTCTCTTTTCAACTCTGGGGCATCTGCCAGGCTTCATCTTAGTTTCTCCTCTCTGAATGGTACCCTGGAAAATATGTGAAGAAAAGCAAACTGGGACCCTGGTAGGATTCACCTTACTTATATCTAGTGTCCTTCACTGCTGGTGACCAGTGCCTTGGAAATTGTTTTTTCATATATTTTGTCTGGTTTTTTTTTATCTGTTTGAAGTGGAAGTGTAAATCCAGCCCCTTCTCTCATCCACCTTGACTAGAAGTAGAGATTGGTAGTTATTATTATTTTACTATTTATTCAGAATACCTTTGGGCACCTATATGCACCAGGTACTGCCCTAGGTGCGGAGTATACAATGAACCAACAATAATGGTCCCCAGACTCAAGGTGAATCTGTCTTATGGGGATCAACTTGTGGGGAAAGGCAATAAATGTGCTGGTCCCTGGACTTAGCACATAAACATGAATCATATGTGGTCCTTCCTCTCAAGGAATTCATAATTAGGGAAGACAAAGAAGGCAAATTTCTTAACCCAATGCAGACTATAAAAAGTGTTGTGTGTGAGAGACAAAGATTCTGGGCATATTTAGGAAGAAGTCATGTATGGATGTGAGAGTTGGACTGTGAAGAAAGCTGATCGCTGAAGAATTGATGCTTTTGAACTGTGGTGCTGGAGAAGACTCTTGAGAGTCCCTTGGACTGCAAGGAGATCCAACCAGTCCATTCTAAAGGAGATCAATCCTGGGTGTTCATTGGAAGGACTGATGCTGAAGCTGAAACTCCAATACTTTGGCCACCTCATGCAACGAGTTGACTCACTGGAAAAGACGCTGATGCTGGGAGGAGTTGGGGGCGGGAGGAGACGGGGACGACAGGGAATGAGATGGCTGGATGGCATCACCGACTCTGTGGACATGAGTTTGAGTGAACTCCGGGAGTTGGTGATGGACAGGGAGGCCTGGCATGCTGTGATTCATGGGGTCGCAAAGAGTCGGACACGACTGAGCGACTGAACTGAACTGAACTGAATAAGTTCTGACTGGAGGTATAAGGGAAAATCTCAAGGGAAAGGTGACATTTGAGTTGAGCCTTGAAGAAAGTGTGCAATTTTGACCGGGGAAGTAGAAAAAGGTAGAATGCTCAAGGTGCTTTTAAACCTGAAAGCAGTTAATCATAATTGCTCCTAGCAGACACAGCCATCAGCTTGCTCTTCCCTGCCAACAGAACTCTAACCACGTGGTTCACAGGAAGCTACATATCTTCCATCCCCAGGAAGTGAATCGTGATTGCCTAAATCAGCCTTGGAAATTCCAGTCCCCTTGCCTGTCACTGGATCCAGCATAGGCCTGTGACACACTTCTGGCCAATGAGATGTGAAGGGATATCTGCCGGAAAAATCTTCTCCCCAGAGAGAGGAAACACTTTTTTCCCCATGCCTCTCAGAGAAAAAAACAAAACAGAAAACCTGGTTCCTTACTGATGCCATCAAACCACTTGAATGAAACACCCTGAAACTGATCTAACATGAGACTACTTGTTCTATAGATGACAAGGTTTTCCTATTGTTTTAGTAACTTCTAGCTGGATTTTGTTTTGATGACATAATTTGCAGCCAGAAATAGCAGATCAGCATACCAGCTCACCTTTTTGAAATCTGCTTTTCCTTCCCACTGGTACAACCTGCTGTTAAATGTCATTCCCCTTGCTTCTGGTTCCTTTGCCTCATCAAGAATAAAGATTAAAAATGATAGCATACTTAGCCATACATGCATATAGGAAGAAATAGAAGGCAATTTTTAAGATGAAAGAAAGCAATTACACAGTGAAATACCTTGACTATTTAATATCATCACTTACTCCTGACCCTCTGGTTGAGAGGACTTAACTCTCGCAGGATAGTAGAGGGATGAAAATATAAAAGAAGAGAATGTAGGGGACCTCCCTGGTGGTCCAGTAGTTAAGAATCTGTCTTGCAATGCAGGTGACCATGGGTTCAATCCCTAGTCGGGGAACTAAGATCCCACAAGCCGTGAAGTAACTAAGCCTGTGTGCCCCAACTACCGAACCAACATGCCACAACTAGAGAGTCCATGCACTGGAGCAAAAATTCCCCATGATGCAGCTAAGACCCTATGCAGCCAAATAAATAAATAAATAATAAATGGATACCAAACAGAGAGAGAATGTAGCAAGCTCAGGGGAAATGATGTAAACTTCCCCTGCACTGCAGTGCTGGAATTCTCTTGTAATTCCCACGGGAGCCAAGACTACCTCTGGAACAATTTAACTGTTGGAAACTACTAGTGTCTGGCAGGAAACCAACTAGAATGGGGCAAAGGATGTGCAATTCTCAATCCCTGGGGTCAAGGCCTGCCGCTGGCAATGCTGCAAATAAGTGAAGACTGTCTCCAGTCTCCACCCACTTTCTCATTTCCTCCTTCCTTACTGTGGTGTTGGAGAAGACTCTTGAGAGTCCCTTGGACTGCAAGGAGATCCAACCAGTCCATTCTAAAGGAAATCAGTCCTGAATGTTCATTGGAAGGACTGATGTGGAAGCTGAAACTGCAATACTTTGGCCACCTGATGCAAAGAACTGACTCATTTGAAAAGACCCTGATGCTGGGAAATATTGAAGGCAGGAGGAAGAGGGGATGACAGAGGATGAGATGGTTGGATGGCATCACCAACTCAATGGACATTGAGTAAACCCTGGGAGTTGGCGATGGACAAGGAGGCCTGGCATGCTGCAGTCCATGGGGTCACAAAGAGTCGGACACGACTGAGCGACTGAAGCGAACTGAACTATCCTTCTCTTTCTCCAGCTCTGATCTTTTTCTGTGCTTCCTCCCACCCCTCCTCTTGGCCCGCCCCCACTCAACAAATCTCATCTTGCCTGTCCCAAGAGCACAGAAGGTACTAAGTTACCTGCCTCAGGGGCCACGCCTTTTCATTGGGAGCTCTTACAAACCCAAAGTAATGCTTCTCTATTGTTTGAAATCCTAACCTCTGGACAGGCAGTGGGGAACTCACTACTCAAGCAGAACACTTTCTATCTCATGCAAAGGTAGTGCTGGTGGGGTGAGGCACCAAAGAATACATCCCACTGCCAGGTCTCACTTCCAGCTGATGGCAGGTACGGGATCACGGGGACATCTCCTCAAGTTCTGCTGCTGTCAATTCACACAAGACCTTATCCTCTCATATATTCAGACCCCTGCTGTCTGGCTTATCCCTCTCACCTTCTGTCTCTGTTTAAATGTCCCTTCTTCCAGAAGCCTTCCCTAATCCATCCCCTCCACGATAGTCCATGATGCTGAGTGCCTACCTTCTTAACTTATCATGCTGATTTGCAATCTGTGGCTACTCAGTCAATCAGTACCCAGCCTAGCCCTGACTGCTCAGTATATTGAAAGAATGAGTGAGGGAATGAGTATTTGTTCACACACACTACAGCTCTACAGAAACCATGACTGTCATGTTCCCCTTTCGTATCCTCAGCAGCCAGTCCAGTGCTTAGGTCATGGAGGGCACACAATCATTATTCACTAATCGACTGAAAGAAGCCTTCAAAAGATGGGTACTTGGATCTATACTGCTGTTGATAATGTCCAACATCCTTATTGGAAGAGCAAGAAACACAGCCCAGTGGATTCTAGAGAATCAGGGATGGGGGACAGAGCAAGATGGCGGAAAAACTCTGGGAGTACAGCTGTCCCTGGTGGGGGGCGGGGAGGTGGGAATGGGGTGTGGGGGTCCTCTTCAACCACAAGTAAGTTTAGTTTCCTAGGGATTCTTAACCTGAAGCACACGAGTGGGGCTTCCAGAGCCATACATCCTCTGTCACTTCAATCAAACATTCAAGCCAGCAGCTCTAGGTACATTTTTCTGTAAGAAGGTCCACAGTTTTCAATGAGTTCCAAAAGGCTGTGACACATGAAGAATTATTGGTCTACCTGAACTGTCCAGTATGATAGCCACTATACACGTGTGGCTACTTAAATTTCAATTTAAGTTCAACTATCAATGTCTCAGTTAAACTAGCTACCTGTCTGGTGTGCTCACTAAAGGAAGTAACTTAAAGTCGCTCAGTTGTGTCCAACTCTTTGCGACCCCAAGGACTGTAGCCTGTCAGGCTCCTCTCCGTCCCTGGGATTCTCCAAGTAAGAACACTGGAGTGGTCCCTTCTCTAGGGGATCTTCCCAACCCAGGGATCGAACCCAGGTCTCCCGTATTGCAGGCGGATTCTTTACTGAGTCACCACTAGCCACTCCCTATTGGGCAGCCCAGATACAGAACGTTTTCATCACTACACATAGTGATGAAAAGATAGATAAGATTTGTTCAAGACAAGGGATGCTTTTGTAAAGTGAGTAGCCATCCTTTAGAAAAGAAAGCGGATATCCAAGATCCTGATTTCTTTTGAGATCTGATTGGGGTCTGCACTTCTGCTGGCAGCGGGACTGCTCAGGGCTGCTCAAGCTAGATGGTCCCGCATCATGCTGAAGTCATCTGTCTGGCCCTCCTCCAGCACGAGGTTTGCGACCCTGGTTTCCAGAAGACCTCGCCCACCCGGGTCTCCTTCCAGTCTCTTGAACTTGTAACCAGACTCCCAAGTTTGGTTAAGAGTGCAAGTCGTTCAGTCCTGTCCGACTCTTTGCGACCCCATGGACTATACTGTCCATGGAATTCTCCAGGCCAGAACACTGGAGTGGGTAGCCGTTCCCTTCTCCAGGGGATCTTCCCAACCCAGGGATCGAACTCAGGTCTCCTGCATTGCAGGCATCGGATTCTTTACCGTCTGAGCCACTAGGGAAGCCCAAGTTTGGTTAAGGGGAGTTGAGTTTGTTTTAAGAGCACATCTTGAGGCCGGGTCTAGAGCTGAGTTGGACTTTGGGGAAGGGGGCGGGGGGCCGCGCCTCCCTGCTCTCAGTTCTCGGGCACTGGAAAGAGAGAGGAGTTTTACCCCGAACATCTGCTGCTTGACAAAGAACTTCCCGGTCTTCTGAGGAGCCCTCCAGGCTCCGGCCCAGGCCGCCTGGGCCCGCCCCTCGCGACGAGATCGCGGGGAGGGGCCCAGCGAAACCCGAGCCCTGCGCCCACCACCCGGGCGGGCGACGTGGCTCGGCGGCTGCGGCCTCCCCCCGCAGCCCGGCGGCCAATGGGCGCGTGAGCGGGGCCGGCCGGCGCTCCCCGGCCCGCCGCCCGGGGCGCGCCCCTCCGCTCCGGCACGGGGCGGGCGCTGGCCGAGGGGCCGGCCCGTCCCCTCCCTCCCGGCGCCGGCCCCGGCCCCAGCCCCGCCGCCGCCGCCGCCGCGCGCGCCCCGAGCCCCCATTCCCGAGCCGCCGCTCGTCGCTCGCTCGGCGCCTTCCCGCGGGCCGCGCTCTCCTCCCGACGATGGCGCGCGGCGGCCGCGCTCGCCACCTGGGGCTGGCCCTGGGGCTGCTGCTGGCGCTGGGGCTGGCGCCTCCGGCGCTGCGGGCCAAGCCCACCGTGCGCAAGGAGCGCGTGGTGCGGCCCGACTCGGACCTGGGCGAGCGGCCGGCCGAGGACAACCAGAGCTTCCAGTACGACCACGAGGCCTTCCTGGGCAAGGAGGACTCCAAGACCTTCGACCAGCTCACCTCGGAGGAGAGCAAGGAGAGGCTGGGGTGAGGCCGCGCGCGGGGACGCCGCAGGTGCCGGCGGGGCCGCGCGGGCCGCCGGCCGCAAAGCGAAAGCGAAATCGGGCGCCGGGACCCGAGGGCGTGGGCCGCGCGGGCCGGGCGGCGGGGCTGAAGCAAAGTTTGCCCGCGGGCGCCGGGACCTTGCGTGGAGATCGCCCGGGGCGGCTTCCCGCGGGGAGGCGAGAACGTGGCAGCGGTCTCCGGAGCCAGGACAGCCAGGGCCCGCCCCCTCCCCCGGGTTGCATCAGAAGGGAGGGGAGGGAGCGTACAAAAGAAGAATTTGTCCACGGTGGCCTTTTAGTGATAGGAGTTCTTCCCCCACCCTCCTGGTTTCTCTCCTCCCATTCCAAGAGGGGAGGCAGGAGACACTGCTAAGGTCTCGAGGATGATCGTTAATGCATAAAAGAGGAAGGGGCAGGCGGAGGCTTGATTCCTGGACTGAGGTGTTCTTGTCTTCTGCTCAGTCGCCCCCATATCTGAAGTAGGGAGTATGAGAATCCTGCTGTTAAGAAGGGAGGGGCATTAGGAGAGAGGGATGGAGGGGTGGGAATGGAAACTGGTCCCTTCGTTTCTGTCTCCAGCATCTTCTGTTGGCAGCAGAGGCACCCCAGTCCTTTGGCAGCCGAGGGCAAAAGGCTGGAGGGTGGTGTGGTGGCAGGTTGTGAATTTCACCCTTGAAGGCAGCTGGGTCAGGAACCAAACCTGCCTCTCCACAGGCCCTGGAGAGACAGTTGAGTGCTGTCAGCGGTTCTCTGGAAACCCTTCCACAGAGGAGTCTACAGCCAGCCTGAGCCCAGATGGAGACCTGCCTGGGGAGGGTCCCAAGAGCCCTGCCTACTGGGCACCAGGCCTCCAGGAATCTGCTTCCCAGGGGTGGAGGGTCCTTCTGCCCTGCCACATAGAAAAAGAACACAGCCGTCCCTGTGTGGATGGGGGCCCCCAAAGGCCAGTGTGATTGGACAGACTGTGAGGCTAAATTACACCTATTGTGTCGGTGCACCGTCTGCCTGCGCTGATAGAAAGGATCTTTGAACTTCAAAGGCACCTCCTAACAATCACGTTTTATTCTGCAGAGAAGTACTTTCTCTTCTAGTTTGAGCCTTAACAATGGGGGCCATTGATGAGTTCAGTCCATTGTATTGCTTTGAGGCACTTGGAGGCTGATTTATTCAGGGGCCCTGGGTGGCAGCCATTTGTCACCAGTGAGGAGGAGAAGAGGTTTGAGGAATTGGAGTAGGGAACTCTAGTTTTCTGTCCTAAAGCTTCCAGTTTAATGCCTTCATCAGGACCAGTAAGCCTAGTGGTGAGAGCAGGACAAGTAAGCCTAGTGGTGATGCATTTGACCCTTGTGTGAAGACCTTAGCTGCATTCATTTACTGATGAAAAACAAATTTGAAAGACTGCTATGTGCTCAGCAGGGTGTTAGATACCTGACAACTACAAAGATAAAACCTTATGCTCTAGGCCATAAAGTACTTACAATCATATGCAGATAAGAGAGATTGGAGCAGATGCTATGCATAATTGCTGTGATGGTGGCATGTAGAAGCCACAGTGATCACATCTAGGAGGAGCCCCCTAAAGCTTCAGGTTGGAGACAGGGGCCTGGGTGGTTGGGATGTCACCTGACCAGGGCTTGTGGCATGACTCGGAGGTCACCAGGTTTACGAACAAGGGAAGGCATTCCTGAAGAGAGAACAGCCTGTTTATAGACAGTTTTAAAATCTGTTCCTTTGGATTCCAGGTATTGGGACAGTAAAGGGACAGGGCAGGAGAAGTGGGAGGTGGGAGTGGCGAGGAGGCCAAGGGCAGGACAGAGGGACCTTTGTGAGGTGGAGATTTGACATTCTTCTGTACATGGTAGAAATGTTATTATCCCAAAATGTATTAGGAAAGTTGGAGTGGCAGTAGGGCAGAGAACATAACCGAGGCACAGATGGGGAGACCAGGGCATGGGGTGGCCGTGAGTGCCTGAATCAGGCACGGCAAGAGGGTGAACCCAGAGCCACGTTGGAGGTGGAACTGGCAGTGCTTGCTCTTGGCTCAGTGTGGCGGGGGCAGGGAGAGGAGGGAGCAATCTAGAGTGGGATCTGGTCTCTGGCCTGAGCCACTGCATGGACACTGCTCACCTACAAAGTAAATCTGGGCTGGGGGCAGGGGCGGGGGCGGGTTGGAAGGTTGGAAATGAAGGGTGGGCGCGGTATGGGATGGGCTGAGTGTGAGAAGTCATCTTTCTGTCCACAGCTCCAAGTCTGGGCTGCAGAGGGGGGAGCGTAGCTGGATCCAGGGAACTTCGTCACCACCGTCTGCGCATAGATTCTGAAAACGTGGCAGATCTAAGGCCCCCAAAGACAAAAAAAAGTAGGGATCCATAGGCTTTGGGCAGTTGCAAACGTGGTGCACAGTCTTAGAAAAAAATATAAATTACTTGACAACATTTAGCATCGGAGTGACTTCACATGCAGACCCCGATTTTTGGTATCTGTTGACACCCATGGCCTGTTATTCCATGTGGAGGTCATTGTCTGGAGCAGAGCTGGGCAGCCTTGTGTGGCAGCTGGTGGGTGATCCCCCGATGCTTCGCTGGCTTCTTTTTTACATTTTTATTTTATTTATTTGGCTGCACTGGGTCTTAGTTGTGGCCTGCGGGGTCTTAGTTCCCTGATCAGGGATCAAACTGAGGGTCCCTGCTTTGGAAGCTCATCAGAGTCTTAGTCACTGGACCACCTGGGACGTCCTGCTTTGCTTACTTCTGTTACCCGTTTGTTGAGTTCTCCATCCATCTGTGTTCGGATTATTGTCCTTAGTGAGGAAAGGTGCACACTGTCTCCTCTAACCCTCCCGACATTCCTTGTAAAGTAGGTGTCCAGTTTACAGATGGAGAAACAGAGACTCAGAGAGTCAAGTCACATGCCCGAGATCACTCAGGCATATGCATCTTGGTGTTCTGATTGTAGCATTTGGTTTATCTACATCATAGCTACCTTTTCCTATAGCTCATGTTTGAGATTTTTAAAGAAGTTAAGATGATTTATGCTTCCAGCAAATATTTATTGAGCTCCTACTATATGTCAGGCTGAGCTGTGTCCTGGATGTTTCTTTGGCATACGTTAGATGCTGTCCTTTCCAAAAAGCAGGTTGTATACTGTCTGACGTCATTTGGTCTTTGCTGGTTTGAGATTCTGCTTCTCAGCTGGCTCTGGATAACTGATGGGCATGTCACCACTTTCAGGACTGGAGCAGTGCCTGGCACATAGTAGGCAGACTAAACATTTGACAGTATTGAAAGAATTCTGCTGTGTTTGGCTGTCATTTCCCGGAAGCAAGATACTTGAGGTTTAATCTTTTAGTCTTGAGACCTGTCAAAATTGCAAGGAAAGGACAAGTTCCTGAGGAGGAGGAACTTGGGCTACCCAGGTTCAGGTAGGGGATGGAGACTTAAGTACTAATGAACTCATTTCCATTTCTCATCAAAGAGTAACTGCCAATTTGAACTTGTGTTCACGGTAAGAAAGTTGGAGTTGATAAAATTCCACCCCAAAGCAAAGAAAACAAATCCCTAATTAGCCTGTATGACCACTTTTC
The DNA here is from genome assembly GCF_049115385.1 of Moschus berezovskii. Taxonomy (NCBI): domain Eukaryota; kingdom Metazoa; phylum Chordata; class Mammalia; order Artiodactyla; family Moschidae; genus Moschus; species Moschus berezovskii. The sequence continues at coordinate 67,144,482 of NC_142473.1, forward strand.
AGGTAAATGAACTACTATGGTAAAATTTTCTTAAACACCGGAAGTAGCTTTGAGGAGTTTTTGAAGTTCCTCTCAGGGCTGGCATCCCCACCTTGGGGCCTCTGGCCTAAGAGATGGACACTGTTGAGTTTCCCAGCTTGACATTTGCTCTGCACAGGGGTATACGGTGCCCTAGTGAAGTCCAGTGGGGAATTGCTGGAACCTGGGTCAGCTGTGAAGCAGGATATGCCAGTGGACGTAGTGGCCTTCACCCTAAGAGCAGGAGGTTGAGGTTCCTGCAGCTGCTCAGGTTTCTTGATTAGGTTCCACAGTGTCAAGGCCCTTTCATCCCTGACATTTTTTGCTTTGTCCGAGATCTGGTCTCCTCCTGCTTTAAGTTTCAAGGTTTTGAATCCAAAGTGGTGAGATAAAGGAAAATTAAAATCTCACTTATTTTTTGTTGGGTTAGTTTAAAGCTAGACTGTTCCATCTTTTGAATTGGGTTTGGAGCCAGAGGACATGGACTCTGACTCCAGTGGTACCAATTACTCCCTCATTACTTTAAAAATGAGGGAGTTAAACTACATCAGGGAAAACTGCTAGGTTTCATCTTACAAATCTGCTCACTCAACTGGTAGTGTCTATCTGCAGAGGACTGTGTAAAACAGGACTCTGAGGTCACATCGAGGTTTATGAGGACAGAACGGCCTGATCCACGAGCGTCTGGTGTCGGCACTGGGTGGGTGGAGAGAGGCATATCATTCCTGGAAAACTTACACTTTAAGGTCCTTTCAAGCATCACCGGGTCATTGATTTCATTTTATCACTTAAGCATTTTAGATTCTGCAGATGTTTGATCTCTTTCTGGATCAGGATCACACAAGCCTTGATAATAGCCTCGTGGGTTGTTTTTTTTTTTTTAACTACAGGAAAATTGTTGATCGAATCGACAGTGATGGAGACGGCTTTGTCACCACCGAGGAGCTGAAAACCTGGATCAAACGGGTGCAGAAAAGGTACATCTATGATAATGTCGCCAAAGTCTGGAAGGATTATGATCGGGACAAAGACGATAAAATTTCCTGGGAAGAATACAAGCAAGCCACCTATGGTTACTACCTAGGTAAGAGGTGCTGCAGGAGCGATTACACAGCTGGGGCCCGAATAACAAGCTTTTTGTGGGAAATTACTCTCTCATCATATCTACCCACTTCGGGGAGATGTCACAATCTGCTGAGTAGAAGAACCTGCTTAAGTAGAACAGTGTAACATCCTGTTTTGCTTACTGACAACACACCGGGCTGCTTACTCTGAGTGAACTTGTAGATGGAAGAGGGTGAGGGTCTACTGAAAAATAAGCTGCTCTCCAACCTGAGCTTATGATCTCAGAGGTATGCCCCGAGAACAAAGCAGAGAGGGAGCGTGTGTGCTGAATTTCAGATAGTGAGGACTGGGTAAACTGGAACAGCCTCAGAAGGCTTCCTGGGGGAGGGTGGTTTGGGAACTGGGCCTTAAAGAATGGATTTGTATCTGGAGAGATGGAGACGAGTGGGGAAGGTGGGTCAGCTGGAGGGACAAAGGTGCAACGATGCCTTCAGCAGTGGGCAAGGTTTGGACATAAGACATGCTTGTTTGGGAGGAGTGATGGAGGGGGTGTACGCCCAGCACGGGGTGCAGACATGCTGGATGGCTGCCTAGTAGAGGCCATATGTAACAGACAGGTCTGCAAGAACCAAAGACACACTCCAGCTAGATTAAGAGAGGTCTTGAAAGGTTTGCAGGAACTTAGAACAGATGGCCCAGGTACAAGGGAGCCTTTGTATGTTCTGTGTCAAAGAATATGATAAGAGTAGGGTACTACAGAGTGAAGCAGGATATTAATATGGTCTCAAGCCTATGTTAAGAAGCCTTTAGGGCCTGGACTGTAGGATGGCCTGGAGGGACAGACACGGGAGGCATTCTGAAATAAAATGTTTCAGAGACTTGACACATCAGGACCTTCTGCCCTTCATATTAAATACCACGGGGTGTGATCTGGAGGGAAACGCTTTCCTTGGAAGCCCAGTGTTCATGTTTCTGCACACATCCTGCAGGAAACCCCACAGAGTTTCAGGATACCTCAGATCATCACACCTTTAAAAAGATGCTGCCACGGGACGAGAGACGGTTCAAGGCTGCAGACCTCAATAGTGACCAGACAGCCACCCGGGAGGAGTTCACTGCCTTTCTGCATCCTGAGGAGTTTGAGCATATGAAGGAAATTGTGGTTTTGGTAAGATATCCAAAGAGCCTGGACTGGGAAAAGACCAAATTGAAAGCACCACCAAAACCTTATCCTTTCTTGCAAAGTGAGAACGTTCTTCAGCCCAAGGGGAACTGGACAAGGACTCTGAAGTGGAATATACTGGCATGCCTGTGTACTCAGGAGATGAGTCAGGGGCAAGGAGCTGCTGTAACAAGTAGCCTCCAATCCCAGCTATTCAACACAATAACTGAAAGTTCTTGCTTATACCGGGTCCAGGGCAGGTGGTCCCCATCAGTGGATCTTCTGGGCGGTTCTCAAGTGCTGGCAGGCCCCCAGGCCATTTCCATCTTGGCCTCCACCGTCCTGTGACTTTGAGGTCATCCTGGCCGATCCCCTGTATTCATCTGATAGACAGAAGAAGAGAAGGGCTGAGGAGAAGGCACGGTATGCCTTTACTGTACTGGCCAGGAAATGACACTTCCCTTCCTTTTACATTCCATGGGCTCCTACATTTGACATGGGCTCCTACACTGACGGTTTAGATGTGTGCCCAGAAAGAGCAGATGGGTTTAGTGAGCAACTAGCTAGCCTCATTTGCCAGCTTTGAGGGAACTAGAATAAGACTCAGAAATGGAATGCACTGGACTGTTAAATCATATGGAAACTTAAAGTCAGACCATGCCTAGGAAGGGTGCTCCCTTTGGAGTGTATTTGCTTTCCATAGTGTCTTGTCGGGCCCCAAGTGTCTTCATTTTCCATGACGTTAAAGCAAATGCCGATCACCTGTTTCTAGGGCAGGCATCCTGAGGCAGTTCCAGTTGTTTTGCTGCTGGGAAACAACCAGCCCTGGACTATTTCCGTTTTCCAGTCTTGGATGGGTTCACTCATGGATGCTTCATGCTTATGACCACAGTGAACCTGAGGACCGGGCAATGGCTCTAAGAATCACTCCTTTAACACCCAACATCCGCTTAGTGATGGCTAATTTCCCAGAAGACAGTGAAGATGGGGAAGTGGATTATGTGCTTCTGGATTGACTCGGTTCTCAGGCTGGCTGTTTTCAGGATGGCTTTGAGTTTCTCTGACAATGGACAGTAGACTCATTTACTTACTTACCCTAGCAAAACAAAAACCTTAGTTTAGAGGCCAGATGTACTAAGTACACAACATAACATTGGGTGGCCAAAACGTTCGTTCGGGATTTTCTGTACGCTGTTACTTATTGGCCACCCAAATGTATTCAAGTCAGATATACTTTTATTTTCCAGGTGTTCACAGTTCCATATTTTTCTGACATCACCTTGGTGTTCATGGTCCAGTTAGCAATGTAACCTACCTTGGTGATCATTTTAGTCCAGTGGTTTTCAAGCTGGATTCCTCACAGTACACAGAGACGATTAGGCAGGAGAGTGGAGGTGGTTAGCCTGGCAGGGCTTCATAATAGAATGTCTGGGCTTACAGGTACCTTCTCATTTGCAGAGAGTGTTCTGCTTTTAAAATCGTAGGCTGGGGGAGGAGGGACAGAAGCCATTGCCTGGTTTTTACAGATCACAAACTAATGCCCAGGGAGGTCAGGAGCCGAGCCAGAAGTCCTCAAGCCATAAAAGCCAGACAAAGGAGGACAGTAGTTGGATTTACTGAGAGCCCGGAGCTATCTTGCATCTCTTCCCCCTTTGCTTCCTAGGAAACTCTGGAAGACATCGACAAGAATGGGGATGGCTTTGTGGATCAGGATGAGTATATTGGTGAGTGCTGGCCTGGGGTCTTGCTCCTCTGTTCCCCGGGCACCAGCCCTCCACCCACGCGTCTGGCTACTCTCCCTCAGACGTCTGTTTCAGCAGCAGCTGCTAGCCTGTTGGTGTCACTCCTGTGACTTCTCAGTGAGAGGGAAGTCACACCAGTCCTAGGGTTGCAGGGTCAATGCACTGCATTGCAGGCAATACAATGCCTCAGGGAAGCATTCCTGGTGAAGAGCCCAGTTCAGCCATTGACCCCACGGCTCTGAGAGGTGCTCATCATCACACTGTAGAGTTTCTCCCTTTGCGAGACGGGACTAGAGATCCCAGAGATGGGAAGGGGTGCTAGAGCGGACAGTCTCAGGGGACAGACTCTACAGCAGACTTTGCCAGCGGGGCCTAGAAACGGAGTAGACAGAGCTGTGGTCAGCAGAACTGTTTACAGGCCCAAGCTGTCTGCAGAAAGGCATTCCTTCTTAGAGAGGTAAATCCTTTTACAGAATGCATAGTCTCCCCACATATGGCTATTTTATGCCTCTGGTTTTTGGTCTTTCATTGGGAGTACTGAAAGGGCTCCACTTGAGCAACATCCAGAAGTGCGTTTGCAGGTAACCGAGCCCTGGTTGAAGGAGGCTCCAGTTAAGCCCCCGAGTCAGAAGCCACTGCTCCTGGTTAGAGCCCTTCCCAGCAGCCCAGGAGCCCTTCCAGCCTGAGGGACTGAAGGAGGCAGCAAGGATATTTCCATTTGATCCTCAGCGGTTGCTGCTTGGGAGGTTTGGCACATGGCTCCAGCTGCAGGCCACCGTCTCAGGATAGCTCTTCTCTTCCCAAGTGTCGGTAAAGTAAAAGCTGGAAAATCGTTTGAGGGGTGGGGTGGATATAGCTTTTGTGCAGATGTTTAATAGAGGCGGTCAGTTACCTTGAATAAAAGCAGCGCCCACGTTGCCATCAGTCCCTGTTTCGTGCTTGTTTAACTCTGCCACCCCAAACACAAGAACAAGCACCTGCTATAAAGAAGAGCAGAGTTTCTTCCAGTCATTCGGAATTATACTGGGTCTGAAGCAGCAAACGCTGTTCTCCTGTGTCTGTGGCAACAGCAGCTCTCGCGTCAGTAACCGAAGCCATCTCGGTGGCATTCCCGCTGTAGAACAGCCAGTGCTGACGGCCCCGTCGGCAGTGCGCACGCGTGTGAGGGGAGTTTCAGAGCCCCGCACACCCAGTGGTGAGGGATTAGACTTGAAGGGAAGGCAGGGTGATAAAGACAACGTAGCTCTTCTGATTTCAAGTGTGTGCTCTCCCTCACTCTCTTCCTGATCCGCACTGAAAAGGTGCATGGCGGGGGGCAAAACTCTTGAGTGACTTTGCCTAAAAGAAACATTTTTTTTGCACCGGACACTGGCAGAGAGGCTGGGGGCATTGTCCTTGAAAACTGAATTCTCAGCGACTTGCTGTCAGAGACCAGGTGCCTTGTCTAGCAAGCTGCTTCCTTTAGGGAGGAGCCTTCTCTACAGGCAGGGACAAGCAGGGACATGGTACAGTGGGAAGAACGCTGGAATTAAGAGTCCTGGCTTCTCCACTTATTAACTGTGACCCTGTGGGAGTCATGTAATCACTCCGTGTAAGCCTATAAGCCTCAGTCTCCTCATCTGTAAAATGGGAAGGCACAGCACCCATGTTTCCAGGATGGTGTGGGTTTACTTGTAGCTGAACCCAGCCAGGCCTTGCTTCTCTTTTTCCTTTATTCACTGTCTACTCTCTCTACCACCTGACGTTTCCAAGCTGTTTCCATCAAAGAGAAATTGCCCACAAGGTATCTCTATTTTCCTAGAAAATCTAATGGCTTAGCAAACAGTGGGTAAGCTTTGCCTTCTTTTTCCTTTTCCCTGCCATGTTGTAAAACAAGGTTATTGATCTGTCTTATAAAATTGCTTTAAGGGTGAAGTAAAATATATGCGAAAGCCCTCTGGGAATGATATAAACAGCAACAGTAATAAACACAGTGGTTAAGACTATGGGTTGGAAGCAGAGTGCTCGTGTTCCTGTATAGTCAACTACATTCTCATGCTAGCTGTGGGTCCTCCTTGGGTTAAGGCTGTGCCTCAGTGTTCTCATCTATAAAGTGGGAATAACAACACCTACTTCACAGGATTGTAATGAAAACTCAAATTTTAAAAAGTATGCATTGTATACAGCATCTGGACCATAGAAAGTGCTGGTATTGGTTATTATTATTAGTTTTCACCTGTAGTTCCAGGCTGGGTTGTAGAGGGCTTTCACAGAAATGTCCCATTTGACCTTGATAATAACCTTTTGAATAATAAATTACTGTCTCCACTTTAGACAAAGCACAGGACTAAGTCAAAGGCCAGAATTCACCTTCTGGCTTCCAAGCACAGTTCTTTCGCTTCCACTCAGTGGCCTTTAGAGTGGATACATCATTGTATTCTTTACCCAAGAGGAGACTGCCCCCCAGGTATCTGGTTAGGTCTCTTGACTGCTGGAGGTCAGGTTTTACCTTCCCATTGGTCTTCATAACCAAGAACTGCCTTCCCTTCTAGCTGATATGTTTTCCCACGAGGAGAGTGGCCCTGAGCCAGATTGGGTGCTGTCAGAACGGGAGCAGTTTAATGAATTCCGGGATCTGAACAAGGACGGGAAGCTGGACAAAGATGAGATTCGTCACTGGATCCTCCCCCAAGACTACGATCATGCACAGGCCGAGGCCAGGCACCTGGTGTACGAGTCAGACAAAAACAAGGTATTTTGCAGTCTTCTGGAACCGTTCCTTGAAGCGAGACAGTTTACATAAGATTGGTTCTGTTTGCTTCTTTGATGTTTGCCTTGGCCCGTGCGGCCGTGCCCTTATTGACCTCTCTCATTCCTGCCCTACGTCTGAGACCTGTGAACTTGGCCGACATCGGGATAACCTGCAGTGAGCTCATTAGGCCGCCAGATGTTCCTATTCCTAGAGAGCCTGTTGTGGGTTGCACTTAGGTTCCGTGACACCTCCTAGGATCGCAGAGCCGGTCACTTTGTTGCTGTAGGCAGGCATGGAGTTAAGAGGTATGCCCTGCATCACCCTAGGACCAGCTTTTCATCCATTCATTCCTTCAGCAGACTCATCAGACATCTGCAGCATGTAAGGCAGAAGGGATCCCGTCACATGAAGGCCCAGGCCTCCTCAGGCCAGCTTACCGTGCCGGCTCCAATGCCAACATCCACTGGTCAATATGCAAATATACAAGATGTAGAAAGAGGTCCTGCCTCTTCCCATTTTGATCACTGCTCCAGATTCTCCGGAGACAGTCAGGTTCTGCAGTCAGGCCATAAAAGGGAAGTAGAATTCTTCAGGGCCTGTTTTGGGAATGCCAGCTCTGCATGTAGACATAACCAGACTCTGGCTTCTGAATTCCTTGAGGACTTTTCCAATATATTTTAGCACAGTGTTTAGAGCAGGAGGCTGTTCCATTTAGGGTTTTGTAGAGCAGTGATGGCAGATGAAAGAGGTACCCAGCAGTTTCTTAATTATGAATTGTAATATTTTAAATGTTGCAGATCAATGAAATAACATGAGTGTCAGGCTGAGCTATTTACTCAGAGTTTCTGTGACAAAGCGCTTTCTTCTCTCCTCTAGGATGAAAAGCTCACTAAAGAGGAGATCTTAGACAACTGGAACATGTTTGTTGGAAGCCAAGCTACCAATTATGGGGAAGACCTCACCAAAAACCACGATGAGCTCTGATGCACACTCACCATAACATGACAGACTGTCATAGCCTTTCTTTTATTGTCCTGGATGGTTGCTACAGTTGTCTCACTTACAGCAGTTATGTCCCCACAGAAAGCAAATTTATCACCTCAGATTGGGGTTAAAATTGTTTTTTACTCAACATTTGCTGGAAAACACTCACCAGTATTCTTTGAGTAACATTTCTCTTCAAGCACATTAAATCTTGGTAAATTGCAATGCTCTATGGGGATACATTACTAAAACATGACTTTTTAGCTTTTTCCATGAAATTTGAACTAAAGAAGAATGAAATTTGAAAAGCCGTATTATTCATAAGTTGGGTAGGTGGGGAGAGGGCAGTAATATGAAGTGACTGCTATGCATTTTAACTGCAGATTATTTTACATTTGCCACTGTTAATAGTTGGTAAGGGAAAATTCTGATTAAGCTTCAGTGATTCTTCCTACACAGGCTTCTTTCAGAGCAAGGCTGATTATTTCAAATTCTTCCTTCTTGACTGTACTCTGAGCTGTTACTGTAAATGGCATATAAACCTCTGTGCATTTTTCTGTATGAACCTGTAATGTGCACAACAGATCCACCCATCTTTGTTTTTTGTCTTTGCTTTTTTTACAATAAGAAGCAATTAAGAAAGATAATGTGAAAAAGAAAGGAATTTTAAAGGTAGGGAGAAAAGATGAATGTCAGGCATTTGAAGAACTATAGGAAAATGGTAAACACTTTATTATACTTGAGAAATTCTTGACATGTAAATGAAGTAGATCTGACCTTTGAAAAAGTGAGTAGAAATCCAGTCCATTTCCTTGCTGACCTCTGCCAGGAATAGAGTGCGGTCCTAGGGAAGCCTGCCCAGTGGAGCTCTAGAATCCATCTCTTCCAGTCCGGTGAATCCACTGCCTTCCAACCTGCCCTGGGACCACTTACACCATGGAGTTGACAAAGTAGTGTTCCAAGCCGCTGGCTAAACTGGAAGAAAGAACTTTTACAGGTTGAAATTCCACCTTATAAGTAGAAAGTGGATGAATAAAGGATCCCTCTGAGGATTGTCTGCTGTGTCCTGTGGTGTTTGACTTCACACGTACCATCTGTGACATTATTCTCTACTGATAGAGAATTTAACAGAGATGAGATGACATAAGTAAGGTTAAAGAAGTTCTGCATTTTAAAAATCCAAATACGAGAATGTTCAGGACATACTCATATTTACTTATTTAATATATACTTCTCTATGATAATTAGAGAAACTACAGGTCATCTTAACTGTAAGACCATTCAGAGAGAAGTTTCAGCTGGAATGAAATCTAGGATTCTTGCAAAGGCATGTTGTTCAGTTGCCAAGTCATGCCTGATGACTCTTTACCACCCCATGAACTGCAGCATGCCAGGCTTCCCTGTCCTTCACTATCTCCCAGTTTGCCCAAGTTCATGTCCATTGTACTGGTGGTGCCATCCAACCATCTCATTCTCTTGTCCCCTTCTGCCTTCCTAGCATCAGGGTCTTTTCCAGTGAGTCACCTCTTTGCATCAGGTGGCCAGAGTATTGGTGCTTCAGCTTCAGCATCAGTCCTTCAAATGAATATTCAGGGTTGGTTTTCTTTAGGATTAACTGGTTTGATCTCCTTGGTATCCAAGGGACTCCCAAGGCCTACCAGGCCCCATAGCATCTGGTCCTTTCCCACCTCATCAGCATCCCTCGGTTTCACCTCCCACAGCAGCCTCACTGACTTTCTGGTCCTCAAACACACCAAATTCATTTCCAAGTTGGGCCCTTTGCACTTGCTGTCCTTTCTCGTTGGGAACCCCCACTGCACACATCCTGGGGTAACTCACATGATTCCTCAAAGGGGACCTTCCTGACTCCATTCTTTGTAGTAGTCCCTCAGGCTTCTCTGGTGGCTCAGTGGTAAAGAATCTGCCTGCCAATGTAGGAGCTGCAGGTTCGATCCCTGGGTCGGAAAGATCCCCTGCAGGAGGGCATGGCAACCCACTCTAGTATTCTTGCCTGGAGAATCCATGGACAGAGGAACCAAGGACCCCCTGGCTACAGTCGATGGGGTCGCAAAAGAGTTGGGTACAACTTAGCAACTAAACAATGACAACATTTGAGTCCTCATTTCCCTGTTTTATTTTCTGCTTGGTATGTATGTATTGCCATTTATATTTGTTTCCTAGGACTGCTATATAAATTACCATAGAAGAGTGTGACTTTCAACAACAGAAACTCTCAAAGTGCAGGCTGGAGTCTGAAATCAAGTCTTTGGAAGGACTGTTGTTCAGTAGCTAAGTCGTGTCTTACTCTGCAACCCATGGACTGCAGCACACCAGGCTTCCCTGTCCTTCACTGTCACCTGGAGTTTGCTCAAACTCAGTTGAGCCAGTGATGTCATCAAACCATCGCATCCTCAGCAGGACAGTGCTCCTGAATGCTTTAGGGGAGAATCCTACGATCTTTCTTGCTTCTTCCTGCTTCTGGTAGTTCCAGGTGAGCTTGCTGTGGCTGCTTCACTCCACGCTGCATCCGTCTTACGGCCTTTTTCCCCCTCTCTCTGAGTGAGTCTCTCTCGTGTGTGTCTCTTACAAGGACACTTGGAATTGGCTTTAGGGCCCACCTAGATAATCCAGTGGAGAAGGAAATGGCAACCCACTCCAGTGTTCTTGCCTGGAGAATCCCAGGGACGGGGGAGCCTGATGGGCTTCCGTCTATGGGGTCACACAGAGTCGGACACGACTAAAGTGACTTAGCAGCAGCAGCAGATAATCCAGGGTGATCTGATCTCTAGATCCTTAATTATATCTGCAAAAGGCCGTTTTTCCAAGTAAGCTCATATTCACAGGTTCCAGGAGTTAGGAGGGAGACATATCTTTTGCTGGGGGCACCTATCAACAAACTAAACTGCCTGACATCTTGTTTGTAAACTGTCCACCTTCCCTGAGCTAGAACACAAGCTCTATGACAACACCCTGATTTGTTTAACTAACTGCTGGTTCCCAGGACCTAGAACAGTAGAGCAGTAAAGCCTGCTGCTGCTGCTGCTGCTAAGTCGCTTCAGTCGTGTCCGACTGTGTGTGACCCCATAGAGGGCAGCCCACCAGGCTCCACCGTCCCTGGGATTCTCCAGGCAAGAACACTGTAGTGGGTTGCCATTTCCTAAATACTCTGTAATTATTTGCTGAGTGAATGAGAGATTGTTAGCTTTAATGAGAATACTCCTGGGGGTGGGGTAGCAGAATTCTATAAAAAAAAATTTTTAATAGCTAACCTTTGCTGAATGAATAGTAATTTGCCAAGATTCCACAGTGATCAAATGGCAGGACCAAAATGCAAATCTAAGTGTTCCTTGCTCCAAAATCTCTGTTGTTTAATACTAAATTTTACTGCTCCAAATCTCTTAATCTGACATCAGTTCAGTTCAGTTCAGTCGCTCAGTCGTGTCCGACTCTCCGCGACCCCATGAATCACAGCACGCCAGGCCTCCCTGTCCATCACCAACTCCCGGAGTACACTCAAACTCATGTCCACAGAGTCGGTGATGCCATCCAGCCATCTCATTCTCCGTCGTCCCCTTCTCCTCCCGCCCCCAACCTTTCCCAGCATCAGAGTCTTTTCCAGTGAGTCAACTCGTCGCATGAGGTGGCCAAAGTATTGCAGTTTCAGCTTCAGCATCAGTCCCTCCAATGAACATCCAGGATTGATCTCCTTTAGAATGGACTGGTTGGATCTCCTTGCAGTATAAGGGACTCTCAAGAGTCTTCTCCAACACCACAGTTCAAAAGCATCGATTCTTCGGCGATCAGCCTTCTTCACAGTCCAACTCTCACAACCATACATGACCACGGGAAAAACCATTGCCTTGACAAGACGGACCTTGGTTGGCAAAGTAATGTCTCTGCTTTTTAATATACTATCAAGGTTGGTCATAACTTTCCTTCCAAGGAGCAAGCGTCTTTTAATTTCATGGCTGCAATCAGCATCTGCAGTGATTTTGGAGCCCAAAAAAACAAAGTCTGACACTGTTTCCACTGTTTTTCCATCTATTTCCCATGAAGTGATGGGACCAGATGCCATGATCTTTGTTTTCTGAATGTTGAGCTTCAAACCAACCTTTTCACTCTCCTCTTTCACTTTCATCAAGAGGCTTTTGAGTTCCTCTTCACTTTCTGCCATAAGGGTAGTGTCATCTGCATATCTGAGGTTATTGATATTTCTCCCAGCAATCTTGACTCCAGCTTCTGCTTCTTCCAGCCCAGCGTTCCTCATGATGTACTCTGCATATAAGTTAAATAAGCAAGGTGACAATATACAACCTTGACGTCCCCTTTATTTCTTTTCTCACTCGCAGTATATGATTATGTGGTCAGGAAATGAGAATAACTCACTTACCTAGAAATAGGCTGACACTTTTTTTTAAGCAATGAGAACCTGTCTTTAAAAAAATGAGAAAATAATATAGTGTAACCTAATTATAAGCATAACACTTTTAAAAGGTGCTAATATTATTTTTCCCCCAAAAGGGAATACTGGCTGGTTTATTAAGTTATACATAGTCAGATGTTAAACATATTTTGAACACTAAGTTTTTCCTTTCAAGTCAGTGCACAGAAGAAGAGAACCCTCAAAGAGACTAGTGCTTCTGGGGCTGAATTTAACACTATTTAAGGAAAGAAAACCTTAGCTAGGGGACATAGCTGTTAACATGGTGATTTGTAAAGCCTTAGATTTCTAATAGGGTCTGACTGTTTCAAGGAAAACATATTTTGTTTCTAGGTAACATTTCAAGTCTGATTATGAACAAATGCTACAAAATTGATCTGTAATGGGAAATACTGTTATGTCACAAAGCATTATCTATATGCTTAATGTGACTGAAAGCATTAATTGCTAGGAGCCAAAATCTGTCCAAGCAAAACATGAACATGTATTTTGTATCTCTTGTCTCTTACTGTAGATTTTCGAATGAATTCGAGTGTAACAAAGATTTAGTTAGAAAATCTGCACACCTGAAGGCTTTCTTCACCCGCTTAGATTACTGTACTTGTTCCTTGTTAGCAAATGCAGGAGTCATAACTGCTCAGAAGTGCCCAGCAAACAATAGATACATGGCCACTTGTTAGTAGCTCAGCAAAAACATCTTGCAGAGTGGTGAATGGCTGACTGCATTTTAAAGTCTTTCTAGATATTTTGCCACCTTTATAGTAAAAGTCAGCTTCCTCCAACTACATACAACTAAGATTTGGCTCTCTCTGTATTTTTTTTTTAAATTCTCTCTGTATTCTTAAAGCAAGTTCATAGTGCTAGGATTTCCCACCAAAAAACCAATGAGTACCATAACATCTAACACTCTGGCTCATGTTGAAACATTAAAATTTTGAGCAGTGGAAAGATTGTGTCATCAGCACTCAAACTCATGAGATTTACATGAACTTGGAACCATTTCCAAGTATCCATCTGCACTCTCAAATATGGTCATTTCCAGGGTCCGGGACTGGGGAAACACACCCTAGGTATAATGCATCCCATCATCCCATGTGCTTTAAGTACCTGAGTCTTCTATAAAATAGTGCCCAATTTCCCACAGAGACTCATGAAAGAAAATGAATGTGAGGATTGGTTACTTTCCTACCTTGGAGGTATTTGTGTAGTGGGAGCACACAGTATTTCTTTTCTCCTATGTAAATAGTAATAATTCCTGTACCAGGCACCGTGCCAAGGACTTACATACGCTAACCGTTGAGCCCTCGCAACAGCCCCGTGAGGTTGGTACTTGTAAGAAAGAGGATACGCTGGGTTAAGCTGCAGTAAAAACCATACCATCTCAGTGGTTTACAGTAACAGACAATTAATTTTTCCTTTCTTAAACTCTGCTTTGGTTCTGAGCAATTGTCCACGGCAGCTGTGGTGTGGGATTCAGCAGGGCTCTCCATATCCACCTATGTCCACTGAGGAGTGGAGCACAGGCAAACAAACATGGTCATTCCTGAAGGTGACCCATGTCTCCCATTCATTGGTCAAAACAGGTCACATGGCCACATCTAACTTCAGGGGAGTAGGAAGTACAATACTGCTATTGCTCTGGGTGAGGGGTCAGGGTGTTAAAAACATTGGTGGCTGGCACTCCTGGGTAACCAGTGGTAACGATTTTTTCCATTTTATAAGTGAGGGAACTTTAAGGGAATTAATATCCAAAATAACACAGTTCATAAGTTAGGTGACTATATGATTGATTGGCCAGGTCAGAATACCTTTGCCAATGAAAGGAGTAAGTTTTAATCAACACCTCCCTAAATCCTGAGCAACCTGCACTGACCACTTTGGGATTTACAGACCCTCTCTGTTCCTCCTCTGGCTGGGATCTTCTTCCTCCTCCTCCTGAACTGAGGTGTCCACAGCCAAGAGACAAGGTGAGCAATGCACATGCAAGAACTCAAGAGCAGAGAAGTGAGACACACATAAAGGGGGTTTTCCCCGATGACCTTCCTGAGGAGGTCAAATGCCAGAGGTCAGATAAATCAATGCCTAATAACCAGGCTGCTGCTTAATGGTCTTGCCAAGATTTAGAATTCTTGTAGGAAGTGTTTTAAAACCTAAAAATCCATCTATCACTAGGTGAAATTGAATGAATTAAATGATGAATAGCTTTTAATGTTGTTTTTATCATGGTCAGGGTATTCCAAAGGTAGTTGTATGTGGTGGCGATTTGAAACTCATTTCAAAAGCAGGTCAGAGTCTTAGTACAATCAAAAACAATCAGGAAAGGTTATATTTTCAGAGGAGGAAACTGAAGCCCAGACAGATTAAGCTTGTGTGTTTCCCTATCTCAGGACTGAGACAGAGGTTGGACTAGAACACCTTCCCCAATTCCAGTTGTTCTTTTTAAAACCTCAATGTTCTCATCTGAAAAATGGCAACAATAACACCTACTTTATAGAAGAGAAATAAGGATGAATTAAGGTAACGACTGTAAAGCACTTTGTGTGGCCAGTGTACATGAAATGGTAACCATTTTCATTATTAGACCAAAGCAGGGTTCTTACATATTTCAGCATCAAAGGTTTACTTTTAGATTGCAACACATGCCATTAGTGACTGATGGAGGTCGTGAATTTATCAGAAAATTGTCAAAGGAGTGTTTGTTGTTTTAAATACAGAAAAGAACATTGTTTTTTCCCTTTTTTTTAAAGTTCGCATCTTACAAAAAAAAGAGTTCATGTGGTTTTATTAACGGTCAGAAGCTGAAGACATTTAAAGACTCATATCAGATTAGTGGTTTTAAATCACAGCAAGTATGCAGCCATGCTGCTGGAGATAAAGATGCCTGTAGCCAGCATGCCCAGGTGAGTTGAGAGACAAACCCACTCACTAGCTGAATGACTTTAGGCCAATTATCGATACTTGCACCCTGCAAACCTCGTTTCCCTCTTTGAAAAAGGAGGGAAGAGAAGCACCAGCCTGGCTGGGTGGTGTGGGGGCTCAGTGAGACCTGGGTGTGAAGCACTTTGCTGCGGGCCTGATGCACAGGGATGCTTGATTGGTGAAGCAATATGACACTCATAAAGGGTAAAAAACACCCTCTCCTTGGGGTGGAAAAAAACATGCTAAGGAATAAAAAGGAAATCATCTAGAGAAGGAAATACTGCCATTTGCAGCAACATGGATGGACACAGAGAACATTATACTTAACAAAGCAAGACAAAGACAAATATTACATGCTATCACTTATAAGTGGAGTCTGAAAAATAATACAAATAAATCTGTATACACAATAGAAACAGACTCACAGATGGAGAAAACACTTTTAGTTACAAAAGAAGAAAAGGAGTAGAGAGGGATAAATTAGGAGTATAGGAATAACAGATACAAACTATTGAGCATTAAATAGATAAGCAACATGGGGTGTCCGCTGGTGGTCTGGTGGTTAGGATTCTGGGCTTTCACTGTTCTGACCTGGCCTGGGTTCAGTCCCTGGTCGGGGAACTAAGATTCCTCCCACAAGCTGCATGGCACAGCCCTCCCCATGCCCCAGAAAGATAAGCAACGAGATTTACTGTATAGTACAGGGAATTATATTCAGCATCTTGTAATAACCTCTAATGGAAAATAACATGAAGCACAAATATATTTTATATATATATATCACTGAATCATTCTGCTGTACACCTGAAAACATCACAACATAAACAAATCAAATGTAGTTCAATTAAACAGAAGAAGCTGTTAGGAGGATCATCTACACTTTATTTCCTGACAGGCGTGACCTCCATACAGACGTTCACCCTGGAGCCGGGCTCAGCAGCTGCAGGAGGCCCCTCCGGAAGTCTTCGGGAAGGCCCACCGGCTTGCTGGTGGCCGGATTGACAAAGACATGCACTGAAGACCCTGTGGTACAGGCCAAAGAGGCAAAGTGAGCCAGCTTGGGGTGGCCGAGGAAGAAGCCATCGTTGAGGTCCCAGTGGTTGACAGAAGGTGTCTCCTTGCTGGGCTTTGAGGGGAACAGAGCAAGGCGGTAGTGCACGCTGGAGCGACCCACTTTCTCCACGGCCAACGCAGCCACTGGGATCTGAGGAAAACTGACCGGTGTGTGGAAGGTGCACTGATTGGTCACCATGAAGCCCACCATGGGAGACGTCAGCAAGCCCGTTTTCAGGCCGCAGTACCTAGGAAATTATATTACAGTGCTTATTCTGGGTCACCACAATGCTGTCTCCCAGCCCAACCACTGTGTTTCAGCCTAGTGGCACCCAGCTTCAATGGGTGAATCAAATCCCAGCTCCGCCCCTCACCAGCTGGGTTACCTAAGGCAAGTTACTTAACTTCTCTGTACCTCAGTTCCTGCAATAATATAATGTTCACAACACTGGTACCTACTTCAGAGGCTGACTGAGAAATAAATCGTAAGTGTCATCTAATGGAGTATAACATGTAAGACACAGTTCACAGATAGAGTAAGTTCTCATTAAACACTGGCTGTTATTATTAATATTGTGTCCATCTTGTCTTCACTTCTCCTGGTAAAAAATCGGGTATTTTTGTGCAAATGAGAGAATTACCGTGTCTCTTGGGCTTCCCTGGTGGCTCAGAGGTTAAAGCGTCTGCCTGCAATGCAGGGGACCTGGGTTCGATCCCTGGGTTGGGAAGATCCCCTGGAGAAGGAAATGGCAACGCGCTCCAGTATTCTTGCCTGGAGAATCCCATGGACGGAGGAGCCTGGTGGGCTACAGTCCACGGGCTCGCAGAGTCGGACACGACTGAGCGACTTCACTTTTTCTTTACATCTGCTATGAGCTTGTAATCTCGTTAAGGACAGTGACTGTGTCTTGTTTCTTAAGTTTGTTGACTAGAAATAAGGCTATGTTTGTGACAAAAGATGGCTCACTGGGGAAAGAATCTGCCTGACAATGCAGGAGACAAAGGGTTTCGATATCTGGGTCGGGAAGATCCCCTGGAGTAGGAAATGGCAGCCCACCCCAGTATTCTTGCCTTAAAAACCCCATGGACAGAGGCGCCTGGAGGGTGACAGTCCATAGAGTCACAAACCATCAGACACAACTGAGCGACCGAGCACTGCTGAGGTCAATGTCGAGGCTGAACAAAGTCAGAAATAAAAGCATCATGCTTATAGTCTCTTCCTTCTTCTCCAATGAAGTCTACTTATGATTTAAACAGATTAATCATATTATCTCTTTTTTTTTTTGGGAAAATTAAGACTGAATGTGAGAATTTGGTGTAAGAAAACGATTGTGGATTACCTACAAAGCTGCTCACTTCTGCTCACACGTTTCACAGAAATAAGTTACGCGTCTCCTTCCAGGGAGGGCACCGTGGGTGCCAGGGGCCAGCCACCTGGGCATCCACTGATGTCACCCATCATGACATTAGATACACTCATTTACTGACATGGAAAGTTGTTAGTGAAAAAGATCATATTACAGAACAGTATGCAGCATTCGATCCCATTTGTTTTTACAGGAACATACTGGCTTATGTCCTTATTGCCTAGAAAAAACTCTGAAAGGACAGACTCCCAAATAGTTTCAGGAGTGATCTAGCAGTGGAATTTTGGATCCTTTTTTTTCTTCTTTTGGTTTGTATAAATTTTCCAGAATGAACAAGATTTGCCTTTGAAATAATTTAAAAAATGTGCTATTTTGTTTAAATGTCTGAATATGAATTTCATTTCTCCAAAGAAGCACTGGAGAGACAAACAGGCTGGAGAAGCAAGCCTCCTTCTTCTGCCCGCTGGGATCCTGCCCCTGGCTGCACTGCCTGAGGAGCCTCCCTCCTGAACAAGGGAGAAGGAAAAGGAAAGAGGAGAGGAAAACCCAGCTCTTCAGTGTGACAGATCCAGTGAGAACCAAATTCTCCCATTTTTATTTCCCAGGCTTCTTTCCTGCAATTGCTTTCCTAGTTCCCTGCCACCTTTTCCTCATTCTTTTAAGGCACTGACAGGAAAGAAATAGTGCCTCCTCCCACTGGGAGTACAGCATTTCCTGAGCTCCCTGCAACTCTGAGCCAGGCCACCAAACCTTTAAATAATTAAAATGCAGGAGTACTTTCAAACAATGAAATTGATGAGCACCTGGTCACCAGGGCCTCACTGAGTGTTTTTCATTTTGTTATTCATCTTCTAAACCATCCTGCAAGGTAGGTCTCATTTCCCCATTGTATTGAAAAGAAATTGGAGCGGGGAGACTGGATCAATTTCCCAAAGGCATGCGTTTGTACAGTTAAGTGGTGGTCCAGGCCCAAAATTCAGGCTCTGGAGAGCCAAAGCACACATTTGTCTTTCTTTCTGGCTTAGTAGATAAAGTAGGTGAAGCCAAAATCTACATTTTAGTCCCATGAATGAACTGCATTTTCTTTACGTGTTCCTTTGACTTTAAGAATGATATTTTCTTTAAGAGCTGAGTGATGGCTTCATTACATTTGGATAACAGACTTCCTGTTTGTAAGTTCATAACAAATTTGATTTGACTGGTGGTGACCATAGGGTATTCAGGCTTCCCAGTTGGTTCACTGGTAAAGAATCCACCTGCCAATGCAGGAGACAGAGGAGACACGGGTTTGATCTCTGGGTCCGGAAGATCCCTTGGGAGAGGGCATGGCAACCCACTCTAGTATTCTTGCCTGGAAAATTCCATGGACAGAGGAGCCTGGAAGGCTGCAGTTTATGGGACTGCAAAGAGTTGGACACGACTGAGCACACATGACCATAGGGTACTCAGTAAGAATTTTCCACCGTTCCATCTTTTTTAGGTTTTAATCTTTATCAGAGTTTATACACATGAACATTAAAAAGTCAAACTGTTGCTTGAGGCTTATTACAAAACCAGTGGTTCTCTGGCTGGTCATAACATTGGTTATAGTCTGGGTCAGGGACTCATAGTAAATTCATTCATTCCACAGCCTCCACCGTTCACCTGCTCTTTATTAGATGCTGAGGCTACCACACTGAGTAAGAAAGGATTCCTGTCCTCGGGAGTTCTCAACTTCAGGGCAGTGGTGGGCCAGGACGTGTCCATTCTTGTCCTCTATCTGGCCAGAAGGCGCCCACTGTTCCTTTCTGGTTCCCCTTCTACTTTCTTCTTCTCTCCCTTTCCTCCATTCCTCAGCAAACATTTACTGCGCACTTCTGTGTTCCGAGCATGGACGAGAGAGCCGTGAACAGCTAGCAGGCGACAGTCCACGCCTTCACATGGCCATGGTCTAGAAGGGGGCACACTCAGAACTCAGGGTGACGAGCACTAGGCAGGGGAAGCACAGGGGATCTGGGAGCTCGTAGCAGGGGGTCTGCCTCCTTGTTTGGTATCAGGGAAGACCCTCTGAGAAAGTGACAACTAAGCTAATAAGCTAAGGAGAAAATGTACAAACTTTTCAAGTGAACAGTTGGGGGAACAGCTTTCCAGAAAGAGGAATGGCCTATGTGATAGCCCAGAGGCCATGTCCTAGAGACAACACAAGTCCCAGATGGCTGCAACACAGACTGCTAGAGGCAGCTGGGGAGCAGGCAGGAGGCAGACTGGGGAGGGTCTTGGTAAGGAATTTGGATTTTATCCTGGGGCATTGGGAAGCCACTGAAGGCAGGGAGTTTTTCATTCGTTCAGTCAAGTCTGACTCTTTGTGACCCCATAAACTGCAGCAAGCCAGGCTTCCCTGTCCTCAACTATCTCCCTGAGTTTGCTCAAACTCATGTCCTTGAGTTAGTGATGCCATCCAACCATCTCATCCTCTATCATCCATCCCCTTCTCTTGCCTTTAATCTTTCCCAGCATCAGGGTCTTTTCAAATGAGTCAGCTCTTCGAATCAGGTGGCCAAAGGATTGGAGCTTCAGCTTCATCAGTCCTTCCAATGAATATTCAGGGTTGATTTCCTTTAGGATTGATTGATTTGATCTCCTTGCTGCCCAAAGGACTCCTCTCAAGAGGCAGGCAGGGAGAGGCAAGATCAGATTCATTTAGTAAAACTGTGGCTTCAAATTGAACAATGGATTAGATGGAAACAGTGATGTGTGCAGAAGAATAATTAGGTAACTACATAGTTCTGGCAAAAAATGATGGTTCCTGGGACTAGGATGATGACAGCAGAGATGGAGAAAACTAGATGGAATCAAGAGAGATTTTTGCGTAAGGTGTGATGATAAATTGAAATGAAGGAGAGAGAAGAGCCCAGAGTTGCTCCCAGTCTGGGTGACTTAATGCTTTGAACAGGTTGAGCTGAGGTGCCTGTGAGACCCTAAGATGATATGCACAATAGGGATAACAATACCTCTGAGTGAGTGAGTAGGAGTTGCTCAGTTGTGTCCGAATCTTTGCGACCCCACAGACTGTAGCCCATCAGGCTCCTCTGTCCATGGGATTTTCCAGGCAAGAATACTGGAGGGCGTAGCCATTCCCTTCTCCAGGGGATCTTCCCAACCCAGGGATGGAACCCAGGTCTCCCATAATGCAGGCAGATTCTCTACCATCTGAGCCACCAGGGAAGCCCTAGCTACAATTTATTTAGCCCTGCATGACATACAAGGCCTTCCATGGATTATATATCCAGGAGGCATCTGAATCAATGGGTCTGATGCTCAGAAAGACGTCTGGGCTGCAGACAGGAGTTGAGCTCAGATCTAACATCAGGGTCCAGGCAGGGAGGGTGAAGAGTGGAAGCCACTGGCATAACACACTCATTGTGGCGGGCCTGCGGTGAGCTGGAAAGCAAATGCCCAGTCTGACCTCACGCAAATTCAGACTCTAAAAGATGCTGATGTTAAAAAGAAATACTCAGCCTCAAATGGAGCCATGGCTCCTTCAGACAGCAAACCAAGACTTCACTGCAATTTCAATCCCTCCTAGAAACGTGACCTTTGAAACAGTCAATCTGAAAAATCCAATCTGCGGAGTGAGGTTATCTGCATGACAAAGACCTCTGCTGCTCCCTGCCCCCAAAAGAAGACACTGTGGCCTGAAACAATCCTTTCTTTTCTTTGCCTGATGCCTTCTTGACCCATCCTCCTTTTACCTATAAACATCTTCCATTTTATACAACTCCTCAGAGCCTCTTTCTATTTAACTAGATGGGGTGAATAAAGCCAATTCTATCTTCAAGTTTACTCAGTTGAATTTTGTTTTAACACTGGGCAGACTAAGTAAAATTCATGTGTGTGCTGTCTGGATTTATCTTTCTGGTTCCTGGTTTGTGACCGGTGGGAGAGACTAAATCAGGCGAGAGGGAGGGCCGAGAAGAGGATGTCGGAGGTCGGGGGGCACTGAAATCAAGCCCAGATTCAGCCTGACACACAAAAAACTGTCTTTGAATAAGCTCTTAATGGATATTTCGTGGGATACACCAAACGACTGATAAAGCGATTGTGACGCTGCCTAATAATCGAGTGAGGTGAATGCCCATCTTCTGTGCTTTCTTACACTTGCTTTATAGAGTAAACTTTAGCATAAAGGGGTGTTTGACTTGGAAGACCCCTTGGGACTCACTTGGTACAGGGGCTCCCCAACACGAGCATGGGGCTCGGAATCTCCTGGGGAACCTGCACAACATCCAGATCCCCAGTGTCCTCTCAGACCTCCTGAATCAATATACAGGGCATCCCGATTCTAACAAAGTCCCAGGTGATTCTGATACACACCTAGCATGGAGTTGTTCCACTAGGGCTATCCGTTCAGATAAGGAAACTGCCCAGAGAGAGAAGTAAGTTGCTCATCTGCACACAGCTAGAAAGGGACAAGGTCTGTCTATACTCTGTGGTCATCCAGCCCTTTCCATTAACCTCCTCAGCCCCAGACACAGCCCCAGCCCGCACTTGGAGACCAGTGTGTCTCTGCGGCATTTGTAGCTCAGAATCAGATCAACTGTGTTCACGATGGCACCCTGACATTGCACCCAACTCCACCAGTTGGGCTTGGTCATCTCTTACTCCTCCTCCCCAAGCTCCTGTCTCCTTCTTTGAGTCTCCTCCTATGTTCTGCCTTGACCCTAGTGCTGAGGGCCTGCCTTGGTGCCTCGCCTCCCCTGGTTGCCTCTGGAGCAGGAGCTGTGCACACATGAGGGACGTGGTGCCTCTGGGTCTGCGTGAGAACACAGTCTTGTTGCCTCCTGAGGTCTGGAGAGAAGTGCCTGTCAGATGGTAGGAGGCCAGTGGGCATATGGCACAAATAACACCTTTCAGAGAGGTGAGGCTATTTTTGTCACTTGCTATAAATAGCATAGGATGGGCCATGGCTTGTGGTCAGTTACCTGGCATGTCAAGCCAGGATTCTGGCAAGAAGTCCATCCTCACACTCCCTGACACTAAGAATAAGTACAAGTTGGCCAGCATGACCCCATGACTGCGCCGAGTCCTGAGGGAGCGTCATGTAAGCTGCTAAAGAGAGACTCAGGCCAAGGGAATCTGCACAGAGAGGCCCCAGCTTGGGTGGTGTCAGGGGTTATGTGGTTACAAGGAGAAATACATATTTAGAAATACAGACCTGGGGAGAAAATACCTTAAATGTGAACATGTATAGAGCTAAAAGATTAAGATGATGAAGCTCACACTTAGGAATAAACTCTGAATGTCTTTATGTAAATAATTTATCTTCAGTCAAGCCTCTTTGGATATTGCTTTTACATAATCATTTTGGTCCACAGGGGCTAACTGAAATTAATTGTATGCAAGTCCCTATGTCATCCATTTCTATTGACCTTGGCCTGCAGTGTAAAATACTGGTTAAGAGCTCAGGTCATTAGACCTGGGTTTGAATTACAGCTCTGCTGCTGTGTGACTTCAAAGAGTCACTCAACATCCCAGAGGCTCTATTTTTCTCATTTTTAAAATGAAGACAATAACACAGACATGACAGGATTTTTTGTGACAATTATATAAGGCAATGCATACCTTATATGTCTTGGCTGATTACTGAAACTTAAAGATTTTTGAAGTTATTTTTGTTTGTTTTTTAAACTTTTTAAACAATTTTGGTCTCTAGGGGTGGAAATTTACATTTGTCTTTGGGTCAAATGTTTCCTTTATTTAGGGAAGACCCCTTGTATCAAAACCCTGGCAGCCAACCAGGGTGTGGACAAGGTGTTCTCACAGGAGAACTATCAAAAGGGCCAGTGTATTGTTTCTTCAAGTGGTTTTAAGAGCAGTGGAGGGGAGAATCAGGCGAGCAGGGCAAGAGGGCAAGGACAGGATGGATGAGAAATGGCAACTATTGCACTTTAGGAACTTTCAGAAAAGGCTGAGAAACGCTTTGAAGGGGAGGTAGGACAGGTTCAGCAACCGAACTAAGTAAGTTTGAGCCAGTGTACTTTGCATAGAAAACTTACAGAATTTAATGA
Source organism: Moschus berezovskii (assembly GCF_049115385.1). Classification (NCBI taxonomy): domain Eukaryota; kingdom Metazoa; phylum Chordata; class Mammalia; order Artiodactyla; family Moschidae; genus Moschus; species Moschus berezovskii. The sequence goes on from NC_142473.1 coordinate 67,168,011, forward strand.
TTGTTGCAATGTCGTAATAGACAAGAATTTACTCAAGAGGTAAATGGAAGTTGTTTAGTCCCTCTGTGGCAATGACGCAATCATACCAATTTGTGGAGCTAATCCTTCTCACACTTGTAAAGTAATGCTCAAAATTATCCAAGCCAGGCTTTAGCAATATGTGAACTGTGAACTTCCAGATGTTCAAGCTGGTTTTAGAAAAGGCAGAGGAACCAGAGATCGAATTGCCAACATCCAATGGATCATCGAAAAAGCAAAAGAGTTCCAGAAAAACATCTATTTCTGCTTTATTGACTATGCAGACTGTGTGGATCACAATAAACTGTGGAACATTCTGAAAGAGATGGGAAAACCAGAGCACCTGACCTGCCTCTTGAGAAATCTATATGCAGGTCAGGAAGCAACAGTTAGAACTGGACATGGAACAACAGACTGGTTCCAAATAGGAAAAGGAGTACATCAAGGCTGTATATTGTCACTCTGCTTATTTAACTTCTATGCATAGTACATTATGAGACACACTGGGCTGGAGGAAGCATAAGCTGGAATCAAGATTGCCAGGAGAAATATCAATAACCTCAGACATGCAGATGACACCACCCTTTTGGCAGAAAGTGAAGAACTAAAGAGCTCTTGATGAAAGTGAAAGAGGAGAGTGAAAAAGTTGGCTTAAAGTTCAACATTCAGAAAACTAAGATCATGGCATCTGGTCCCATCACTTCATGGCAAATAGATGGGGAAACAGTGGAAACAGCAGCTGACCTTATTTTTCTGGGCTCTAAAATCACTGCAGATGGTGATTGCAGCCATGAAATTAAAAGATGCTTACTCCTTGGAAGGAAAGTTACGACCAACCTAGACAGCACATTAAAAAGCAGAGACATTACTTTGCCAACAAAGGTCCATCTAGTCAAGGCTATGGTTTTTCCAGTAGTCATGTATGGATGTGAGAGTTGGACTATAAAGAAAGCTGAGTGCTGAAGAATTGATGCTTTTGAACTGTAGTGTTGGAGAAGACTCTTGAGAGTCCCTTGGACTGCAAGGAGATCCAACCAGTCCATCCTAAAGGAGATCAGTCCTGGGTGTTCACTGGAAGGACTGATGAAGAAGCTGAAACTCCAATACTTTGGCCACCTCATGAGAAGAGCTGACTCACTGGAAAAGACTCTGATGCTGGGAAAGAGTGAGGACAGGAGGAGAAGGGGATGACAGAGGATGAGATGGTTGGATGGCATCATCGACTCGATGGACATGGGTTTGGGTGGACTCTGGGAGTTGGTGACAGGCAGGGAGGCCTCACGTGCTACGGTTCATGGGGTTGCAAAGAGTCGGACTCGACTGAGCGACTGAACTGAACTGAATCCTTCTCAGCAGAAAATGGGAAAGCAACCTTGACTTCATCTTAAATCTTACTGACCTAACCACATCACTGGGTTTGGTGCTGGTGATACAGCAGCATTGGGTCCTCTTCCCTGGCAGAGCTTACACTTAAAGAAAGGCCATAAAGACTATAAGCTGAGGGGAAGTGCTCTGCAGGAGATGGACACGGCTGTATGAGATGCTGTAACAAGGAAGCCTGAACCAGGTGGAGGCAGGTGGGAGTGCAGAGCTCCTGAGGGACTGACGGAAGGCCAGTGAGGCCCCGTGGCTGGACCACAGGACAGGAGCAGAGAATGGAAGTGGGTGAGGTGTGAGGGAAAGGCTGGGCCCGATCCTGCACTGATCGGATTTTAACCTAACAGAATGGGAAGCCACTGCTGAGGTTTAAAGAGGAGGGAGATGTTAGCATTTCAAGATTAACCCTTCAGGGAATGGATGGGGAAGGCAAGAGTGGAGGTAGAGGTACCAGTCAGGAGACAACTGAGAGCTGGGATCGGGGGCGGTACTGGGCTTGTGGCTCCAAAGATATTCAAGATGGGGCTCAAAGGACCCACACCTGGGCCTCCCTGGCTGGCTGGCTTCCACCTCTCACAAAGGGCACCTACAGCAGAAACAGGGGTCTCCACCATTCCGATAGCCTGTGAGACGATGATGAAACCTCAGGTTCCTCACTGTAACGCCACCCTCCCCAGGTTGATTTCTGCCTCGGTTCACTGTCACTTGGCATGGCAATACCTGTGGTCTTGTCTCACTCTCTGAGTATAGTTTTAGGTATAGGTTTTTCAAGTAGTTGAATATTATTCCAAACCCAAGGGGAAATGACTACATAGATAAAGGAATGTATTTGCAAACTTTTCAGCTATTTTGCTCCTGAAAGGGAGAAGGAGGCAGTTACGATAAAAATAGGAAGAAATATTTTCTGACAGCCTCACAGTTTGAATAACCATGACCTGAAGAATACTGAGTTTTCCTTTGGTTAGTTTCATGTTGCTTTTAAGCACGTTTTGGCTTTATTTTAAAGGACAAATGATTTTTAAAAAGGACAAATGATATAATAAGTAACAAGAAGGATTTCTTAGACTTTTAAAGTCAAGTAAGATGTGAGATTGAATAAATAAACAAGCCTTTACCTCACGTTATATTTACTTGCCATTTGGCAATATTTTTTTAAAAAATGAAATATATATAAATAAACTGGGTTGCCTATCTCTGAATATAAAAAGCTGATATAATGAGTTGGCAGTAGCTCACATTAGGAAAATGCCCAGACCCAGCTGCCTGCAGATCATCTCAGTTTTCAAAGTGCATGCACTGGGTCCCCAAACTCAGCAAAACTAATGAAAATCATCTGCTGTTAGAGCAGAAAAATTTCTTCGCAACCGTATTCTCCCAAGAAGTTCATTCTGGTAAATCAGTGTCAAGATGACAAGAAAGTCCAACATATCTCAAGAGGCACAATCTATAACAAGCAAAAGTCCTCAAAGCTGTTCTCAGAAACAACATTAAAGGATCTGATGAAGAATTCAAGACTCAGAAATGAAGGATGTGAAACAAATTCATTAAAACATTTTGAATAAAAATCAGAAGACTGTGACATGATGCTCAGTTCACAGGAAAACACAGTCTCAAAGGGTCAACATGATAGATGATGATCAGATAATTTTGTTAGACGTCCAGAAGCAGAGTCAACCGTGAACGAAGGCCGAGAGAAAGTAGATTAGGGTCAATTTTGACTCTACACACTAACGATACTACTACTGCTGTGTTTTTGTCTTTGTGAGAGATGCCCTCTGATGAGAGAGTTCAAAGAAAGCATCTTTGAAAAGTGACTGTTAGATCTTCCAGGTCCTCAAAATTAAGCAGACCAGGGATATGGTGATAGTTCCTGGACCCGTTGAGAAAAAAGGAGAACAGAAGTTAAGAAAGGTGTTTATGCATTCCATGAGGTCCCTAAAATTCAACTTCTTCCAATTAGTTATGGGCACCCAAGTGCATGGACTGATTGGGAATCCTCTGAGCGGGGTACATGAATTCTTCAGTAATCTCTTTCTGCGGCCAAAGCTCAAAGTTCTTTCAGCTGGACTGATGCTAAAGCTGAAACTGCAATACTTTGGCCACCTCATGCGACGAGTTGACTCACTGGAAAAGACTCTGATGCTGGGAAAGGTTGGGGGCAGGAGGAGAAGGGGACGACGGAGAATGAGATGGCTGGATGGCATCACCGACTCTGTGGACATGAGTTTGAGTGTACTCCGGGAGTTGGTGATGGACAGGGAGGCCTGGCGTGCTGTGATTCATGGGGTCGCAGAGAGTCGGACACGACTGAGCGACTGAACTGAACTGAACTGAACTGAACATCACACTCTGTGGAATTAAAAAAGAAAAACTCCTTATCTTCCATTCTAAGTCTTCTCCAACTTCTGTTTTCTCTAGATGGAAAGCCCTCAGAGAGTTATTGCTGAGTTATTCCATAACTCAAAGATCCCCAGAATTAACATTTTGGTACACATCTTTTCAGACTCTTTTTTCAGAAAAGGAGATTTTTGTTTTGTTCTGAATAAAACAGTTCATACTGCAATTTGGTTGCTTCAGTCAATTATATATTATGAACTTGTTTCTATGCCAATAAATGTATTCCTAATGATTGCTAAGTATGCCCTTGTATGGATGTAACATTTAGTAAATCAACCCCAAAGCAATTAAAAAACTTGTTTTGAAGTGCTTTCCGACTTACAGAAAAGTTTGCAAAAACAGAACACAAGACTCCTGCATAACTATGGTACAGAGTCGTCCATTCTTAATATTCTGTCACATGTGCTTTAGCATTAACATTGATTACTTCTGAATTACCTGAGAGCAGGTTGCATATGTCATGTCACTTTTCCCTAAATATTTCAATGTGTGTTTCCTAAAAACAAGGATAGTCTCTTCCATAACTACAGGACAATTATCAAATTCAGGAAATTTAACAATGGTCTAATCCTTCTAGTGATCTACAGTTTATATTCCAAGTTTACCAATTGTTTCAATAGGTGTTTTACTTTATAAAAAAAAGAAGAGGAACTTCTATGGTGGTCCAGTGATTAAGAATCTGCCTTGCAATGAAGAAGACACAGGTTTGATCCCCAGTGGGGAAACTAAACTCCCACGTGCTATAGAGCAACTGAGCCCTTGTGCCCCAACTAGAGAATTCATGCACCACAAGAAAGATCCCACCTCACACAGAGAAGGTCCCACAGGTAGCGAATAAGGCCCAATGCAGCCAAATAAATAAATAATTTTTTAAAAAGAGGAACCTTCTTTTTCCTGGTGCAAGATCTAATCCCAGATCATGTGTTACATCTAGCTGTCTTAGCTTTTCAGTCATCTTCTAATCTGGACAGTCCTTTGGTTGGTCTTTATCTTTTATGACACTGATATTTTTCTGATGAATACAAGCTAGTTATTGTATAGTATGACCCTTTATGTGGGCCTGTATGATGACTCCGCATGGTTGGACTGAGGTTGGAACACTATACAAATGTCAGTGGGCCCTTTTCAGGTTTCATATCCAGAGCCACAAGATGTCCATTTGTCCTTATTGGTGATGTAAATTTGATCACTTCATTAAAATATTTATTGCTTATTTTTTCTATTGTATAGTTTCCCTTTTGTCTATTTTTAAAATTGTGGTAAACATGAAATTTATCATTTTAGACATTTTTAAAGTGTACAGTTCAGTGGCAATAAGTATTTGTACATTTATATTTTTATGTATCTGCTCTATAGGATTTATTTTTCCTTTTAACAAGTAATCTGTGGAAAGATAGGAAGATGATCTAAATCCCATGCTCACATACTGTCCTTAACAATCTTTCCTCCTACCTCCTACTCCTCGATCTAGAGCTCACTGATGATTCATGCTGAGACTAAAGACCAAGTCCTGACATTAACCCCAGCCCTTTCCCCTTTGCCTTCCCCTCATTCCACAGACAAGGGCGTGAAGTTTTTCTAGTTGCTGGCTCTGGAGAGAGAAATGCTGACCTGGATTATTTCCAACAGCGATTTCTGCACTACACTGCTATAATTCTTTACAAAAATAGTCATGCCTTTCCTGGTATCATGTTCAGTTCTTCAAACAACTCTTGGTTCTACTCTGGGCCAGGCTCTATGCTGGATATCAAGAAATAAAAATGGATAAAGCAACAGTGCCTTCTCTTGAGCTGCTTGCATTTTGATGGGAGACACACAAATGGTACTTGCAATGTGGGCACTCTGGGCATGGAGGTGGCCAAGAGTACAATGGAAACACACTGTTACAAAAATGAGAAGGCAAGCCACAGACGGGGAGAACATACTGGACAAACCTATCAACAAAGGACTTGGACTAGAATATATAAAATACACTTACAAGTTAATAATAAGACACACAAGACAATTTTAAAATGTGCAAGATTTGAATAGGTATTTCACCAAAGAAGATACACGAGTGGCGATAAGAATAAGAAAAGATGTCCAATATCATTAGTCATTAGGGAAAAGATAATTAAAACCACAATGAGATACCCATTGAACACCCACTAGAATGGTTAAAATGAATGAGATACACTATGTCAGGTGTTGACAATGATGTGGAGGATGGATTGGAGTTCTCATATACTGCTGATGGGAATGGAAAAAGGTACAGCTGCTTGGAAAAATACTTTGCCAGTTTCCTGAAGAAGAGGCAAAAATACACCTACCATATGACACAGCTGCTCGGTTCTTAGGTAATTATCCAAGAGAAATGAAAGCATTTCTACACAAAGGCTCATACATGAATATTCACAGCAGCTTTATTTGTAATAGCTGGAAAGCCCAAATGTTGGACCACAAGTGAGGTACATTCATACTAAAGAATACTATTCATCAACAAAAAGAAATGAACATACAACAAGGACTAAACTCAGAGTAATTATGCTTAGTGAACGAAATCAGACCAAAACAAAAGTACATACTGTCTGATTCCACTTACATAAACGTCTAGAAAATGCAAACTAATCTCTAGTGAAAGAAAGCAAATAAATGGTTACCTGGGGATGGGGGTGGGGAGGACTGGGAGGAGGGATTATCAAGAGAGCACCAGGGAACTTTGGGTGGTGTTCCTTTTCTTAATTGAAGTGAGGATTTTACAAGTGTACAAATATGCCAAAACCCCTCAAACTGTGCACTTTAAATATGTGCAGCTTATTTTATCAAAGCTGTTTGAAAAAATACAATGAAAAGAAAGATGCCAATATCTTAGCAATAGCAAATATGCTAATATCTAAACAAAATCAGTCTCTGATTATAGGATGGTGGAATTATTAACAAGGACTCTTTTCTTCTCATCCTTTTCTGAATTTTCCAAATTGTACAAAATGAGCAGGCTATACTATCTAAATCAAAAAAGCTACTTTTGCAGAAAAAGAGTTAGATACACAAAGAAATCTAGAGAAAACAGTCTGTACTTATGAACTTTAAGACTACTGGGTGAAAAAAATCAAAGACGTGGCACTTTTCAAATGACAAAAGAGCCTCTATTCTTTCAGAAGTTATGGTAGACCAGAGGGGACCGTGATAAGGTTTTATATGTTCCACAATAATAAAAATATCTAAGTTTAAAGCCATCTATGGAAAAGGTACCATATTAACAAAATGCATCAATTAGCTGGACTCTTCAGCTCAAATGTCTTTCAAATATATCAGTGGCAGGTAGATGCAGGGAACCAGGAAAAGAAAGAGACAATGCCAGACAGCAAAAAAGGTGAATTTTTACATGATGTCAGGACCCTTTATTTCTTGATTTCACCCAGAAATAGAAAGATTAAAGAAAAATCCAACATAATTAGCAAGTAACCTGCATTGCATATCCTTAAAAAGAGTACATACTGCAAAGGATAAGTTAAGCCATGGAAAATGCTATTCCACATCTGACCAAATATGGTTGAGAATCATTACTCTGGGTTTCCACTCTTGGAAATGTTTGCTACATCTGTCTGGACTGGGTTGAGGATTCACTCTGAATTTTTACTAATAGTGAAAACAATAATTTTTAAAAGCTTTCAGGGAACATATTTAACCTAATTAGATGGTAAATAATTTTTAAAGCCTGCAGTGCATTAATTATTTGGATATCAAGAACTTAGGCTTATGAAGCAATTATGTTCATTTATTCAACAAAAGTCACCTTCAGCAACTGTGCTAGACCCTAGATTATAAAGAAGCAAAAACAACCCATGCACTCTTAGAGCTCTTAGTCTAAGGAATAAGAAATCTGTAAACAGTTGCAATACAAAGTGTCTGCGGCTTGGGATAATGGCAAAAAAGAGAAGCCTAGAGGAAGGAGGTAACACTTGAGGAAGGCTTTGAAGGCTATGTAGGAGTTCTCTGCTTAGGAAAAGAGGGACTTTCCAGGCAGAGGATGGCATGAAACAGAGGGGCAGGAGAAAGCTGGATTGTTCGGTAAATGGCGAGAGTTCAGTGAGGATTGAGAATAGGATTCACCTGGAGGGGAGAGGACTTGAAGATGGAAGTCATTTACTCCATGTTAGAGGGGGTGAGGAACTGTGTTGGTCACAACTCTTTCATTTTAGAAGAAATGAATTTGTTAAAGAAGTGAGAGACTGAGAGAGAGGAAGAGCGCAAGCGCCGTTTCTCTGTCTGTAGAGCCCTCAGACTTCATGCAGTCGGGCCCAGGAAAGGGCTGGAACTGAGAATAGGAAAGCTAGAATAACTCTCTTCTACCTTTTGTCTTTCTTTTTTTTCCCTCTAAATCTATATTAGCCAGGATTCTTTTGGTCATAAGTGACAAAAATAGTTCAAGCCAAAAAGGGAATTTTTTTACTCTTTAAAATGAGAAGTCTAGGCACATTACAACATATATGAAACTGTTTTATTAACTCTTTATCCCTTTCATGCACTTCTCCCACACCCTGCCCCCATCACACCCCAACCTCCTGCCTCTGGCAACCGCCAATCTGTTTACTGTATCTAAGAGAGCTTGGGTTTTTTGTTGCTGTTTGTTTGGATTCACATATAGGAGAAATCATATAGTTCTTGCATTTCTGTTTGATTCATTTATCTTAGCAAAATGCCCTCGAGGTTCATCCATGTTGTCACAAGTGGCAAGATTTCCCTCTTTTTTTATGGCTGAATTTATAGACATAAATTTAGACACTTAGGTTGTTTCCGTATCTTGGCTATTGTAAATAGTGCTGCCATGAACATGGGGTGCACAAATTATATTTTTTCAAATTAGTGTTTCTGTTTTCAGATAGATACCTGGAAGTGGAATTGCTAGGTCATATGGTAGTTATATTTTTAATTTTTTGAGGGGTCTCTGTACTGTTTTCCGAAGTGGCTATACCAATTTATATTCCCATCAACAATGCACAAGGGTTCCTTTTTCTCCACATCCCTGTTGTTTCTTACCTTTTTGATAATGGCTGTTCTAACAGGTCTAAGGTGATATCACATTGTGATTTTGATTTGCATTTCCCTGATGAGTAATGATGTTGGTCACCTTTTCATGTACCTGTTAGTCATCTGCATATCCTCTTTGGAAAAATGTTTATTCAGATCCTGTGTCCATTTTATCATCAGATTTACTTTCTATTGAGTTATGAGTTCTTTATATATCTTGGATATTATAACTCCTTACCAGATACATGATTTGTAAATATTTTCTACCATTCGGTCGGCTGATTTTTTGTTTTGTTGATGGTTTCCTTGCTGTGCAGAAGCTTTTTAGTTTGATGTCATTTCATTTATTTATTTTTGCTTTTGTTGGTTTTACTTTTAGTGTCATATTTTAAAAATCATCGCAACGACCTATTTCAAGGAACTTACCACTTAAGTTTTCTTTAAGGAGTTTTATGGTTTCAGGTCTTATGTTCAAGCCCTTAATCTATTTTGAGTTGATTTTTTTGTTTGTTTAGTATAAGATTGTGATCCTCTTTCATCTTTTCAAATGTGGCTGTCCAATTTTCCTTACAGTATTTACTGAAGAAACTGTCCTTTCCCCATTGTATATTCTTGACTCTTCTGTCACAAACTAATTGATCATATATGCATGGCTTTATTTCTGGGCTCTATTCTGTTTCATTGCCAGAATCATACTATTTTAAAGATTACTATAGCTTCGTAATATAGTTTGAAATAAAAAAGCTTGATGTCTCCAGCTTTGTTGCTCTTTCTCAAGGTTTCTTTGGCTATTTGGAGTCTTCTGCAGTTCATACAAATTTTAGGGTTGTTTGTAATATTTCTAGGAAGATGCCACTGGAAATTTTGGTAAGGATTGCACTGAATCTATAGATTACTTTTCTATTTTTTTCCTGATTCAGTCTTTGTAGGTTGTTTGTTTCCTGAAATTTATTTATATCTTCTAGGCTGTCTGATTTGTTGGTATATAACTGTTCGTACAGTATTTCTGTAGTATCAATTGTAACAGCTCCTCTTTCATTTCTGGTTTTATTTGAGTCCTCTTTTTATTGATAAGTCTAGCTAAAAGGTTTATTAATTTTATCTATTCACTGAACCAGCTCTTACCAGTTTGAAAACATTTTGCTATGCCAAATAAGCTACTCACAAATGAAAAATATTACACAAGGTGCCTAGAGTTGTCAATTTGTAGAGACAGAAAACAGAATGGTGATAATCAGGGGCTGGAAAGAGAAATAAGGAGTAACTGTTTTAATAGTTTCAGTTTGGGAAGATAAAAAGTTCTGGAGATGGATGGTGATGACAGTTGCACAACAGTGTAGAGACACTTAATGCCACTGGACCATACACTTAAAAGTAGTTACATATTTTTGTTATCTATACGTTAACTTTTTTTTTTTAAGTGGGAAAGGTAGGAGTAAATACAACTTCAGGCACTGTGGGATTTAGGAGTCAAGGGACACCACTGAAATTCTGCCATTCTCTATTTTGCTCCACTTTTTTCTGTGTCAGCTTCATTTTTAAGAAAATTTAGTGGAGGTGAAAAAGGCCACTCTCATCTTAAATCATCTATAGAACTAAGCATGCGCTCGTGTTGTGTCCAACTCTTTGCAATCTCACGGACTATAGCTCACCAGACTCCTCCATCCATGTGATTTTTCCTGGCAAGAATACCATGGGTCACCATGGTTACCATTGGGTTACCATGCCCTTCTCCAGGGGATCTTCCTGACTCAGGGATCCAGCTAATGTTTCCTGCATCTCCTGCACTGCAGATGGGTTCTTCACCACAGAACCACCAGGAAAGCCCAATGAACCAAGGACCACAGTCAAAAAAGAGTTTCTTCTCTGAAAGTTCCAGCTGAACTTCAGGCGATGACTGACTGGCCTGGTGTTGCATCATAGAACCATTCCTGAATCAACCATTGTAGCCACGGAGTAGAGTACTCTGATTGGCTAAGCCAGGGTCATGTGTCCAACCTTGAACCAATCATTGTAGTGAGGGGAGCAGAGTCTTTTGGCAAAAATTCCACTTGAATATGTAGAATGAAAGAAGGATGATTTCCCAAGCAGATACTGGGCAGTCAAAACATGTCCATCACGTGTTCCTTCTTTCTCTGCAGAGCAGTTTTCTGTCTTTTCAATCAGTATGGGAAAAGAAATATTGCCACCCTCAGCTTAAGTTACACTTTTCCTATTCAAGAACTTTTAGTGCCAATTCAAAATCCCTGAGAGCATCTGATTAATGCAATTTGTCTAACTTACAGTGGGGGTGGGAATAGTCTTAGGGTTAATATGGCTGCTACAGGGCCACTTTTGTGAGCATCAGGGTAAACTGGGTAAATTACAAGAATCAATAGAAGCAAGGCTGATACTTCAAAATACATCTTTTAAAACAAATAACAGGCCATTTTTTACAGGAAACTGATGTAAACAGATTGTATGAAAATAGTCCTGGCAGCTAAACATAGGATATGTTGGAGCAGGAAAATCTGATGGCAGGAAGACTAATCATAGGGCTACTGCAGAAAGATGATGCTGAAATTTCTAGCTTCGGAGAATGAAAATATGGCGCTGTCATCCACCATGAATGAGACTGTAAAAGCAACGTCTGGTTTGGGGTGGAGTGGTACAGGGTGATGAATTTAGCTTCCGAAGGGTTTCCTTCAAGATGCCTATGGAACATGGAGGTGGAGAAGCTCAGTGGACAGTGGGAGATAGAGTTCTGAAGGGGAGTGCAGTTGGGGATAGGAATTTGGGAATTCTTGGTGCCAAAGTCACAAAGCATATGAGATCGCACATGGAGCACATTGAGTGTAAGCAGAGAAGTCAGCACAGGGCAAAGCCTCCATGGAAGGGACTGTGGCAGATACCCTCAGTGTGCTGCCCATATCTGCTCAGCACTCACTGTTTCCAGATATGCCAGGGTTATCCCACTGAAACTCCTTCTGGGGACTTCCTCTCAGGTTGATGTTGGCGCCATTTGGAAATGCACCTTCTGCCAGAGTAGTTGGATTGGACTGGAATGGACTAAAGTAACACTGCCTGAAGACCACTCCCACTTCTCTCCTTTGCTTCTCAGGCTCTGGGACTGAGTCTGACACTTGCTCTCAGGGAGAATTCTCTTTCAAGGGCCTGTTCTCTTCCTTTCCTATTAAAGTAATAAGTACTCAGAACTCAATTACTTAACTATTATCTATGCCCTTGAGACTACTTACAACTAAGGTCACTGTACAGTGAGGATGCTATATAAAGGTATGCTTCACGTCTCTTCCGAGTTCTGTCTTTAGTAACATCAAGCTAGTACTTGAACATTTTGACCACAGTGGGAGTATCTACAGCACGGAAATCAGCAAAAAAAACTTTACTGTTTTGATTTACTCATTGATTTATTGTTTTATTGATTGTCATGACAGGGAAGGTAGTCAGCAAACATTTTCTGTAAAAGGCTGGGTGGACCTTTCAGGCTTTGTGGGCCTTCTGGTTCCTGTCACAACCACTCAACTCCACTTTTGCATCATGAAAGTACTGACTCTGCGGCCCCATGGACTGCAGCATGCCAGGCTTCCCTGTCCATCACCAACTCCTGGAGCCTACTTAAACTCATGTCCATCATGTCAGTGATGTCATCCAACCATCTCATCTTCTGTCATCCCCTTCTCCTCCCACCTTCAATCTTTCCTAGCATCAGGGTCTTTTCCAATGAGTTGGATGTTGGCATCATGGATAATACCTAAATGAAAGGGCATGGCAGGGCTCCTGTAAACTATATTTGCAAACATAGGCAGCAAGCCAGATTTAGCCCAAGGGGTGTGGTTTGTTGATCCCTGGGCTAGACTAAAGACTTCAGTTCAGTTCAGTTCAGTCGCTCAGTCGTGCCCGACTCTCCGCCACCCCATGAATCACAGCACGCCAGGCCTCCCTGTCCATCACCAACTCCCGGAGTACACTCAAACTCATGTCCACAGAGTCGGTGATGCCATCCAGCCATCTCATTCTCAGTCGTCCCCTTCTCCTCCCGCCCCCAACCTTTCCCAGCATCAGAGTCTTTTCCAGTGAGTCAACTCGCCGCATGAGGTGGCCATGTTAATAATATAGATAAAATTTTTAAGTGCATAATGTCTGTAGTGTGAATAGTGCAAAAACTGAAGAAGTATTCTTGCAGTATTCAAGAACTATTTTCTCTCTCAACTCACAACATACTTCTTACTCGTTAACATGAACAAAAATATCAACCAACATTCATGCCAGAAACTATACTTATCAATGCAACTAAAGGTTAGCTAAGGATAGAAGAATTCAGCTAAAGAACAATGAAAACATTCTGTGAGAACCAATTGACTCTATGGAATTTACCATAAAGAGGATGTATATTTTATTGCAATTTGTAAATTATAAATTTGCTAACATATTTTTTTATCAGTAAAATTTATAGTGAACTTAAAACATTTACCAGCGCACTATGCACAAGGCTCCGAGTCCTGATGAAGAACAGTAGATGTAACTAGATCCAGGAGGAGGGAACTGTTGCCATATATCACAAAGCAACTACACCTGAACCTTCTTTCAGATCTGTCTGGGGACCCCAGCACATCTCCATTTCACAGATGAGAAAACCCAGTTTTGTCCAGAGTCACATAAGTAGTGATTGACAGCACTGAAATCCAGACTTAAGTCCATTTGACTCCACAGCCTATCCCTGGAGACCGCTTCATTAAAAGTCATGTATTTGGTCCAGAGGGCTTCCCTGGTGGCTCAGATGGTAAAGCATCTGCCTGCAACTCGGGAGACCTAGGTTCGATCCCTGGGTCGGGAAGGTCTCCTGGAGAAGGAAATGGCAACCCACTCTAGTATTCTTGCCTGGAAAATTCCATGGATGGAGGAGCCTGGTAGGTTACAGTCCATGGGGTCGCAAAGAGTCCGACATGACTGAGTGACTTCACTTCATTTGGTTCAGAAGAACATGTGCACGTGTGCGAAGTCACTTCAGTCGTGTCTGGCACTTTGAGACCCCCTGGACTGTAGCCTGTCAGTCTTCTCTGTCGATGGGATTCTCCAGGCAAGAATACCGGAGTGGATCTCCATTCCCTCCTCCAGGGGATCTTCCTGACTCAGGAATTAAACCTGCATCTCTTATATCTCCTGCACTGGCAGGCAGGTTCTTTACCATGAGAGCCACATGGGAAGCCCTCAGAAGAACATAGGGAAGTTGGGAGGCTCAGTATGGAAATGACTAGAGGAGGCAACGAGAAATTCCAGATGAGTCGATACCCAGCTGAAGGCCAGGCAGGGCTACGGGAAAGGAAGAGTGGCTATGATGGGGCCACACGCATGGGCACAGATTTTAGAGGTGACTGAGAGCAAACATTTGGACACAAAGATGAAGAAGAAGGCTCTCCAGTGTCAGGCTGCAAAGTAAGCACATTTCCCCTCATCAATGGTAGTTCGTACTGATGAAGAAATTGTGAGTGCAAGCATCTATAATCCAATTAAATAGTTTTGTGATAGGAAATGGAGCGTGCTTTTTAAGTGGTATGCAGTCAGAGATTAATAGGAGGTGCCGGGCCATGGCTGGGAGTAGTGCTAAGGGGTTGTAAGGTACAGTGCATTTGTGCTGACATTGCAGCTTGGGAGGCAAGGAAGTAAGAGCGCGTGAGTGGGCCTTAGAACTCATGTCTACTTTCTTGCAGAACGTGAGCAAGAGAAAACAGCATCTTTTGTGGCAGCAACTCCAACGGTCTAATGACCCTGGCTGGGAGAGGTCATTGCTAGGACCTAAATCATGCCTCATCCAAGCATCTGACAAGGGGCCACTGAGTCCCTGTTTCCTCAAGGTTCTTCCAGCAACAGGAGATGAAAAGTCAGCTCGATGGCTTTATTGGCTTGTGTCACTGGGAAGTTTAACTGTGGCCTCAGGACACTAAGTGTTAGTCTCTCGGTTGTGTCCGACTCTCTGTGACCCCCATGGACTACTGCCCGCCAGGCTCTTCTGTCCATGGAATTCTCCAGGCAAGAATACTGGAGTGGGTTGCCACTCCCTTCTCCAGGGGATCTTCTCAACCCAGGGATCAAACTAGGGTCTCCCCGTTGCAGGCAGATGCTTTAGCATCTGAGCCACAAGGGAAGCCCCCAGGACACTAAGGACCGAACCAATTATAAATTAGCTCTGTCACACTTCCGTTCTGACTCTGCTTCTCTTTGCTCCTGCAGACACTTTCTCCTGCAGCAGGTAGGAGGCATGATTGAAACCACTCAAGGCCACGTCACCTCAGCTTGACGCTCCACCCAAAGGGAAAGAGCTCCAGCCTGCCAGCCCCTGAATATAAATCCTCACTTGTCCACCTTCAGCCATGTGCGCTTCTCCGCTTCATCAGTGAGGCCAGGCAAAGGGATATTATTACTGCCCAGGCTGGTGTGATGCTGAATTGGTGACCTCACCAGAACCACGTGGAAGGAAGGGGCCTGCCCACCAAGTGGGTAGCCATTCCCTTCTCCAGGGGATCTTCCCGACCCAGGGATCCAACCCAGGTCTTCCGCATTACAGGCAGATTCTTTCAGTTCAGATTCTCATCTGAGCCATCAGGGAAGCCCAAAATAATGTTTTAAAAAAGTAATCAAAACACTTTTCTCCCTTGTTTAAAAGCGCCCAAATGATAATGTCAAGAACAAATTTCCATGAGTGGACTATACAGCCCTTTATAGTCTGTCTAATGACTGTCTTTTCAATCTCTTCTCCTGATACTGCACTGCTAGCACAGTAAAAGGAGGAAAGGGATGCTAGATAAATAACAGCTGAAGTCCCCTGATTAGCAGAACTCTGCAGGGGGGACTCAGACACAGAACAGCTCCTCATATCAAGGCTGCAATTATTAAGCAGCAAGGGACTCAGTATCTTGACAAGACAGGAGGGAGGGAGGGGTTAACAATCATTGGGTGATGGCCACTGTGTGAGGGAATGGACTTGTCGGTACACTTGTTGCATCTAATTTTTGTTACTACATCATCCTCACTTTACAGATGAGAAAACAGGACTGGAAGGTTAAGTAATTGCCTGAAGTCATACAGCTAATAAGCATCAGAGCCCATAGATGGAGGCCCAGGCTTTCGTCCTCTGGTAGTGAGGAAAGGGCTGATACCTAGTCCCCTCTCTTATCAGACCTCATTGTCAAAGCCCTACAGATATATTTTATGTCCCTTCAGGCACATTTTCTTTGGGCTATTGCCAAAGTTCAAGATGTAGCAAGATGTCTCCTCTTTCGTATCTGATTTGGGGAGGATGGGATGTTCTATGCCAATGTCCCTGAACAGACACAGAAAGAAGTAAAAAAAAAAAGCGGGGCGGGGCGGGTAAGATGATGTTTTCACTGCATAGGTGGTCGCTGGGCCCCTGACAAAATTAACCAGCATTCAGCCTGGCTGTGGAGCTTCCCTCTTCTTACACCTTGTGAAACAAATAACATGGGTATTGCAGAGTCAGCAGAGGATAGGGTCAGTTCCATTGAGTGTTAGTAGCTGTTTTTTTCCAACTCTTTGCAACTACGTGAACTGTAGCCCACCAGGCTCCTCTGTCCATGGGATTTTCCAGGCAAGAATACTGGAATAGGTAGCCATTTCCTTCTCCAGGGACCCTTCCCAACCCAGGGATTGAACCCTTGTCTCCTGCATTGGAGGCGGATGCTTTACTGTCTGCGTCAAAAAGGAAGTCCCCCAGAGACGGAGCCTCTTGTTTCTCCTGTATTGGCAGATGGGTGGGCTCTTTAGCAGTAGCACCACTGACTCTAGGAAGCCTCAGAGTGAGTCCCAACCTGTTCCTAATTCCTGCCTCTGACACTTGCTGGCTGAATGAACTTTCACAAATAACATTTATCAGCCTCAGTTTCCTCAGCTGGGATCTTTGTTTCAGCATGTCGGCTCTTAGATGCAGCATGCAGGATCTATTTCCCTGACCAGGGATCAAACCCAGGCCCCCTGCACCACCTGAGAAGTCCCACACCGGTTTTCAAGATGCACCAAAAAGTTATTATTATCCCCATTCTTCTTATTGTGCCCATAACTTCTGTCCCTTTTCCAGTGGTGGGTGCTTGAAACGAAAGGCTCTGGTGATTGGAGCTGGAACAGCTGTTTGGGCCCATGCATAAAACAGATGAGCAGAGGATGCTATCTGAGAAGAGAGAGAGAGCTTTGGGAGTTAAACAGATGCTATAAGAAAGAGAGAAGTGGGATGAAAACAGTAACATGGCTCCTGAACGTTCTATGTTATCTGAGCCAGCTTGAGGAACTGTCCACTCCTCGTATCGAAACAGTACAAAACAGAACATCAAGAGGAACAAAAGGACCACTGTGAGCATTCCCGTTCCTGACACTTAGTAGGCACTCAATAAGCACTAGGACAGTTCTTTCCCTGGACTTGACTGAGGGAGACTAAACTCTTTCAAATTAGCCCCATGCGCCTATAGCCAGATCTATATTTGGATCGTCTTCCCTTCTATTCCAGAAACGGTGGCCAAACTGACTCTGCAAGATATACTGCACAATTAGTGTGCACCTCTTAGCCTTGGCTAATTACCTCTTTTATCAATTAAAAATATTTTCCCATTAAGCCAAGAAGTTGCGAGAGAGAGAGAGAGACAGAGAGAGGAGTCTCCTCTATTTCGAAAGCCTCTCAAAAATCCAGCAAGATAATGTCACTGATTTGGTTAATTTCCGGTGCACATCAGGCCATTCAACCTAGGTGAATTTAATGACTCAGGACAGGTCGGGCGATGAATGTCCCTGTAAATCATTTATAATTGCAAGCATAAAAATTAAAAATCAGTCTGAAGAGCAAGATAACGTAATGCTAATGACGGAGGGCAGTAATCTGAAGATAGAGGTTTCCCACTTTAATCAGGCCCATTCGGATGACAGAGCGCTAAGCCTCTAGGGGATTGTTCTGGAAACAAAAGACTGAGAACCTACTTCAGTCTTTAATGACTCACCATGATAAAAGAAATTAACTGAATTTTCATATTATAATTATAAAATTTAATAGGGAATTTTTCCCCTTGATATTTTTTATTTTTCTCCTAGTCAAGATAAACCAACACACAGTCTATTCTCCTTATAAGGATGAATTTAAAAGGCTAGTTATGTTCAGCCACATCATGTTCAAAGTCCAGTTAATAAATTATGTTCAGGATGAAGAATTGCCAGTGCTATAACAGAGATAGTTTTCAGAGGCTTTAAGAAATTAGAAAAGTCTTTACCTTGTTTTCTATGTTTATACAATACTGCAGTCCTCCAAGTCATTCAGAATCAAAAATGCGGTGAGCAATAAAACATCAAATTCCACCTTTGGGATGCTTTCACACTCCAAACTGAACACTCTGCCTCACTTGCTTTTTCTACCTGGTGGGTATATAATTATGTTTCCAAGTTTAATTCAGGTGGAAATTCTGGGATTTATCACACTGTATTGTAATGTACAGTAGTAATATCACTGCATTCTCTCCTCGAAAACTGTAAGTTCTTTGATGGGAGACTATTTAGAACCATGACTGATGGACCCTCCAAATACCTGGCACTTTGTGGGCATTGATAAATATTTGTCAGCTTTCTGAGTTTTACCTTATTTCTAGGCTGAAAACATAAAATGTGAAAGTGTTAGTCACTCAGTTGTGTTTGACTCTTTGAGACCCTGTGGACTGTAGCCCACCAGACTACTCTGTCCATGAGAATTCCATGGACAGGCGAGAATACTGGAGTGGATAGCCACTGGCCTCTCCAAGGGGATCTTCCTAACCCAGGGATCAAACCTGGTCTCCTGCATGAGCCATCTGAGCCACCAGGATAAAAATGAGAGAAAAGTCAAGAAAATACTAAAGCATTGAAGAATAAAAACTATAAAGAGAGATGCGGGGAATTATAAAAATAGATCTATTGTTTTCAATAGGTAAGTTTTTTAAAGCACACAAACATATATACTTGCTCTTGACAACAAGAAAAAGCCATGAGGCTTTTTCTCTGGAGCTTCTAAATATTTCCAAGAGCCTTGGTAAAAGTACAGTCTTTTCCAGAGCAACTGGGGTGATATCATGCCACGTAATTTCTTCTCTATGTGAATTGTATTTAGTCATATTATGAAGTGAATGAGTAAAGATCTTTTCAGTTGCAAGCAAAAAAACCCAACTTTAATCAACTTAAGGCAAAAACAATAAGTCAGGGTGTATTTTGTTACTAGGACCTAGAAGTATCTCACCAAAGCCAAGGGCAGGAACATGGTTGGGTATCAGGAATTGAGAGCTGGCAAGTTACCTCATCCATAGAAGTTTCCTCTTTCTTTCCCATCAGTCATATTCCCTAGGTCTCTTTTCCCCTTGATACCAATTTAGTGTGTGTCAGAATCACTGGGAGGACCTGTTAAAATGTACATTGCTGGGCTCCTCTCCAGAGATGCCAAATCAGAAGGTTGGAAGAGGGACCTGAGAATTTGTGTTTTTCATCAGTCCCCAGGAGATGGTGCAACTGCTGGTGCACACACCAACTTTGAGAACCACTGCACTATACCAGTTAGTGACAGTGTGGAAAAATGGCCCCCAGAGTTGCTACATTTGAAGGTCACAGCTCTAGCCACCAGGAGAGACTTAGCCTAGTCCTACTGCCCATTTCCTGGGACACAGGATTGCCTGGGCCAGTTGGATACCATGTCTACCCTGAGCCCTCAGCTATGGCTAGGCACATGGCTGATGATGGGCATATCACAGTTCCCAAGGAAGAGGATCTGGCAGACGATTCTGTGTGGCTGCCACAAGATATGAGG
Source organism: Moschus berezovskii (assembly GCF_049115385.1). Lineage (NCBI taxonomy): Eukaryota > Metazoa > Chordata > Mammalia > Artiodactyla > Moschidae > Moschus > Moschus berezovskii. The sequence continues at coordinate 67,187,629 of NC_142473.1, forward strand.
GAGTCTTTAATTTTTTACTATACTAATTGAAGCCTGAATGCCTTCATCACAGCAAATATCAGGACTCAGGAAGCCCACCCTCAATGGAAACACAACTTAGTGTCACACTCATCTCTGCAAACAACAGCCCCTATTAAATGTATAGGTGCAAGAAGGAAGTGGACTTTTATGAGACTGTGAGAAACTCCAGCAGAGGGTGGGAGAGGGTCTAGAGCAATGGTTCCTAACTGGGAAGATTTGCCACCCAAAGACAAAACAACTGTTGGAGATAGCTTTGGTTTTCACAACTTGGGTCAGGGAGAGGTGCTTCTAGCAGCTAACGGGTAAAGGGCAGAGATGCTGCTAAACATCCTACAACACACAGGACAGCTCCTATAACACTGAGTTATCTGGTCTGAAATGTCAATAGTGCTGAGGTTGAGAAACCCTCATCTAGAGCCTCAGTTCAGTTCAGTCGCTCAGTCATGTCCGACTCTTCGTGACCCCATGGGCTGCAGCATGCCAGGCCTCCCTATCCATCACCAACTCCCAGAGCTTACTCATGTCCATTGAGTCGGTGATGCTATCCAACCATCTTATCCTCTGTCGTCCCCTTCTCTTCCCACCTTCAATCTTTCCCAGTGTCAGGGTCTTTTCAAATGAATCAGTTCTTTGCATCAGATGGCCAAAGTATTGGAGTTTCAGCTTCAACATCAGTCCTTCTAGGGAATATTTAGGACTGATTTCCTTTAAAATGAACTGGTTGGATCTCCTTGCAGTCCACGGGACTCTCAAGAGTCTTCTTCAACACCACAATTCAAAACCGTCAATTCTTTGGTTCTCAGCTTTCTTTATAGTCCAACTCTCACATCCATACATGACTACTGGAAAAAACATAGCCTTGACTAGATGGACCTTTGTCGGCAAAGTAATGTCTCTGCTTTTTAATATGCTGTCTAGGTTGGTCATAACTTTCCTTCCAAGGAGTAAGCGTCTTTTAATTTCATGGCTGCAGTCACCATCTGCAGTGATTTTGGAGCCCCCCAAAATAAAGTCTCTCACTGTTTCCATTGTTTCCCCATCTATTTCCCATGAAGTGATGGGACCAGATGCCATGATCAGTTTTCTGAACGTTGAGCTTTAAGCCAACTTTTTCACTCTCCTCTCTCACTTTCATCAAGAGGCTCTTTAGTTCTTCTTCACTTTCTGCCATAAGGGTGATGTCATCTGCATATCTGAGGTTATTGATATTTCTCCCGGCAATCTTGATTCCAGCTTGTGCTTCTTCCAGCCCAGTGTTTCTCATGATGTACTCTGCATAGAAGTTAAATAAACAGGGTGACAATATATAGCCTTGACGTACACCTTTTCCTATTTGGAACCAGTCTGTTGTTCCATATCCAGTTCTAACTGTTGCTTCCTGACCTGCATACAGGTTTCTCAAGAGGCAAGTGAGATGGTCTGGTATTCCCAGCTCTTTCAGAATTTTCCACTGTGGTGATCCACACAGTCAAAGGTTTTGGCATAGTCAATAAAGCAGAAATAGATGTTTTTCTGGAACTCTCTTACTTTTTTTATAATTCAACGCATGTTGGCAATTTGATCTCTGGTTCTTCTGCATTTTCTAAAATCAGCCTGAACATCTGGAAATTCACGGTTCACATACTGCTGAAGTGTGGCTTGGAGAATTTTGAGCATTACTTTACTAGCGTGTGAGATGAGTGCAATTGTGTGGTAGTTTGAGCATTCTTTAGCATTGCCTTTTTTTGGGATTGGAATGAAAACTGACCATTTCCAGTCCTGTGGCCACTGCTACATTTTCCAAATTTGCTGGCATATTGAGTGCAGCACTTTCACAGCATCATCTTTTTGGATTTGAAATAGCTCAACTGGAATTCCATCACTTCCACTAGCTTTGCTCGCAGTGATGCTTCCTAAGGCCCACTTGATTTCATATTCCAGGATGTCTGGCCCTAGGTGAGTGATCACACCACCGTGATTATCTGGGTCGTGAATATCTGTTTTGTATCTAGAACCTACAAGATCCTGAAAAAATTACAGTCTTCTCATCCATAGTAGGGGCAACAGGGCTTTACATAGTTGAATCCCAGTCCTGCCTGCTGAGCTAGGGTCTTACACTGCTGCTTGCTGAGACCCATCTGATCAGGATAGATTTCAGAGCTCAGTCCATATCCCTGTCCAATCTGAGTCCATCTAGTGGTACCATCCTGGCAGGGAACATAGCCTGAGACCTTGATCAACCAGAGGTGATTACAGAGCCTAACTAGTAGTCCTACCTGAACTGTGGAACACAGCCAACAGTCTTACCCAATCACAGAGCGCACCTAATTTGGACATGAATGTGGAGCCCAGCCAGCAGGATCTCCTGAATATGGGATCCAGCCAGTGACACTTCCCTGACTTTAGAGCATAGGCAATGTCCTCACCCAACTAGAGGCCCAGGTAGCAAATCCTGTTTACTCATATATGCTACTAGCTGACCTGTCTAGTACACCAAGCTGAGCTGACTGGTAAAGGTCCTTCCCTGACAAAGAGAATCTTTAAAGATGGGATGAGGAGGTCTCCTACTGTATGTGCAGATACCAATATAAAAATCAAAGATTACAAAGAATCAGGTAAATATAACACCACTAAAGAAAACTGACAAAGCTTAAAATATAGGGTAGGGGGAATAAAAGCTTAAAGTTTCTGTATGCTATCAAAGTTATCAGCTTAAAATATTAATTTTAAATACAATTTACATAAGCCCCAAGATGACCACAAATAAAAAACCTTTAGTAGGTACACAAAAGTCTATCATAAAAAGATTAAAGCATATCACCATCACTACCACCAAAAAAAATCCTCAAATCACAAAGGAAGACAGCAAGAGAGAAAGCAAGGAACAAATGAGCTACAAATCAGTCAGAAAAATGAACAAAATGGCAACAGTACGTTCTTGCCTACTAATAATTACTTTGAAGTAAATGTATTAACATACACAATCAAAAGACACAGGATGGCTTAATGGGTTCAAAAAAGATCCAGTGACATGCTTCCCACAAATGACTCACTTTAGCTTTAAGGACACAGATGGACTAAGAGTGAAAGAATGCAAAAAGATATTTCAAGCAAATGGTAACCTGAAGAAAGCAGGGTAGCTATTCCAGACAAACAGTTTGTATTTGAACAATACTGTAGACCAAATGGACCTAACAAACACATAAAAATAATTCCATCCAACAGCAGCAGAAAACACATTTTCTTCAAGCATACATGAAACATTTTATAGAATAGGTCATATGATAGGTCACAAAACAACTTTCAAAAAATTGAAGAAGGCAGAAACTACATCAAGTTATCTTTTCTGACCAAAATGTTATGAAACTAGAAATCAAGAAAATTCACAAATACATGGATTTTAAAAACATACTCTCCAACAACCAATGAATCAAAACAGAAATCTAAAGGAAAAATTTAAAATATCTTGAGACAAATGAAATACAAACATAATATATCAAAATTTATGAGATACAGCAAAATAGTTCTAAGAGGAAAGTTTGAATAAAAACAGTTTTCAAATAAACAACCTAAATTTATATCTTCAGAAACTAGAAGAATAAGAACAAACTATGCTCAACGTTAGCAAAAAGAAGGAAGTAATGAAGATTAGAGTAAAAATAAATGAAATATTAGTAGAAAAGAAGGAAAAAAACAGGAAAGAGTAACAACATAAATTAGAACTAATAAAGAAATCCAGTAAGGTTGCAAGATAGACAAATCAATGTTCAAAATCAGTTGTGTTTCTATGCACTAACAGTGCTCTGCAAGAAAAAGAAATAAGGAAAGTGATCTCATTTACTATAGCATCAACAACAGCAAAATACTTACGGATAAATTTAATGAAGGAGGTGAAAGATCTAAGGACTAAAAACTATAAAACACTGATGAAAAAAATCGAAAAAGACACAAATCAATGGGAAAATATCCTGTGTTCATGGACTGAAACAGTTAATATTGTTACAAAATCCATACTGCCCAAAGCCTCATACAGATTCAATGCAGTCCTTATCAAAATTTCAATGGCATTTTCACAGTAATAATGCAAACAATCCTAAAATTTGTACAGAACCACAAAAGACTCTGAACAGCCAAAACAATCTTGAGAAAGAACAGATCTGAAGGCATCTCACTTACTAATTTTAAACTATATTACAAAATTCTAATAATTAAAACAGTATAATACTGGCCTAAAAACAAACATGAGACCAATGGAACAGAATCAAATAGACAAAAATACACCTATCCACATACAGCCAACTAATATTTGACAAGGGAACCAAGAATACTCAATGGAGAAAAGATATTCTCTTCAATAAATGGGGCTGGGAAAATGGGATGTTCACATGCAAAATAATGAAACACTGGATTCCTCTCTTACACCACTCACAAAAATTAATACAAAATGTATTAAACACTTACATGTAAGACCTGAAACAATAAAACTTTTAGAAGAAAATTATGAATAAAGCTTCTTGGCATTTATCTTGGCAATCATTTCATGAATGTGACATCAAAAATGCAAGCAACAAAATAAAAATATACATGGGGACTATACCAAACTAAAAAGCTTCTGCGCAGCAAAGGAAATCATTGACAAAATGAAAAGGTGATCTAGGGAACAGGAGAAAATATTTGCAACCCAAATATCTAATAAAAGGTTAATATCAAAGGTTAACTCAATAGCCAAAAAAATTCAATTAAAAAAAGGCAGAGAATCTGAATAGACATTTTTCCAGGGAAGACATACAGATGGCCCATATGAAAAAGTTCTCAGCATCACTCATCACCAGCAAAATGAAAATCAAAACCACAGTGAGACACCACATCACACTTGTTAGAATGGCTATTACAAAAAAGGCAAGAAATCACAAGTGCTGTGAGGATGGGGGAAAAGGGAACTATTAGTGGGAATGAAAACTGGTGCATCAGTTATGGAAAACTTTATGAAGTTTCCTTAAAATTTTTAAAAATAGAACTAGTCTGTGATCCAGAAATTCCACTTCTGGGTATTTATCCAAAGGAAATGAAAACACTCACCTGAAAAGATATATGTACCCCCATCTTCACTGAAGCACTACTTACAATAGTCAAGACATGGAAACAATTTGTGTCTATCAACAGATGAATGGATAAAGAAGTTGTGGTGTATATATGAAATAGAATATTATTCAGCCATAAAAATGAGGAAACCTTGCCATTTTGACAACATGGATGGACCTTCAGGACATTATGCTAAGTGAAATAAGTCAGAGAAAAATGGATACTATATGATCTCACTTATATGTGAATATGAAAAAATTGAACTCATATAAACTGAGAGTAAACTGATGGTTGCAAGGGGAGAGCAGGAAACAGGAGTTTGTGGGAGTGGTCATAGGGTACAAACCTCCAGTTACAAGATGAATAAGTTCTGGGATGGAATATACAGCATGGTGACTATAGTTTACAGTGCTATCAATATATTTTTGGAAGTTGCTAAGAGTGTAGATCTTGAAAGTTCTCACCACAAATATAATTGTAACTATGTGAGGTGATGGATGTAACTAACCTTATTGTTAATACATACATATATCAAATAATTGTGTTGTACACCTTAAAGTTACATAATGTTATATGCCAAATATATCTCAACAAAGCTAAAGGGAATATCTAGTAATAAAAAAAAAAGGAGGATAAGCTATTATGGAAAAGAAAATCCAAGGGTTTGGAGAAGCTCCTTTCAAAAAGGAGACCATGGACCTTATGAGCGCCATCATTCTGCATTCTCTCTCTATCTCCTAGCAAAGTGTTCTTATCGTGGCACTTTTCATACTGAATTAGGGAAAGTGAATATTAATCTGAGCTGATACTAATCACCCATGACAGAAAATTCCCACTGTGATCAAACTTTCATAACATATTAAGAGTAAAAAGCCCTCTCCTGCTTCTCACAGGTCAATCTCCAAGCTGCCTATAAGCTTATGCTAATAACAAGCATCTGTCCATCTGCAAAAGGCTCCTTAACATAGGGCAGTGACAACGTGAAAACTGAGAATGCTAACGAAATGTTAAATGGCCAAGTGACAAGACCAGCCTCCATCAACTGGACAGTGGTATCCACTGTTTCCTTGATCCTCCAGAATGCCAGCACAAAGCTCTGCCCACAAAGATGTCATATCAGGAAAAGCCTCAAGTCTTGGAACTTCAGAGCTGAAAAGAGCTTAGGTGTTTACTAATCCGGTTCTTTCACTTTTGAGCTATCAATTCAGGGAAGGGATTAGATGAATTTATCTAACCACAAGATATTAACTCTTTTGCAGAACTGGATATTAACTAGAGCAGGGGATAATCTGAAAGTCCTTCCCTCCCAATGCAGTTTATGATAGTTCTTTAAAACTAGGGACCAAAATCTAGCTGGATTTTGAAGTGTTTTATTTTTAATTTCATTTTTATCCAATCTTACAGTCTCTTATTTAGTGGGATAGATACATTTATGAATTGTTTCTGCCTTCATATTTTGTTTTTTCTGATGGCTAATCAGTTTTTCTTAGCTTATTTCTTCTCTTTTTCTGATTTCTGCCATTTTCAGTGCTATAGTCCTTGATCTATCTATGTCTCTTAACTTTTTGAAAATTTTATTGTTTTATTAAAATATCCTTCCCATCAGTACCATACTCTGAATCATTTTCTCAATGCTATCTTTCAATTCACTAATTCTTTATTCAATTGTGTATAATCTAGAGTTTATCTTATACTTTTTTTTTTGGTTCAGTGAGTATATTTTTTATTTCCAAGATTTGTAATTAGCTTTTGTTTCAGTTATTGGTTTGTTTTGCCTCTCATTGCTTGTTCAGTTTCTCTTGTCTAAGAGCTTACAATTACCTGCATGCAGGTTACCCCCAGTCAGATCTTTTAAAGGCATTTCAGGGTACCCATTTCCATGTATTACTGGGAAAACAGAGATCCAGTCATGAGACTATAGGCAACTTGGTTAAATTCCTAACTCTGGAGGGGTTTTGTTCTCCAATTTCTATCATTTTTATAGCCTCATGATTCTCAGTGAGGGCTTACTTACTTTTCCCCCTAGTAGACACTTGGGAATGTCTGGAGATATATTTGGCTGTCACAACTAGAAGGAGGTGGTTGCTATTACTGACATCTAGTGGGTAAAAGGGGCTTTCCTCATAATTCAGTTGGTAAATTATCTGCCTGCAATGCAGGAGACCCGGGTTCAAGTCCTGGATCAGGAACATCTCCTGGAGAAGGAAATGGCAACCCACTCCAGTATTCTTGCCTGGAAAATCCCATGGACAGAGGAGCCTGGCAGGCCACAGTCCATGGGGTCACAAGAGTCAGACATGACTTAGTGACTAAACAGTGAGTGGGTAAAGGCCAGTGATGTTGCTAAACATCCCACAATAGATAGAACAACCCCACTGCAAAGAATTATCAGACTGGGAGAGTTAATAGCATCAGCCCCCAGCTTTAAGCAGCAGTCAGTGTGGCTGAGTGAGTGCTGGTAACTTTTTTTACCCCTCAGAAGTGGACCTTCTACTCATCTTGGTTGGCTTCCAGACCCAGAGACAACAAGCCCCAGAATTTATCCCCATTCATTTTGCATTTCTTGCCCATAGAATTAGCTCATTTCTGAGCCAGGCCTTTTATACATTTTCAGTTTTCTACTTTAATATTTTGTCTCTCATTACTACACATTTGAAACAGAGATACTGGCCCAAAGAATGAACTCACTGAGCTATCTTAATCCAGGCCAACTTTCTGGTGGAGCAAGTCTATATGAATCCACCATTTCTTGGTCCTTTTTTAAGTTTCATTTTTCAACAAAAATGTCAGATATCTTGCGATATGCTCTGATACAACCCACAGTATAATGAGATAACACTTCCTAGATGGAATCTTCTCAGTTACTTTTCAGCAGCTCAAATAGGCCTTTAAAAAGATCATCATCTAAAAACCTCAGTGAATGCCTGCATCACTGTGAGCCTCTCCTACACAGGACCCTGGGGGTTCATTCTGGTAGAGATTTCTGAGAGTTACCTTTCAACAAACACAGGTTCCTTCCCCTGTGACTTATATTCTTGCTTCCATGTGTCTCAGTGACCCAGTGAGAACTACAATATACAGCAAGACGACAGCTACAAAATGCCCAAGGTATACTCTCAGTCTCAAATGAGATTACAGGAGTGGCACATGGAAAGGACTGACCTCTTCATCATTATATGATGATCTTTCTTTGCCTCTTCTCACATCACATCCTAAAGTTCTCTGACATGAGATGCAGCACAGCTGTCTTCATCAGCCAACATCTTGTTCTTCCAAACTTACTGGGTCTGTGTGCTTTAGGTGTAAGACCAGGACTGTTACAGGTAACATTCCACACAGTTCCATCTGACTCAGATGCCAAGCATCCTCTATGGAATGCCCCAGCCCAGGCAGAGGCATGTCTCTTACAGCTTTACAGCATCTCCTCCCACAGCCCGGTTCATCATGGGTCTGCTTCTCACCCACCCAAGACACATTCGATTGGATGATGAATGGACGCTTGGCCCCACTAACTTCTTTATGAGAAACTGGATTGGAGCCAGAGAGACATGATCATTTACCTGTGGGGAGCTTGGCTATAAGGTCACACGGAATTGAGAGCTGAAGACACCATTTGGGTTTTGCCAGGATAAGGCTGTGTGCAAGCAGGATCATCATGTACAAGGGCACCCAACTGAGAGGCAAGTGAGCAATGAAACCCAGCATGCCATGTTGTGCCCTGAAAGGGGCTCCTTCTCCTAATCAGCACAATTGTCACATAGGCTAGGACTGTGTCCGGTGTGTAAATAGGTGAGTGTGTAGAGAAGAAGGTTGGCAAAGATAAGAACAGAGGTAATGGCCATAGTGATGAGAGATATTCAGCCCCAGGGAGAAAGACAGAGATGGACAGAGAAGCCGCCTGGGTCCTGAACACTATCAAACACTTTGTTCCAGTTTCTACAACACCCAGCTCTACTTCCTGCCCTAGGCTAATAGTAGGTACCGTAGTGTCCGTCTAATGAACTCCTTTCATTGGTTTTATTGAGTAGGTTTCTTGTAATTAAAGATATCCTGTTGTGATTAAGCTGCAGGAGGGCAGGGGCTGGATCTTGTTCACTGTTACATGCTCAGAGCCTAACACAGTGTTGGCAATGAATAAGAGTTGCTCAGTGAAGATTTGCCAAATGAATGATGAATGATGAGAAAGTTGTGACATGCATGATTTGGGAAAGTGGCAGCCTTTGAGACTCCTCATCAGGGCCACCTCGAATAACAGAAAGATGAGGGTTTCTTTGGTGAGGTTAAATCAGTAATGTTTTTGTTACCGTAAGTCACTGCCAAATTTTCAATAGTCCAAAGAAAATTGTGTGAATCCTGATTTTCAAAGGGCCATGATGTTCCCTGGGCAAAAAAAAAATTTATCCCTGTGGTGAAATAAAATCCAGGATTTAAAAAATATAACCCAGAAAATGTTTTCCTAAATAAATATTACAAATTTTAAATTCTTTCTGGATTCATAGATATTAACACTGGGATGGTCTGCAAAAGATCAGTCCATCCAGCACTGCTCGTTGAAGTAGCTGCTCAGAGAGGTTCAATAATTTGCATGAGGTCACACAGCATGAGCAGGGGAAGGGAGCCTGGACCTCATGTCTTTAACCTCTTAGGGCAGGGTTTCTACTATAACCAGCTGCCCTTGGCAAAGGAGGTTCTTATCATTTCTCTGCTGCTACAATTAAAAAGACACCTTTTGAAATAATTCCCATTTACTACTCAGTCTTTTAACCCTGGTCAAATGGTTGAACTAATGACGGCATTTATGCATTATAAATTGAGTGCACATTTAAGAAACAACAACCCATCAAATATATCAGCTTCACTGTAGCTCCATTAAAACAGAAAGTTTTAAATGACCAGGGTACCAAAAAAAAAAAAAAAAGGGTGCAATTTTCAACTGTATTATTACCTGTGAAATATTACGAGTGAAAAATGTAATTACCTTAATGCTATTTTTGATATCATATCAGCAAATTACTCTGAGTCCCCACTGTGACACTTCTATCAGGGTAAGCATTATCCTGTTGTGAGTGTCGATCCCTGGGGAAAATGAAGTTGCTCAAACGGTTTCGATGCTTCAGCAATTAGCCACCTCGAGACTGCCAGGAAGGACTGATTTTTGAGACACTTATGGGATGTTTAACCTATAAACATCTAGGACATTTACCTCCTGTTTGTTTTTTTCCTGATTAAGCCCCAGAGAATCCTCTTTATGCAAGCAAAGCATCATTTTATGTAATAAGAACTTTTGTCCCTCTATTTTCCTTCTTAATCATCAGCAAATCCGCTTCTGCTATTAGAATACACACCACGAAAACTGGAAAAAAGGTAATAAGTATATACTGTACTGAAGACTAATACCCTAATGTCATGAGGGAACAAAAACACACACAATGTGATGTGTTGAAGGATTAGCAATCTTCATGTTGCTAAAACAAAAATAATAACTTTCAGAAATCTTTGGAACCCGGTGATTTGTTTTCTGAAGTTCAGAAGCTTTATTAGGAGATTAGAAAGGATGCAAACACAAACACACATACACACACTTAAGCTTTGCAAGACAGCTCATTTACTTTGGGGGTAAAAACATCGTGCACTGAAGTCAGGTCCAGCTATAGGTTAGAAATTGTTTGGGCAAAAATGCCTCTCTATGCATGTAAGGTATCAATATCATGCACAATTTCAAACAGTTTCTCTACCAAAATAAAGGACTCCATCCTCATTTCACTCTTAATGAACTCTGTTAAAAATTAACTCTGATATAAATGCAGTAGTAAGTTGTTCATATCATCCAGCTTTGTGAATGAATTCTGTAAAAATTAAAGTCCTGAGACTGGCGGTTGTTCATAAAGAACTATGTTCTCCATAGTATAACACCAGTCTTTTGGAAAAGGAACAGCCTTTTCCAGTTTAGCTGCAAAGATGAACATATTCAGGTCGGTTACTGGGTCTTGAGCATCTCTGCATTTTCGGTGTCTATTTTAGGTAGAGAATCATCCCTTAGGCTGCTATTCCATCTGGAAAATGTAATTAATAAATCATCAGCTCTCAGCTCTGCACGCTGCCTTAGAAAGTGTACCCAAAAAATGAGAAAGGCTAAGATCTATTTATTATGTATTGGCCCCCAGTGCCGCCTTGTACACTTTCTTAAGTATCCCCAGATCTCCAGGAAAACAAGGTGCTTGGGTTTACTTGAAGAAACACGGCTCTCTCCTGTAAGCACATAAAATTGTCCCTGCTCTTTCCAACCATCGGATCCCCAAGTCCAGGCTTATCACACATCTCAAACTCTTAGCTTGAACAAGGGAGGGAGAGACTGAAGAACAGAACTCTTTAAGGGGGCTCCAGGATCTGATCAAAGACACCTTCCTTTAACCAAAGGGAAGGAGGAGGCCTGGCTGGGGAGCTCCAGGAACAGAGAGCATCCTCAAATCAGAACAAACAGGTTCAGGTCCAGTGTCTGTGTTGCCCTGTGAACTGGGGAAGTGTCTTACCTCTTCTGTCCCACTTCCAAGTAAGGACTTAATTATTAGCTGTTCAGTTCAGTTCTACGATGATTAAAAGGAACTCATTAGTTTGCAGAGCAGCAATAGCCGCTCCCCCTAGGAAACACCTCTTGGTGGGTTCCGATTCTTCAAGAACGATCATCCCAGGATGCTGAGTATTAATAGAAGTTGCTCAGCAATGCAAGCCAGTATCTTTATTTGCATTTCCTACAGAGGAAATGGATGTGCAGAGATGTAAACAGCCAGACCAAGGTCAAGATGGTATCTCAGGACCCTGGTTTAAAGTCCTATCCAAGACCCCAGGGTCCTAACCCCATGGAGGTTTCAATGTCCCAGGTAATCTCAATGTCTCTCTTGTATCCTTAGGACAGAAGAACCATTTTAATGCCACATTTAACCTAAAAGGCTTACCTTTTCATCCCAGCCCGTTTTAGCTTTAAATTTACAATATTTACTCACTCTGCATGCAGCCCTGATTAATGTCCAAATTCAACCATGGTGGTTGTGTGTGTGTATATATATGTATCTTACAAACAATTCCAATCCTCCATAGCTAACCAGAGTGTTATCTTACTTGGCTTCTGGGTTTCCGTACCTCACTGATTCAGAGTGCCAGGTATTTGGGATTAAATCCAGCCTGAAATGTTATTTGCTCTGTTTCGTGCTTTTATGATGATTCTCTTATTATCTGCACGTGCTTCAGTGCTAATTGTACATTACAATGGTTGTATGCAGGCAGCCTGTGAGGCAAACAGGAGTTGGGGAGGGGGCTGGTATTCAGAGCAAGCCACTGTTCCACGGAATCCAGACAAGGGAAGGACCAAAGGGAAAGATGCCAAAGGAAAAGAACAAGGGGGCAACCTAGTTTGTAGTTCTGAAACCACTGCCTTGTGCTGCCCTGAGGGCCAAATTAACTGTTTCAGGGCATTCAGCAAGTGTTCCAACAAGAAAATAAGTAAAGAAGAAAACGTATGTTATTTCTAAAATCCCATGTGGGTGTTCAAAACAAACCTGAATCATCAAACTCCAGAATCCATGTATGATTATATTCAAGGGATGTTTGAAAAGGGAAATACACCATTTAAATTGTTGAAATAGTTCAAAGATCTCAATGATAGTTGACATACCAATTTAAGCATGAGGTTTAGAATAGGCAAATATTAAATCCTTAACTCTGAGTCTGAATAGAAATTTTAAAAATCATCCTTCTGATTTTTATCAGAACTCACAGGAACAATTAAGTTCTACCTTTTACAAAAACATTGCCAATAGTTTAGAAATCACAATGAGCCCTGAAATCACAATCTCTAGTGAAATATTCTACTATGTCACACATAGTTTGCAAATTATTTTGAAAGATAACATATGACACTCAAATGCATCTATAGTAGTATGATAAATTAAACATAGAAAACAAATTATGTGGTAAATCTTGGCAAGTCTACAGCTTAAAAATGATTTTAGCACTGACATTTTGCAGTATAATGAAACACAAAGTATAATTAGAAAACACCTTTGGTGTTCATTCTCGAAATCATCTTTTGCAATTCCTAGTTTCCTGACAACTGCTCAGCAACTGGAGATGAGGACAATCAACCATTCCCAGCTTTAAACTCAACTTTCCAACAATCTCTAGGATTTCAGCTCCCTACACATTTCATGCTGATCTGGAGAAGGGGCAAATTGACATGGGGTTATTGAGGCCAGAGCTTCAGGGCCCTTCATTCACTGGGGCCTCTTTCAAGACCATGGACTTAATTTTCTGCTCCTTTTTCTTATAAATGAGTTCTCCCAAATGCATAAATTTCAAGCCCCACAAAAACTGCCCCTGGGTTAAATGGATAAAACTTCTTTAAGCATCCGAGCCACACCAAGGATCACAAAAGGCCAGTCCTTCCTAATCCCTTCACAACCAGGGCTTGGTTGATTTGACCTTATCATACTACAGACAGATACCACGTGGAGAGCAGCTGGTACCACAGGTAACAGGGTTGGTGGGTGATGCTCCTTGTATGATCTAGGCATTTACTACAGTAAAAGATGGTTTGATATGATCTTTATTCTGTTAAAATAAGCACATGTTATAAACACTTTGTTAGTCCTTGTTTTTGATTATGCAATGAAAATTTGCAGATACCTCTGAAATGAACCTTGGCATTCCAAAGCAGTGATTCTGACCAGTTTGTGTAAGCATAGGTCTTTTAAAATTTTCAAACTTGCCAAATGGTATATAGTTTGGCTTCTGCCTAAACATTTGAAATTTTCCTAAAATTTCCATTTCTAATTTTACTCTGATTTAAAATTTTAATTTATGCACAGCTCAATCCAAAATGTTCTGCAAACTCCATAAAAATATCTAAAATTTCTGCCTCTTTTTCACTTTTTCTCAACTCAGTAATCAAAAGTTTGCGGATTTCACAAATTATTTCTCTAAAGGCTATCTGGAGTCTTTTTTTATCACTATGTAAATACATTTTATCTTAGAGTTTCTTATGAATGCAGTGTTAAGAAACTGGGTGGAAAGATCTAATTTTACTGACCTCACTTTTCCCACATGTTAGTACAAAACTAACCTAAACCTCAGAATAATTCTGTAAGGTAAATACTATTATCCTTATTTAGTAGCTGTGGAAACAGGCTCAGAGAGACAAAGAAACCAGTCATGTAACTAATAACTGAGTAGATATGGAGTCTGATCAATTCCATTATACCAGACAACTAAGTATTTGAAAATACCCATACCATTCTCTTGATGAAAGTGAAAGAGGAGAGTGAAAAGGTTGGCTTGAAGCTCAACATTCAGAAAACAAAGATCATGGCATCTGGTCCCATCACTTCATGGGAAATAGATGGGAAAACAGTGGAAACAGTGTCAGACTTTATTTTTTTGGGCTCCAAAATCACTGCGGATGCTGATTGCAGCCATGAAATTAAAAGACGCTTACTTCTTGGAAGGAAAGTTATGACCAACCTTGACAGCATACTAAAAAGCAGAGACATTACTTTGCCAACCAAGGTCCATCTAGTCAAGGCTATGGTTTTTCCCGTGGTCATGTATGGATGTGAGAGTTGGACTGTGAAGAAAGCTGATCGCTGAAGAATTGATGCTTTTGAACTGTGGTGTTGGAGAAGACTCTTGAGAGTCCCTTATACTGCAAGGAGATCCAACCAGTCCATTCTAAAGGAGATCAGTCCTGGGTGTTCATTGGAAGGACTGATGCTAAAGCTGAAACTGCAATACTTTGGCCACCTCATGCGATGAGTTGACTCACTGGAAAAGACTCTGATGCTGGGAGGGATTGGGGGCGGGAGGAGAAGGGGATGACAGAGAATGTGATGGCTGGATGGCATCACTGACTGGATGGACATGAGTTTGAGTGAACTCCGGGAGTTGGTGATGGACAGGGAGGCCTGGCGTGCTATGATTCACGGGGTCGCAGAGTCAGACAGGACTGAGTGACTGAACTGAACTGAACTGATACCATTCTCACTTAAGAGTATACATGAAAAGAATCACTAAGAAAAGCCCAGGGTTCATTCCCAACCATAGTTCTCAAAAATTAATACATGTAGTTTGATAACACCTAAACAATTTAAGTGAGGTTTAGGGAAGATGGGAATAACATCATGGACAAATATGAGTAAAAATTTGAGACTCTTTACAGAGTAAATATTTTCCAATTCTAGCCACATATTATTAGTGCTGACAAATAGAAACTATGAAGAGTTACAGACAGAAGATAATGCAATATTTTTTTTAAGAGTGCTGAAATTCTTGGGCTGCAGCTAAAAACTGATCAAGGTTACCAATTCCTGCATTCTGGATAGTATGCCTGACACTTCCTATTTAAGAAATAAACAGGCACTAATAAGCAACCAAGAGTAGAAAGCAAGGGAATTTTTTTTTAAGAGGTGCTAGTCTTAGCACCAGACCATATACTCCAAGGAAAAGAGAGTGTTAGGACGGGATCAAGACAATTTCAGTTTAGAAGTAAGTTGAGATTCTGAGGCTGCAAGTCAAAGATCAGGAAACAAGGTCATTTATTCCAGAAAGTGACGTCGTTGAGATGTCTCAATGGGATTCAGTGGAAATGGAAGAGTGTTCACCCAGTTTTAAAGCAAAAAAAAAAAAACCTGACAGGCTGAATGAGAAAAAGACAGAGGCTAAAACACCAAATCAAGGAAGATGAACAATCTTTGGCAAGAGAAGAGTAGACCTCTAAAGTGAATTTGGGACATAGGGCTGATTTTAGGTCTTTTGGCATGGATGAAAAAATGACAGCAGTGCTTGATTTGATCTCGAGAATCAATGCCAACTCCATATTAAACTGTCAATCTTTCTTAGTGTTACCCTTAAAGATCTTGATTCAGTGAATGCACCAGTGAACCTGAAAGCTGCAAGTTTCAACAGCTCTCCTTGCAGAGTAAACATCAGGCTCTTACCCAGAATTTGCAGAGTTTCTGGTGCCATTCAGTGCAGCCATCATACTGATGTCCTAACAAGCTCTGCTGAATTGTTTACTTGATAAATAATTTTCAGAAAACATCTAATCTTGCGAAATACTTTTAAAATAAATAGCTGGTACTGATTTCCCTAGAGCCCACAAACAACTAAAACCTATCATTCTCCAGCCTCGCACTGTGAAAAATGGTGAGAATGGCCATGGTGGCAATCTGAAAAAATATAAGACCTTGATAAAAATCAGTAACACCATCCAAATCATTTTTCCCTGAAGGATCACTCCTGTGTCATCAATCCACTTGAGCTCTTTTGGGGTTAATGGAGAAACCAGGGAAAGGATTAAAATCTGATCCTTCTTCGGGGAGTTCAAAATGGGGAACTCCTTGGTTTCATGGCTCCCAGGATCACACAATGACTTGGGTCACTCATCTATCTACACCAACTTTTTTAAAAGGTAGGCAGGTTCAGAAAACCCAAGAGCAAATCACCTACCACTGCTCAACTGCCATTTTGATCTCAACCAGGATGTTCCTCTGCACGTGGAGGGGCAGCGGGTCTCAGGCTTTTCCTTCTCCTGGGGCGTCTCACTCAGCTCTGTTAGTATGACCAGGGCTCAACCCATCCCAGACCAGTGGGCCTCACTCAACAAAGTCCAGACAGTGACACAATCAGGCTTTGCTTAAAGGACACCCACAGAGTAACACATATAGATGACATGGACCATGCAGTTGAGCTCTTTCATCACCTGTTGGGTCCCTGAAGAACCCTTCCCCACCTGCATCCATCCACCTCCATGTGGCCAAGGCCACATTCCCTGTTCCCACTCCATCAATGTCCTCAGGCATACCTGGAACCCACTTTGTCTAGCTCCAAAAGGGGAGGTCATGGACAGAACAGGACTCCCTCCTCCAGCTTCCAAGGCCCCTTCGCAGTCCGCGGCCCCCTCTCGCCTGAGCTCTAGAGTGGTCATCTTCTTCACAGGGTGACTTAGCCTTTGACTCTCAGCCTGGGCTTTACTCAGGACCCCACCAGGTTAGAATACGATACCTACAAAAAGGCCAGAGACACAGTGGAACCCAGAGTGGAGGGTGTCTGCTGATGGGGCTCTCAATGGCAGATTTCAGTCATGAGTCATGCACTTAAAAACAGCATGAAGAACTCTCTCTGGGCCAAGCACTGACACACACAAAAAAATGGGATGCTGTTTCTCCTGGAAAGATGCACCAAAATAAATAAACCATGAGCCACGTAGGTAAGGTTAAATTTTCCATATTAGTAGCCACAAGTACAAAGAAACAGGTGAAATTAAAATGAATTTACTTTTTGTAAGCCAATATGTAAAAATATTATAAATTTCAATATGTAATCAACATCAACAATTATGAATGAAATACTTAACATTTTTTGGTACTACCTCCTCAAAATTCCACATGTATTTGACACTATCAGTTCAGTCAGTTCAGTCGCCCAGACATGTCTGACTCTTTGCAACCCCATGGACTGCAGCATGCCAGATTTCCATGTCTATCATCAACATCCAGAACTTGTTCAAACTCATGTCCATTAAATCGATGATGCCATCCAACCATCTCATGCTCTGTCATCCCCTTCTCCTCCCGCCTTTAATCTTTCCCAGCATCAGGGTCTTTTCCAATAAGTCAGTTCTTTGCATCCAGTGGCCAAAGTATTGAAATTTCAGCTTCAGCATCAGTCCTTCCAATGAATATTCAGGACTGATCTCCTTTAGGATGGACTGGTTTGATCTCCTTGCAGTTCAAGGGACTTGTAAGAGTCTTCTCCAACACCACAGTTCAAAAGCATCAATTCTTTGGTTCTCAGCTTTCTTTATGGTCCAACTCTCACATCCATACATGACTACTAGGAAAACCATGGCCTTGACTAGACGGACCTTTGTTGGCAAAGTAATGTCTCTGCTTTTTAATATGCTGTCTAAGTTGGTCATAGCATTTCTTCCAAGGAGCAAGTGTCTTTTAATTTCATGGCTGCAGTCACCATCTACAGTGATTTTGGAGCCCAAAAAAATAAAGTCTGTCACTATTTCCATTGTTTCCCCATCTATTTGCCATGAAGGGATGGGACTGGATGTCATGATCTTAGTTTTCTGAATGTTGAGTTTTAAGCCGACTTTTTCACTCTCCTCTCACTTTCATCAAGAGGCTATTTAGTTCCTCTTTGCTTTCTGTCATAGGGGAGGTGTCATCTGCATATCTGAGGTTATTGCTATTTCTCCCAGCAATCTTGATTCCAGCTTGTACTTCATCCAGCCAGCATTTTGCATGATGTACTCTGCATAGAAATTAAATAAGCAGAGTGACAATATATAGCCTTGACGTACTCCTTTCCCAATTTGGAACCAGTCCATTGATTCAAGTCTGGTTCTAATATGTTGCTTCTTGACCTGCATATACATTTCTCAGGAGGCAGGTACAGTGGTCTGGTATTCTCATCTCTTTAAGAATTTTCCACATTTTGTTTGGTCCACACAGTCAAAGGCTTTAGCATAGTCAGTGAAGCAGAAGTAAATGTTTTTCTGGAACTCTCTTGCTTTTTCTATGATCCAACAGATGACGGCAATTTGATCTCTGGTTCCTCTGCCTTTTCTAAATCCAGCTTGAACATCTGAAAGTTTGTGGTTCACGAACTGTTGAAGCCTGGCTTGGAGAATTTTGAGCATTACTTTGCTAGCGTGTGAGATGAGTGCAATTGTGGTGCGGTAGTCTGAATGTTCTTTGGCATTGCCTTTTTTGGAATTAGAATGAAAACTGACATTTTCCAGCCCTGTGACCACTGTTGAGTTTTCCAAATCTGTTGGCATATTGAGTACAGCACTTTAACAGCATCATCTTTTAGGATTTGAAATAGTTCAGCTGGAATTCCATCACTTCCACTAGCTTTGTTCGCAGTTATGCTTCCTAAGGCACATTTGACTTTTCACTCCAGGATGTCTGGCTCTAGATGAGTGATCACATCGTGGCTATCTGGGTCATTAAGCACTTTCTTACATAATACTTCTGTGTATTCTTGCCACCTCTTCTTAATATCTTCTGCTTCTGTTAGGTCCATCCTGCTTCTGTCCTTTATTGAGCCCATCTTTCCATGAAATGTTCGCTTGGTATCTCTAATTTTCTTGAAGAGATATCTAGTCTCTCCCATTCTATTGTTTTCCTCTATTTCTTTCCATTGATCACTTAGGAAGTCTTTCTTATCTCCCCTTGCTATTATTTGGAACTCTGTATTCAGACAGATATATCTTTCCTTTTCTCCTTTGCCTTTTGCTTGCCTTATTTTCTCAGCTATTTGTAAGGCCACCTCAGACAACCATTTTACCCTTTTGCATTTCTTTTTCTTGGGGATGGTTTTGATCATTGCCTCCTGTACAATGTTGGATGAACCTCCATCCATAGTTCTTCAGGCACTCTGTCTATCAGATCTAATCCCTTGAATCTATTTGTCACTTCCACTGTATAATCATAATGGGTTTGATTTAGGTTATACCTGAATGGTCTAGTGGTTTTCCCTACTTTCTTCAATTTAAGTCTGAATTTGGCAAAAAGGAGTTCATGATCTGAGCCACAGTCAGCTCTGGGTCTTATTTTTGCTGACTTTACAGAGCTTCTCCATCTTTAGCTACAAAGAATTTAATCAATCTGATTTCAGTATTGACCATCTGGTGACGTCCATGTGTAGGGTCAACACTTACAGTACATTTCAATTCAGACTAACCACATTCCTTGATGGCCACTGGTAGCTACTGGCCCCTGTACTGGACAGGGCAGCTGCAGAAGCTTATAGTCCAGTGGAGCTGGAAGATGTTCCCATTCTCTCTAACCACCTCTCCATGTAAAGTGATGTTCAGGCTCAGAATCCACCCTCTCCCTTACCCTGAGGATAGTGACCCAGGGATTTTCTGGATGAATGTCCTTGTTGCTGCTGTTCAGTCGCTAAGTTGTGTCTGACTCTTTGCAACCCCATGAACTGCAGCACACCAGAACTCCCTGTCCCTCACCATCTCCTGGGGTTTGCCCAAGTTCATGTCCATTGGATCGGTGATGACCTCCAACCATCTTATCCTCTGCTGCCTTCTCCTCCTTTTGCCTTCAATCTTTCCCAGCTTCAGGGTCTTTTCCAATGAGTCAGCTGTTCACATCAGGTGGCCAGAGTATTGATGGTGAATGGAATTGGTGACAGGTCCTTGCCGCTGCTGCTGCTAAGTCACTTCAGTCGTGTCCGACTCTGTGCGACCCCACAGACGGAAGCCCACCAGGCTCCGCCATCCCTGGGATTCTCCAGGCAAGAACACTGGAGTGGGTTGCCATTTCCTTCTCCAATGCAGGAAAGTGAAGTCACTCAGTCGTGTCCGACTCTTTGCAACCCCATGGACTGCAGCCTACCAGACTCCTCCATCCATGGGATTTTCCAGGCAAGAGTACTGGAGTGGGGTGCCATTGCCTTCTCCGACAGGTCCTTAGGCGACCCTAAAAAAACCTGTGGACTAAGTGCTCTGTGCCAGGCAAAGGAACAGACACAAAAGAGTGGATCGCAGCCCTTGCTTGGCACAGTTAGCACCCAAACTGCCTGATCCCAGACAGCACCTCCTTGGGGTTCCTGCTACAGCTACTTTTAACAAGGTGTAAAAAGAGCTGAACTACCCTACCCAAAGGCTTTCACAACTCTTGTCTCTGACTGAATTCCATTCCATTATTGATCTCTGAACAGTTGATTCTAGTATATAAGACACTTTGGATATTGGTAAAGTTATCAGTTAGAAACTCTGCAGCTCCAAGTGACAGACTAACCAACTCAAATTAACTCAAGTAAACAATAAGCAAAGGGTATAAGTTTTATCAACGTACCTAACTAGAAGACCCAGAGAAGGTAAGCTTCAGGTGAGGTTTCATCAGTTTCATCAAGGACTGACTTCACACTGTCTCTACTCTGCATTCCTCCATGTGGACATAAGCTTCAGGTGTGACACAATGGTCTCTAGCAGCTCCAGGAAACCACCTTGAAGTCTCCGAGTTTCTTCATCAGTAGCTCATGTTACATCCAGTGGAAGAAAAAAAAAAGCCTCTTCTCCAGCTTCCACAGATCCGAGAATCATCCTTTGCCATTGGCCAGAACTAGGTCACATGTCCATTTTGGGACCAATCACTGCAAGTGATTGCCAGCTTTCCTAACTGGCTTAGGCCAGTCAGGGCCCATCCCAGGAGCAGGAAGAGGGATCATTCCACCCAAACTGTATGGCAGAGAATGGAGGGATGGTAGAGTCCCTTAAGGAAAAATCCAAGTCCCTCACTGTGAGAAGCTGTGTGGGAGAGTCCCCAACACATGCCCACCACAATCAACATGATGTGTCCAAGGCTGTTACTTTATCGTGCCTGATGTGTGGGGATTCAATGGCGAACTGTGAATTTTCTGGTATCTTCAACCACGTCACACAAAATTAATTTCAATCCCTCCAGAGAACTGTCATAACCACTGCACTCCTCTGGCTGGGGAAAAATCTCCCCAGCACAATGTTTTTAAGGAAACAAAGGCCCTCTTCCTGGATGGGGGAAGTATCCCTGAGACTGCTCTACTGAAATCCTGAATGCAATCCAGGGATATTAAGACACAGAGGCTTCATAAGAATTAAACAGTACAGAAAGATTTTATGAACAAAGTTCAAGCACTATCAGCTATTAATATTACCCTAAGATTACACAAATAAAACCTGGTGAAGCATGACAGTGGCACATCTTTCGACATGTAGTAAAAAAATGAAAGAAGCTTGTGATGTCAACTCTGTATGAAAGGCTCTTCAATTTTTTCCTTAAACTCATAGCTTACTGTGCCAACTTCTTCTAGTGACAAAGAGGGCCACACGTGCATAAGTGGTGGAACTTGGAGAGGGTCTCTAGGGATAAAGAAGCAAGGGATGCATTTTGAAAAAGAATAATTCTTGACACTGGAGCATCCCTTGGTATATTTCTGCTCCAGAGGTCTTTAAAATATCACATTTATTTGAAAGATGGAACGTTCCACCTATGTTTATAATCTATAGCAATTACTGTAATTAATAATTGGTGACATCCATATGGGCAGGAACTGTGTCTGTTCTGTTCTCCACCGTGTACCCAAGTCCTGGAACACGGTAGGCATTCAGTAAATATTTGAGGCAGTGAAATTAGATTGAATTTATTTTGTAGAAGCCCGCCTGCTTTAACACACAGATTCGGTCTGAAGACGGTTCCGTTTATTCTAATGTAATTACTCCAGGTGGCTGGACTGAGGTGGAAGAGGTGGTGACAGTGGTGGTGGGGAGGGAGAGGGGTTGAGAAAGTGAAAGTACTCAAATATAACCTAAAAGCAATCTTTCCAACAAGTCAACCCTGGCTTGCCCAGTGCTGGGGATCCAGAGATGGAGAAAACATACGTGCATAGATGTCCAGGGCAAGACGGGACCCAGAAGTAGCAGCAGCACAATGTGAAAACATCTAACAGGAGGAAATGTAAAGTGATAGAGGCATGAAGAAGAAAGGACAATTAATTTCCCCTAGGAAGATCCAGGAGGATTACAGGGAAGAATTTCGGATTATAACTGGCCCTGCCAGAAGCTTCCACAAAGACTTTAAAGTCTGCCGAGACCCAGAGGAATGGTGAGTGGGAGGTAGGAAGATTGGAGGTGCCCTGCGATCCCTGGAGCCTTTAAAAGCAGCCAATTTGTCTTCACAGGTGGGCAAGGTCTCCCTCTTAAGCCCCCAGGAACCTTTGTGTACGTCCCCATCATGGGCCCACAGGTTCCCAGTCTGCTAGAACAAAGCCCCAGCCAGGAGATGACACAGTGTCCTGAGGAATCTAGCAGGGGGGACAGAGAGTTCTTGCTTTGAAAGGAGGCGGCGGGTTGATTTTGCCATGCTCTTTTCTTTCTGGTGAAATTCAATAAACATCGGTTCAGTAGAAGCGGTCACATCCTCTCCACTAGACAGATCTGCTTTTGCCACACGGTTTTCAGTGTTCCTAATGAACTGTTAACAAGCTGTCAATTAAGTGCACAAATTAGAAGAGATGACACGGAGAGGTTTGTACAACAGAGCATACTCTCAGGCTGCAAACCATAGACCCTTCCAGAGAGCCTGAGGACCGCGTATTCGGACCATCCCATGAATACCTTTGACCCGGTAGGGAAAATACTGCAATCAGGTCTTGCTTTGGAGTGGGGGAGGGTGGTTTAAGATATGAACTAAGTGTAAAATAAAAAACTTTTCTCATTCTAAGCATTGGAAATCCTCTTGGCTTATGGCAAATCAAACGGTTAATTCTCAGCTGCAACTTGTAAACCTGTTTTACTTAAGTGGGTGCTGACAGAAGACTTTATTCTGTGTGACTTTTATTGTCATTTCTTTTCCAGCTAATTGGTTCTGTAGGCTTTCTGCTGTTTATCGGGCCCATCTTCTGGGGGAAAAACCTCCACACAAAGGAAAAAAAGTACACAAATGAATAACAAACTTTAAATGTAATTATCTCTGCTCTCTGCCTACTGCTGTTCCCAAGAGAGTCTTCTAAAAGGACATCTTGTGGAGAAGCCCTGACTCTCCGGGCCCATTTTATTGCCAGAGTCAGGATGTTAAGGGACCAGCTGAGACCAGCATCAGCGATGCCGAGAAAAGCGAGGCAGCTTAGCTCATTGCAGATGGGGTGGCTGGGGGAGGGGGTGGTAGTGTGGGGGTGGGGTGGGATGTGAAGTTCCCTGGACATAAAAGGACATGAAAGGTTTTATGCAGACCCAAAAGAGAAAGGAAACAAAAATCACAAGTGCTCACTCGGTGAGAATTGTTGGAAGGGTCCCTCACATAGAAATGGGACAACAAAAAGACCAGTTACTGGTTAACTTTAAGAAAGAGCTGGACACACTGGGGCAAGGGCAGCATCGTAATACAGTGAATGAAATGGCCCCATCAACAGGTCTGTCAAAGTGTCGGTGGCAGGAGTTAATTCTGGAAAAGAGGCCATCGGAAGGGGCAATCCCTGAGCATGGGGAGCTGATAGGAAATCATCACGTTCACATCGCCTGAATGCAAGAGCCGACTGATTGGAAAAGATCCTGATGCTGGGAAAGATTGAGGGAAGGAGGAGCAGAGGGCAACAGAAGATGAGATGGTTGGATGGTATCACTGACTCGATGGACACGGTTTTGAGCAAACTCTGGGAGATGGTGAAGGACAGGGAGGCCTGGTGTGCTACAGTCCAAGGGGTCGCAAAGAGTCAGACATGACTGAGAGACCGAACAACCACCACCCCAGAGTCAATCGTTTCCCCCAGAAAGACAAGCAATCTCTGGTGACTGGGCCCTGAGATTCGCAGAGCTGACTGCTGACTGGCTCCAGTGCTCTGTGACTCAGTTTCCCCATCTGCCAAAGGACTGGAATGATGGTGAGGGGAGACACCCAGAGGCAGACAGAGGTGGGCGTGTGAATGGGTTTGGCCAGCTGTCCAGCCCCTGGAGGCTGGCTCCCTGTCCTTCCTTCCCTTCCTGGGCCGCCTGTCTCCTGCTGTCCTGCCCATTATCTCTCAAGCCTCAGGCTTCTCCCTCCCTCTGGCTCATCACCACCTCCCTCACCCCTCAGGACTTCTCTTAGAGGCACCGTTGGATCTTAGGCCCTTACCCCACCCTTGCCGTAAGGCAGGATCCTAAGTTTGGAATCTGAAAAGCCAGGCTCGAGTCCAAGTTCTGCCATTCACTGTGTGACAATAAGTGCATTTCTTGACCTCTCTGAACTTGGCTTCCTTTTCTGAGAACAGATCACAGAGGAAAAAATAATGTTATGAGGTTCAAGTGAAACAATGGAAACTCTATAAACTAGAAGACAATAAACAAGAAATTTTAAAAATCTGTTTTTTCTCTTTCAGCAGAGGCAGCCTCTTTTCCAAATGACATCTTAATGGCACATAAAAGGAAAGCGGAAGGTTCTGGGGGATCGGGGCAGAGCCCCACCCCCTTGGCCACCTCCTCCAAGTTGTGTTCCCTGACTCAAAGTTTGAAAACCACTGCCCTCAGGTCATAGCCACTAAATCACTAAGCATAGGTATTTTGAAAATACAGTTCCACGCTATTACCAACTGGAATGGCAGATGGACAAACAACACCCTTCAAATGTTTATTCACCTTGACAGTTATCAGTTCAGCATGGCGCTGACTCCCACCTCTTTCGGTATAAACTTATTACAACAACCTGGGGTGGCTTAAGCTTCCTCATGGGGACTACTGTTCCATTCACCACCACATCACTGTATCACCCTGCTCCCTTCAGGTCTTATACTCATGGCTGTTTATCCTTTAGGAGGTAACTTCTGTCCATTTTGTGACTCACTTGTACACACACACACACACACACACACACTCTCTCTCTATTAGCCAAGTTTAAGTTTCTTAAAACCAGTCTAAGAAAAATGAGCTACAGATTCATTAATAAGAGCCCTATGGAACCCCCAGTGGTCCCCCACCACCAGACATGTTTCCCAAAGTGACCACCAATAACTGTCCATGGCTGACTAAGGTCCCTGTCTACAAGAATGGAGTTTGCTGGACAGAGGAGGGGTGGGCAGGTATGTTAGCAGAGATCCTTGGCTCAGCTCTGCCTAGGCCTAGTTTTAATTCGAAGTATTCCTGCAGGAGTTACCATTACCTCCCCCTTTTTGCACTCTGCCGATTTCATTAAGCAGTTCTCCCAGATCTAAATGCTAACTGTCATGGCAGGCTGCAGAGCCGCATTCCCTACCCCCAACCCCCGAGAAGCCCAGAGGGAAAGTCAGCAGGCGCAATTATAGCTTTCATGTGTCTTTCTGGAGAGAAGACTTAAGTGTTATTTTATATATTTTCTCTGCATGTCAGTGATTTTCTCAGGAAGCACAAGCCTCGGGCCTTTTCTCCCCAACAATGAAAATTTCATGGAAAACTTATCCAGACTAAGGAAAGCGATATTTTTATTTCTGAGAGGCATCTATCTGGTCTGCTTTCTCCACAGGCTGGTGCTGAAAACAGAGTCATAAATAAATCCAAGAAGGTGAAAGAGGGGTGTAAAATACACACAGAGAAGGAAAGAAAAAGAAGGGAATCAGAGAAACTGAGAGAGCTCAGCATTTATGGGAAAAGGAATAATAAACTGCCTTCCTTACAAATGAGAGAATCAAGCCTGCAAGGGGCCTTTCCTTCTTCATTCTCAAGCCTACCTACCAAGCCATGGGCATTCGTGGCTCTCTTGTGCCCTCTAGTGGGCAGAGGTGGTCAGTGTTTTTCCTTGAGTGACAGCCAGAGTCTCTTATGCACTTGTCGGCCTTCTTATTACATCATGAATTTTGATAAGCCCATTAGCCAGCCAGGCAGCCAGGAGGAGGATGTCTTTCTCACTTGATGACTACACAATGAGGAGTAATATATTTTAATTTAAACACCATAAACCTATTGAGTGCTTAATTAACTTTAACCGTCTTTAGGGGAATGAAGCCAATTTGAGGGGGTCAAAAGGAGTTGTTTCAATATCAAACAGTTTTACATAGTCAATCCATTCATTCGGCCTACAGCTACTGATTAACACACAAAATTAACATGTTAGTAAAAATTCATATTCAGGCCTCTGGGGAAATTAAGATGCGCATGCACAGGGCATGATTAGCACAGCTATTGTTTTCTCCCAACAATATAATTTAATGGGTTTTTAGAATTACAGAAAGAGAGACTCGGTGCTGGTTTGAATTGATTATTTACCACAAAGCTTTGAAATATAGAAAAGATAGAAAACATCTCAAGCCAAAAGGGCCTGCGAACAGAGGCGGATGGTCTTGGAGTGAGTGCATCTTACCAAGGAGCTTGGCCAGGATGAGCCGGGCGCCACAAGCAGGCAGCAGCCAGGGCAATGGCAGGAGCAGGGAGAAGGCTCTTGGCTGCATGGCAAAACACAGTACGAGCTACTTTCCCAGGGAGGAGGAAACTGTTTCATTTTAGCTTTAATCGTGCCCAGCCTATTCCCAGAAGCATCTGAGGCATTCACATTACTCACACACATTTTAAAAGAATAAATAAAAAGCATATAATTTTGTTTAAAAAAAAAGATACGCAGTCCATGAGAAAAGAAAGCAGAGAGTAATAGAAAAGGTAATTATCCAATTTGCAAAACATATTTAGTTCTGAGTTTCCTGGCAGCCAAGGAAACAATGCTAAGTATACTGGGCTATATACTTCTCATTATCTGATGTCCTTATGTTAGCATATTTTTCTGGACAGACCCGTGTCCCTCTTCATGTTGAATTTGAGAGAAATTGTATGGTTACTGTCAGAAAGTCACTGTATAAGAAGATGATTAGTGGCTTTCCTGGTGGTCCAGTGGTTAAGAATCTCCCTGCCAATGCAGGGGACACGGGTTCGATCCCTGCTCTGGGAAGATTTCTCGTGCCGTGAGGAAACTATGCCCATGCATCACGACTGAGCCAGTGCTCTGGAGCCTGCGCATTGCAACTGAAGCCCCAACATGCCCTAGAGGCCATGCTCTGCAACAAGGGAAGCCACCATAATGAGAAGCCCACGCACCGCAACTAGAGACAGCCCTTGTGCACAGCAGCAAAGACCCAGCAGAGCCAAAAATAAAAATAAACAAGTAAATCTTTAATAAAAAAAAAAAAGGAGATCATCAATGTGCTTAATTACTGACTAGCAAGAGATTCAGAGATGTTCTTCAGAAAGTGCTCCTTTTGTTATCCCTCCATAAAAGGTGAGCACAAAGCCTTGAGCTGAAATTGGCAAAGCCGTTTCTGTAGGGAACTAAAATAATACAGTCCAGGATATGCTTTCTGATAATCTTCCTTGAGTGCCTATGATAACAGTGGCTTTAGGACCCAGACAAGCAGGAAGGAAAAAGCACCTTTTCTCACACAGAATTTATAGGGTTTTATAAGAACCTCATAACTGACCTGGTAGCCTTTAGTCTCTTTCCCTCTTCACATCTCTACAGGGCCAAGAAATTAATCTTCCTAAAACATTTAATATACCCATCTCTGCTCAAAACCCTCAGTGCCTCTTTGCTCCCCACACAGGTCTGTTTTCAGCCTCATCTCTCAACACTGCCCCACACGAATCTCCAGCCAACCTCTAACCAGGCCTCTGGGCCCTGCACAAGCCGTCCCCTGATCCCGCCCTGGGCTGCCTTTCCTCTGCCTTTTCCACTTCTTCAAATCCTTCTTTCTCCACCAAACCGTTCCTTACTCTCCTCAAAGGCTAATTTCCTGCATAATAAAAAAATCAAGACCCTTCATTATCTGACCCCAGCCCTGCTCCCTACACTACCTTCTGCGTATCAGGCTACAGAACTCCTGCTTTTCCCCGAGCTTACCACCACGTTCAAATCTCTGCATCTTTGCTCCTACCATCCTTCTGCCTTGCTCTCTCCTCTTTCAACCTGGCACACTCCTCCTTCAAGTCCATCAGAAAACCCTTTTGTGGAGCTGCTCCAATCCTCCAGGCAGAGTCAGTCTCCTTTGCCCTCTGCTCCCAAGGCGCCTGCCCCCGTCTCTTTGAGAACTCAGCAAGGTTGACTGCAAATATCTAGGTCAGCTTCCTTCTCCCCTGCCACACTGGGAGCTCCCTAATGATAAGAAGTGGGTTTTAACTGCGCTTTCTTTCCTTTCTTTCCCCTCTCTCCCCCTCTCCCTCCTTCCTTCCTTCGTCCCATTCTCCCTTCCTTCTTTCTTTCCTGTGTCTAATGGTGCCTGGCACTTAACAGGGCTCAGAATATGCTAGCTGAACTAAATCACTCCATGGTCCTCACCCACGTCTCCCAGGTGACAGGGTCTCAGGCATTTGCTTCTTGGTGTCCCTCGTGCTGGTCCCCATGTCAGGGGAAGGTGGTCACTTTGTCCACTTGTGGAGACAATGAAAGGTCTAACTGTCTGTCTGTCTGACTGGCTGCCTGCCTCCTTCTCTCCGTTTTCTCTCTTCTCTCCTAGGCTTTTCTTCAACAAAGAAGCCTGGCAAAGAAGACAGGTATTTGAAACCAGACAGAGAACAAAGATGACGGGTGAGAAGACCCAAAGAACACAGACTCACTTGGACCCAGTTGGCCTTGATTCCTGGAGCGAGAAGAGGCCCAAGGTCAAAGGATACTAAAGCCCAGTCCTTCAGCAAAGTGGGCAGACCAGCAGTCAGGTCACTCTGACAGGCTGGGGTCAGAGTGATGGAGACCAGACTTCTGAGCAGGAGAGCTGGGCTCTGGGAACTTCGCATGTGTCAGGCTCCCTGGGGAAGCGAGCGGGGCTCACAGGCTGGGTAAGCCTGGCAGCTGGTCCCCATCAGAGAGGAGATGGCATCTTAACGTCCCAGGGACCCTGGCCTGCTTCCGCTCCTCCTGTTTTCTCCATTAACCACTTCGTGTTCACTGTTTCTTCACAGGGATCAGAAGATGCAAACATTTTCAGCCGAGTTATGTTCATGAGGAAGTTTTTCCAATGCTGACTGAGGGCATGGGTGCGTGCTCAGTCACTCAATCGTGTTCTACTCTTTGAGACCCCCCCTGGACTGTAGCCTGCCAGGCTCCTCTGTCGTGGACTTCTCCAGGCAAGACTACTGGAGTGGGTTGCCATTTCCTTCTCCAGGGGATCTTCCCCACCCGGGACTGAACCTGCATTTCCTGTGTCTCCTGCGTTGGGAGGCAGATTCTTTACCGCTGAGCCACCCGGGAAGCCCGCCTGAGGGCAGTGGAGCAAACGCTGCTCAGAGGCACACACTAAGTCCTCTGGCTTTAGTCTCTCTGTTGGGCTTCTTTCGTTTGGCATGGTGATTCCCGAACCATCCAACAGAAGAGGCCGGTCCTGTCACTGGGTTTGGAGTTCACACTCTGACCCCTCCTTCCCGCCCACTCCCCGTACTGAGCTATTTTATTACAGAATAAATGTAGGCACACTTCATCGCCATTGGATGGAGTAAGTGTTTGGGGCTAAGACAGTTACACAGCTACACAGGTTCAGCTCTTCATCTGAGGCATGAGGTGTCTGAACTGACCACCCCAAAGGGCACCCTCCACACTGCTGGGGAGGGACTTCCTCAGGGAGGTTTGGCACACTCACCTGAAGTCATAAAACTGTGCATCTTTACGACTCTCAATTTACTTAGGGATTTATGCCAAATAAGTAATTGCAGGTGTGTTCAGAGATTCAGCTGTATGGACATTCATTACAGTACTACTTCGGGAAAGCTGGAAACATGCTCAACAAGAGATTAGGTTCCTTAATGAAATTATGCTGTCCAGGCAATGGAATACCAGAAATCTAAAGTAGATTAATAATTACAGACAGAGGAAAAAATGTTCCTCCTATCTGACTAAATCAAAAAGGCACAGAACAAAACAAAAAACAGTTTCTACAGTGTAATCCCATTTTACTTAAAAATATGTGAAGGCACAGAGGAAGTTCTGTAAGGATGGTTACCAAGATGTTCTCAGCAGTTACCACTAGGTCATGCAGTCACGGTACTTTTCCACTGTAATCTTTCTGTGAATCCACAATCTTTCATTTTCTAACAATAAAACTGTGCTGCTTTTGTAAAAAAAAAAAAAAAGAGGCGTTATTTTAAATTATTTTTTAGAAACCTGAATGGGCAGCTGTAAGCTATTCTCCCTCTTCATTGCAATATGATCCTCAGATTTTAGGAAACTGTTATCTTGCTTGGCTAAGACTCTGATTGCCACCCAGCACCCATTTTCCCTTTCTTTGGTAAGGAAACCTGAATGTTATGCTGGGTAATAAACACTCAGATAAATGGGTACTTTTTCCAGCCTCCTGTATGGATGGCATGGCCCTGAGCGTAAATGCTGCCTGAGGAGACGTTTGCAGAAGTGCTGTGTGGAGCTCCCAGGAAAACTGTTCAAGGAAGCTGAATCCATGGGAAGTTTTATCCGTCTATTCTTCCTCCTTCCTTTCTTCTTGTTGCCAGGGTGGCTGACGCTCCAACAGCTTTCCTAAATCATGGATGGCTTCAAGTTGGCGGCCTCATGATAGAACGGTGGAGCAGAAAGGGAGAAGATGCCTGGGTCCCTGTCATACCAGCCATGTCTGCGCATCTCTGGGCTTCTTTCATATGAAAAAATTTACATTCTTGTTTACGCCCCCATTATTTGATTTTCTGCCATACATAGCCCTTCCTCCTCCCCACTGCTACAGAGGGTCAACAGTTACTTAGAGGAAAAATAAAAGAAGTAAAAGGACTTGAAATGCTAAATTAGGATGGCAAAGAAAGCCAGCAAATATTTCAGAGCTGGGCTTTTATGTGCTATTATTTAAAATCATAAATGCTGACATTTATGCAACTGAGGGAGGAAATGCCATTATTTCAGGCATTAACAGCACAGAGCTATGGCAAGTTATTTCACTTAGAAATTGTTTAACACAGGTACCATAATTGTCAGTTAATGGGTCAGGGAACCAAGAGAGACCTGCCTTTGTGTGTTAGGGCCTCCTCTCTGCAGATCACAAATATTTCCTTTTATGTTTAGGAAATGTAATTACATCTAATGCAAATTACAAGCCAGAAAACCACCACAAAGCTTACTGCCTTTGTGACAGTTTAGTCCTTCCGTTCGTTTACAAGAGCTGCAGCCCCCCAAAGGCAAAGAAGGATGTGTAATTTTGTCTGTCACGGAACGGGCCAGCACTGCTGCTGGGCCAAGCTTCCAAGGAGAGTTTTTTAACCACAGCTTTCCCCTAAGGGGATGGCACCCCACTCCAGTACTCTTGCCTGGAAAATTCCATGGACAGAGGAGCCTGGGGCTACAATCCATGGGGTCACAAAGAGTCAGTCAAGACTGAGCGACTTCAGTTTTCTTTCTTTCCCCTAGGTGAAGCTTTCAGGTACCTCCGTCTCACCTGACTTATTTCTTGTCTTTTAAGATTCTCGTCTGGTATCCCCTCCTCCAAGCAGAGATCAATTAGGGCCTTGTCCTCAGTGTTCCCGTAACACCTACTGCTCACCATTCATAACAGCGGCCACCTATTGGTCCTTATTAGGCACCAGGTGCTGTGTTAACTGGTGCTCCAGGTGGAGTACCGCATTTAACCCGCATAACAGTCCTATGAGGTAGGTGCATGGGCATTTTGTAAATGAGGATACGAGGCTTAGACAAGCTAGCAACTCGCCAGAGACTTTGCAGTTATGATCCCAAGATTAGGAAGTAACCAGAAGCAGCCGCTCACTACACTTGAGTACTTTCCATCCCTGGACTGCTCAGCATCCTGGAAGTACTCAATAAGTGTCAGCAGAATAACTGATCGCTCCAGTGACCATATATTCCTATCCAACTACACAGACTTGGGTTAAAAATCACCAGATGAAACAGAATTAGTCTCTGTGCCTGCAATAAGCAGCCTCTGACCCTGGGATTTCACAGGCAAGAATACTATAGTGGGCTGCCATTTTCTCCTCCAGGGGATCTTCCTCACCCAGGGATTGAACCCGCGTCTCTCATGTCTCCTGCATTGGGTTCTTTACCCGCTGAGCCACCTGAGAAGCCCCTTTATGGGAAGTGCGACCCACAATGGAGGATGGAAGCTCATTTCAAGATGCGTCCTTGTACTGTTGAAGGATGGGAAGAGTTCACACTCCCTCATGATTCTACACGGAAAGAAGATAACAACCAATAGCAGCTTCAAAACACGTAAGGAAGAGCACCCTAGCGGCTGGCCCAGGCCTGTGCTGATTCCAGGAGACAGTGGCTCCAAACTCAGAACAGGATCCAGAGGGTGTCCTTAAAGAGGCTCCAGAGCCTCACGGCAGAGATCTGGCAGAGGCTGGGGCCAGAGGCCACCCGCCAGCAAGGCTCTTCTCTGGCCCCACAGCGAGACTGGTCCTGGCGTTCCCGCAGCACCCAGCGCTAGCCTACACTCCTGTTCAGGGCCAACGCTGCCCGCTGTTGAGTCTCCAGCCCACACAAGGCCCGAGTTTCTGCCCTGGGAGGATGTGCAGAGTTGGGCAGGAGAAGAGCTCTTTATTTCTTCTGCTCAGGAGACTCTTAGAGGCCAGGAAGACGAGAGATGAGGTCTGTGGCCTCCCCTCCTGGGAGCCCCCAGAGAGAGCTTCTCCACTGGGCCTCGGGACCACCTGCCTCAGCGAGCCCCTCTGTGCCTCTGGCTACAGTGCCCTCCGCGGGGGAGCCCAGGCCCCGGAGGGCAGGCGCAGGAAACGGGCACCACGATGGGGGTCCTGCCAAGTGGAAGCACGGCTTCCAGCAGCAGCACCTGGCCTCCTGGCAACGCCACAGCCAGGCTTGGAGTTGTGCCTGAGTTTTTTTGTTTCTGATTTTTGACATCTCCCCCCACCCCAGCCCCACTTCATTTTTTTTTTTCTTCCTCCAAAAAGCATCCTCTCGAAAGCCACCCCTTGTCGCTCTGTGAGGGGCCGGATGGGGTTGGTACCTGATGGCTAGTCCTCCGTTTACCATGGAAGCTATCTCTGACTCCTGAGCCAACCGCAGGCTAAAATCTAGCATTCTTGAAATTGCAAGTTTGATTTATGAAATGAAATTGAAATCCCTTCTCCTCTGGCCGTCTATAGCAAGGCTGCCGTGGTTAAGGCTGTGTGTCTGCGGGCAGCTATTAGCTCTGTCACGGACACAGAGCAGGACTGTCGTCGGTCTTATCAGCGACCACATCAGACCTCAGCATCCTGGAGAGGAACGGGACAGGCTGGGGACAGAGAAACCCACCATCTCCCAGGTCTTCCTTCTTCCCGTGCATCCAGTCACCAAGCTCCATGAATGCCACATTTCCAACGGCTATGTCACAGCCTCTTGTCTATGCCCGGCACCAGAAACACCAGCCTCCAAGGCCTTTTGCCTGGGCTGTTATAATGGCTGCCATCTCCCCCCTCCTTTCTCATCCCCCTCCACCCTGCAGCCCTACAGCACGGCGTGATCGTATCTCCCCCACTGCCAACGTCTCCGTTCCACAAGCTGGCCCAGATACACTTCACCACCCTCCTCCTCATCTTTGGCAATCCCGCTGTCCCCACCGTGCTCTGGGTTCTACCCTGAGGACCCTTGCACACCTGTTTGTGTGGTGTTGCCCCGGAGCCTGTTCCCCACTCTGTGGTTTCCTGTGCTCCTCCTTCTTCGAAATTCAGTTCACATCACCCACTCTGGGATGGAGACCACCAAGCTGCACACCGCCTGCTCCAGGCTGAATGAATGACTCCCTCCTTCACGTTTCGTAACTCCTTCCTTCCTTTTTTGCCTCCCCCGAGGGGCTCTGAGCTCTCTGAGTCTACAGCCTGGTGTGAATTCATCTTTGTGTCTCCAGCATTGATAAGGCATGTTAACCATGGAGGGGCCAGCAGTTAAAAGGGAAGAGCAGACCATGTGCACAGATACCAACCTAGAAGCCAGGCTCCAGTAAAGGAGGAAAACTCACCTGAGATACCCAGAAAGACCCTCATGCTCCTCAGCATGTACGCCCTGCAGAGACAGGTCTTTGGGGGATTACCCAGCCCTCATCGGTGAGCTTGAACTTTGGAGAATTCCTACTTGCCCTGGGCAGATGACTCACATTTCCGAGTCACACCTCTCCCCTTTCCGAACTTGCTTCTTCAAACATCTTCCTCACCTGCCTGCTGACACGACCCCTGTCCCCAGTTGCTTTCTGGCTGTGGATTTGGTGCTGGTAGAATTGGCCTTGGTCTGCACCCTGCCTCTGAGGAACTCAGCTTCCGTGGGAAAGGACTGATGTCTTCCTCCACCAGGCATTCTTCAAAGGACAAGACGAAGGCCTCGATGCAGGTCACGTGGCATCAGGCTGTTACTGTGAGGGGCTCCTGGGTTAGGGGAAAGGAGAATCCGATCTGGTCCACTGGGCTGTCCTTTCTTCCTGCAAACTCATCTTAATGAAACTGAACTCCTTATCTTCAGTCCCTCCAACTCCATTACCTCTGAGAGCTGGGTTGTATCAGTCTCACATCCACAGGCACATACAGTCCTCCCCCCTTCCCCGCCCTGCTTCCCTTGCCGTATGTGGGATCCTGTCATCCTTCACCTGGGCAACTGACGTGACCTATGAGGTGAGCTCCCAACATCCAGTCCCTTCCTCCCTGTCTATCTTCACATTGGAGACATTTATCTTCCTAAAATATACGGTGATGATGTCCCTCTCATGCTCAAAATTCTTCCATGGCTCCCCACTGCCTACAGAATGAAGTTCAAATGCCCTCACCTGCCCTTCAAGATTCTCTAACGATTTAGTCCCCACCTGCTTCCGTTGCTTCGTCTCTGAGCATCTACCTACAAGGACCTTACCCTCCTTCCCAATAGAATTATCACTGTTTCTCTCGATCCAGGTACAATATCCCCTTCTCTCTGGGCAAAATCAATCCCTCCATTTCCAGCATTTGCACAACACCCACTTCCTAGCTTAGATGAGCACGCCTTCATTCTGCCGTTTATTACACTTGGCTTCTTGCATTGCACACTGGCCCTGCTAGACTGCAAGCTCTCAGGTGTAAGGATCCGGCCTCATCCACCTCCGTAATCCTCCCCCATTGGCTGGAGAACAACAGACGATCAGTGCATTTCCATTAACTGCAAATGAAATAAATGAATCAAAGAAGCGAGTTGTGTTTAAACAGGTTCATATGCATTTGAAAGACCCTGTGATCAGGATCACGGTGTGAAGAAGCTCTGGAAGAGCAAATGGCTCTCAAGGAGCTCATAGTATATTTGAGATAATACGGGAGAGTGTCCAGACAATAAAAGTCACAAAGTAATGTAAAGAAAAACAATGTTCTTCAAGCATGCACAGAAAATGAAACAGAGATTGCACACAACTTAAAAAGTCTGTGGAGGTATTTTCATGCCATGAAAGAATCAGACTGAATCACAATTAGGATTTAAAACACTACCGACTTTGTTTGGGGAAATGAAGACTCTCCGAAAAGTCTTCGTATCATTACTTAGATTGTGTCACGGTGATCTGTCCAAACAAGGGATTCTTCTGGCAAAGTGTAGCCTCGTGACGAAGAGCCAGATCACCTGAGTTAAAGTTGCGGCTTCAACACCTCCTGGCTGGGTGACGGGCAGGGACTCAGGCTCCCTCTGCCTCTTGTTTTTCCTTCTGTAAATGGTGCTTGTGCTCGTGCTTAGTTGCTCAGTCATGTCTGACTCTGCGACCCCGTGGACTGTAGCTGCCAAACTCTTCCATCCTTGGGATTCTCCAGGCAAGAATACTGGAGTGGGTTGCCATTCCCTTCTCTACAGAATCTTCCCGACCCAGGGATCAAACCCAGGTCTCCTGCATTGCAGGCAGATTCTTCACTTTTTGAGCCATCTGCGAAGTCCCCTGTAAATAGAGGGCATCCTGGATTTGGGGGAGAACTAACTGAGTTAACACATAAAGTTCTTAGAACACAGTAAACCATGTAACAAACATTGACTATTATTTTTAAATACACCAGCTTTTCAGGGATGGACAGAGAGACTGTACAGCTTACAAGCATTTGTGTAATACCTAGAATTGAGGTGGCTTCCCAAGTGGCACAGTTGGTAAAGAATCTGCCTGCTCAATGCAGGAGACACAAGAGATGTGGGTTGGATCCCTGGGTCAGGAAGATCCCCTGGAGGAGGAAATGGCAACCCACTCCAGTATTCTTGCCAGGAAAATCCCACGGACACAGGAGCCTGGTGGGCTACAGTCCATGGGATCACAAAGAGTCAGACATGACTGAGCATGCACTCGCGAGATAGCACTGAGGTACTATTCATCCCTTCTCATTGTTTTTAGGGACTAACTTTTAGTGGAAAGTTTTTATTGTTGCTGCTGTTGTTTTTTTAAGTGGTTACCATCCATTAAGGGTTTCCTCTTTTCATAGAGTATGTATATAAATTAATCATGTATTCAAAAGGACCACAGTAAAGTAACTAAGAGATTAACTCCTATAGCCAAGCCTCCTGTATTATTTGTAGGTATCTCCACTATGTGACTTAGCCTTTCTGGTTCTCAGTTTCAGGTTTGCAAAAAGCGAGTAGTAACAATATCTACTTCTTGTCACCCTTGTGAGGATTAATGAGTTGGACATAGAAGAGGCTTAGAATAGCCCTTGGGATGCTGTTAACACTCAATAAATGTTACTTATTTTCTTAATCACAGGTACTGAGCACCTACTTATTGTACGAGACAGGGATCAAGACCATCCCCAAGAAAAAGAAATGCAAAAAAGCAAAATGGCTGTATGAGGAGGCCTTACAAATAGCTGTGAAAAGAAGAGAAGTGAAAAGCAAAGTAGAAAAGGAAAGATATACCCATTTGAATGCAGAGTTCCAAATAATAGCAAGGAAAGATAAGAAAGCCTTCCTCAGGGATCAGTGCAAAGAAGTAGAGGAAAACAACAGAAAGGGAAAGACTAGAGATTTCTTCAAGAAAATTAAAAATACCAAGAGAACATTTCATGCAAAGATGGGCTCGATAAAGGACAGAAATGGACCTAACAGAAGCAGAAGATATTAAAAAGAGGTGGCAAGAATACACAGAAGAACAGTACAAAAAATATCTTCACGACCCAGATAATCACAATGGTGTGATCACTCACCTACAGCCAGACATCCTGGAATGTGAAGTCAAGTGGGCCTTTGGAAGCATCACGATGAACAAGGCTAGTGGAGGAGATGGAATTCCAATTGAGCTATTTCAAATCCTAAAAGACGACGCTATCAAAGTGCTGCACTCAATATGCCAGCAAATTTGGAAAACTCACTCAGCAGTGGTCACAGGCCTGGAAAAGGTCAGTTTTCATTCCAATCCCAAAGAAAGGCAATGCCAAAGAATGCTCAAACTACCGCATAATTGCACTCATCTCACACGCTAGTAAAGTCATGCTCAAAATTCTCCAAGCCAGGCTTCAGCAATATGTGAACCATGAATTCATGTGAACCAGATGTTCAAGCTGATTTTAGAAAAGGCAGAGGAACCAGAGATCAAATTGCCAACATCCAATGGATCATCGAAAAAGCAAGAGAGTTCCAGAAAAACATCCATTTCTGCTTCATTGGCTATGCCAAAGCCTTTGACTGTGTGGATCACAATAAACTGTGGAAAATTCTGAAAGA
Organism: Moschus berezovskii; assembly: GCF_049115385.1. Taxonomy (NCBI): domain Eukaryota; kingdom Metazoa; phylum Chordata; class Mammalia; order Artiodactyla; family Moschidae; genus Moschus; species Moschus berezovskii. The sequence continues at coordinate 67,225,839 of NC_142473.1, forward strand.
GGTGGGAATACCAGACCTCCAGACCTGCCTCTTGAGAAACCTGTGTGCAGGTCAGGAAGCAATAGTTCGAACTGGACATGGAACAACAGACTGGTTCCAAATAGGAAAAGGAGTACGTAGAGGCTGTATATTGCCACCCTGCTCATTTAACTTATATGTGGAGTACATCATGAGACACTCTGGGCTGGATGAAGCACAAGCTGGAATCAAGATGGCCGGGAGAAATATCAATAACCTCAGATAGGCAGATGACACCACCCTTATGGCAGAAAGTGAAGAAGAACTAAAGAGCCTCTTGATGAAGGTGAAAGAGGAGAGTGAAAAAGCTGGCTTAAAACTCAACATTCAAAAAACGAAGATCATGGCAATGGGTCCCATCACTTCATGGCAAATAGATGGGGAAACAGTGGCAGACTTTATTTTTGGGGGGCTCCAAAATCACTGCAGATGGTGATTGCAGCCATGAAATTAAAAGACACTTACTTCTTGGAAGGAAAGTTATGAACAATCTAGACAGCATGTTAAAAAGCGGAGACATTACTTTGCCAACAAAGGTCCGTCTAGTCAAGGCTATGGTTTTTCCAGAGGTCATGTATGGATGTGAGAGTTGGACTATAAAGGAAGCTGAGTGGTGAAGAATTGATGGATGCTTTTGAACTGTGGTGTTGGAGAATACTCTTGAGAGTCCCTTGGACTGCAAGGAGATCCAACCAGTTCATCCTAAAGGAAATCAGTCCTGGGTGTTCACTGGAAGGACTGATGTTGAAGCTGAAACTCCAATACTTTGGCCACTTGATGCAAAGAACTGACTCATTTGAAAAGACCCTGATGCTGGGAAAGATTGAGGGCAGGAGGAGAAGTGGACGACAGAGATCAGATGGTTGGATGGCATCACTCACTTAACAGACATGAGTTTGAATAAACTCTGGGAGCTGGTGATGGACAGGGAGGCCTGGTGTGCTGCAGTTCATGGGGTCGCAAAGAGTCGGACACGACTGAGCGACTGAACTGACTGAACTGAGCACCTACTGTGTGCCAGGCACTCTACTAGTTGCTGGCAACCCAGCAGCAAAGAAGACAAAGTCCCCGCACTTCGGAGATGTGTGATCTGTTATCACCATCCTCAATCTTGAAACTGAGACTTAGGGAGATTAAATCTGCCTGAAGTTCCTTATGAGTAAGTGAACAGGCTGTGGTGTGAACCCAGCTAAGACTTCACCAGACCGCCATGCCCCTTCAACATGGAGCCCTCAGGGCCCAGTTTTCACTCCTTCATAACCCTGGAGACCCGGGTCTCTGTATTCTGATTATTCCGAGTTAGAATTTGGACTCCTTAGGGTGTTACCCCAGACATGTCAACCATGGCACCATCTTCACATCCCTTTCTGTGGGAAGCAGCTCAGGGGTGATCCACAAGTAAGACAGAGCCACTCACTGGAAAACAGCTAGGCACCTAACTCAAAAGCAGTCCAGCTATAAGATGGCCATGACCTGTGATGTGGCCAGCACAAAAACTATGCCCAGTGAGGGTTATGGCAGCTACGTAAGCCAATCAGACTCAGAGTCTCCCTCTAGGAAACTGGAGACAAGCAAACCAATGGGAATGATGGGCAAAAATAAGAAAACACCCAAAGAGATGCAGAGAAGAGAGGGGCAGCTTCTCCCTTATTGGCAGAGGGCAGGGGTGGAGATCTCAGGCTCCAGGTGGTGAGGAAGAGGCGTTGGAGTCAGGATGATGGTGAATCCCATGGAATTTCCTACTTCCCTCCAAACCCCCATCCCGACCAGAAGCCTCTTTTAACAGACAGAGCTCCTGAGACTTCTCCCCCTAGCTGTGTGCAGCCATTCAAAGCTCTCTGATCCCAACATACCTGCCCTCCTTTCTCTTCTATTCTGCTCTACACGCAACACTCCTGGGACCCAAGCAGGCCTCGAGCATTCCTGCTCACATTCTTCCATGCCCACTCAGCTATGCCTGATGCCTCCCTCAGCAGGTGCTGCTCACCACCTGTGACCTCTCCGATCTGCTGTTTCCTTCTTTGCCTTCAAACACAGTCCTGTCTGCCCAGCACAACTCCAGTCATGCTGTGGGCCTAGTACCTTCTCACACAGAGCCCCGTGCACAACACAATGAAACCCAATAATATTTTCTGGTTGACCAGACTTCTGATCATGCAAAGTACCGTAGGGCTAGAGAAGTAATTCTCACCTGCAGCCCCTGGGGCTATTTTGCCCAAACAAAACATTTGGCAATGTCCAGAGACATTTCTGCTTGTCAAAACTGGAGGGACGTGTTACTGGCATCTAGACGGTCTAGGCCAAGGATGTGCTAAACTTCCCACAATGCACAACAACCTCCCCACAATAAAGAATTATCAGACTTTGGGTTAGAGCCATAAGAAAAATAAAAAGAAACAAGATTTGAGGAATACACTTACCACAATAACACATAGTTAGAAATGGAAGGTTCAGCTAGATATATTCCTCTGAAGGTTATTCATGACTTTAGAAAGATAACTGTGAATCCCTGTGGTCCTGAACCACAAGATAATGCTAATTTGGAGATACGGTAATCAACAATTGGCAGAAAACTCACCCACCCTTTGCATTCACCTCTCGATGAGCAATAATGTGACCCCACATTTTATGGGATGGAGTTTGAGACTCCACTTACTGTGTTAGGTGGGGTTAGACTGTAGTTCCACGGTGCTGGCAGAGATCAGGAGCAAGCTAGTGCCATTCCGCCAGTCAGATGTTTTTTATTTTTTATCCAACCTACGGGGCTTTGCTGGGATTAGTCCTATCCACCCTTCTTTTCAACCTGAATGGCATTTGTCCTTTCATGCTGGTTAAATGTACAGGCTTTGGAGATGGGCGAAGCCAGAGTGCACTCTCTTCTGCCAGTGGTCTGCATCTGTGCACCCCAAGGGCAGGGACTGGACTGTGCCACAACCCCTGTAGATTCAGTGCCTGAAAAGTGAGGGAACCCAGGACACGCCTGTGGGAGGAATGACTGCAGTCCCTTGCTCTCTGACCTCATTCAGACTCACTTTCTTCGTCTATAAGTTGGAGGAAATAGCACCTGGGACAGCAGTTGTTTCAAGAATGCAGTGAAGTAAGACCATGTCGATCAAGCTCCCAGTGCAGGGTTGGACACAGTTCAGCGAAGGCTGCTATCCCTCCATCTGAAAACTAGTAACCATCTGCTAGTTCTCTCAGAATCCCGAAAGGTTTCATGAGTTCCTCCCCGAACCCTCTGTTCTTGAAAGAAGCATGTCAAGCCAGAGGAAGTTCTAAAGCACTGAGGCTGGGGTAGGTTTATTTTTCTGAAACTAATCAAATATCAAAAGTTCTGCCATGATTTCTGAGCCAAATTTATTCTCACATGTGGGCTTCCCACTTTGAATTTTAATTTGATTATGCACATTTCAGACTAGCAAGAGGAATGGATGAGGCCAGCATCCGGTCTTTTTATATCTTCTCAGCATTACCTACCTACAGCAGGTACCTAATCAATAGTTAATGAACAGAGGAAAGGACCATAACCTCAGGTTTTAGCTACCAGATTCCCTAAGGGTGAAGACTAATTATACAAACACGAAAGCTTAGCTATTCGTACTTTGGTTCACAACTGAACATAAAGCTCTCGGGATGAAAGAGTTTCACTGTAGTGTCAACGCTTCAGAGAAAACCTTGCAGACCCTGCAGGTGCTGAGAGAATTTCCATTAGGCAGCATCCATCAGAAGTCAGACCAGGAAGACAGGATGGCAGAGCAGGTGAGAGGGCTGGTTCCAGACCAAGCTGGGTTCAATTCTCAGTTCCACCACTTTCTAACTGTGCAACTTGAAGTCTCAATTTTCTCATCTGTAGAAGAACAGTGGTATACCTGCTGGCTTTGAGCTGAATTACACTCCCTGCCCCAAATCCGTATGTTGACATCCTAATTCCCATTACCTCAGAACGTAACCTTATGAGCTTTTTACAGGGGTAAGCCAGTTTAAATGAGGTCATTGGGATGGGCCCTACTCCAGGACTCCTTTTCGTCCTTACAGAAAGGGGACTTTAGAGACAGACAGGCACACAGGGAAAACGTCAGGTGAAGATGAAGTCAGAGATCGGGGTGACATTTCTACAGGCCAAGAAACACCAGATTGCCAGCAAACCACCAGAAGCTAGGGTGGGGAGTAGACAGGTCCTCCCTCCCAGACCTAGGAAGGAACCAAGACTGCAGACAGCTTATGCTGGGCATCTGGCCTCCCACAGAACTGGGACAAATTTCTGCTGTTCACGCCACTGTTTGTAGTATCTTGTTATAACAGCAAACTAATACATCGGCATTATAAGCTTATCCCAAGAAATCAAAATGAAGTTATAAAAGACACACTCCACAGCTTACAAGAGGTGGCAGAGCTGATAGTTGTTACTACTGCTTATTCGAATATCACAAGTTGAAATAACATAGATATCAGACACACCTGTATGCTGAACACAGGAAATATCCTACAGTCTGAATATAACTCTACTCCCTAAATACCAATTTCCCATTTTCTTTCAATGAAAAACAGGGAAATTACTTTGAGGGAATAGAGACAAACTAGCCACTTACAATACATAGTGTGACTAAGTGACATATACACATGCAAAATCACATATATTAAAAATCACATGTTGACTTAGAAATAGTGCTTTTCCCATTTCCATATTTCATGAAATAATTTTATTCTAACATCAGTTTCCATCACCTAGGACTTTCCGGAGTCCATTTTCAAGAGAACTTCATTTTCATTTCCATCTTAGTTATTTGAGATGGAGCAATTTTGAGTCTGTGTATGATGCTAATAAGAAAAGTTTATCCTAAACCACAGTACTGTTTTCACATACCATTATAACTGTTGTGGATTTTTCCATTTATTTGTACTTATATGTATATTCATGGCTTTCTAAACATAATCACATTGCTTTGTAAAGTGATTTCTAAAAGTCATATTTATGATAAATTGTGTTTGCATGTTCAGTTGCTCAGTAGTGTCCGACTCTTTGAAACCCCAAGGACTGTAGCCCACCAGACTCCTCTGTCCATGGAATTTTCCAGGCAAAAATATTGGAGTGGGTTGTCATTTCCTCCTCCAAGTGGTCTTCCTGACCTAGGGATCAAACCTGTGTCTCTTGCATCTCCTGCATTGGCAGGCAGATTCTTTATCGCTGAGCCACTGGGGAAGCCCCATGATATATTCTAATTCTTGCCACTGTGAAATCATACCCAAAGGAGTAATTCTTAAATCAGTGCTGGGAGCCTCCCTAAGCACTGGAAACTAATGTTGATTTAGGTCAATTCAGGCTAATGTGATTTTTCAAAGTAAAACAATTGAAAGAGAATCCCATAACATGAGAGAACTTGAAAGACCTCAACTTATTTTCTGAGGAGCAATTCTGGGACCAAAACTTAACACATCTTTTAAAAATATTTTTTGGAGTATAGATGCTTTGGCACAGTGGTAAAAGAATTCACCTGCCAATACAGGAGATGCAGGAGACATGGGTTTGATCCCTGGGTCGGGAAGACCCCTTGGAGGAGGAAATGGCAATCCACTCCAGTATTCTTGCCTAGAAAATTCCATGGACAGAGAAGCCTGGCAGGCTACAGTCCGTGGAGTCACAAGAAGTTGGACGTGACTGAGCACTCACACACACACACACACACACACACACATAGATGCTTTACATTGTTGTGTTAGTTTCTGCAAAATGAATCAATATGTCTCTCTCTCTCTCTATATATATATATATAAAATCCCCTCTCTTTTGGATTTCTTTCCTATGTAGGTCACCACAGAGCACTGAGTAGTGTTCCCTGAGCTACACAGTAGGTTCTCATTAGTTATCTACTTTATACATAGTATCAACAGTGTATATGCGTTGAGCCCAATCATCCAGTTCGTCCCACACACCCTGTTTCTCCCTTGGAGTCCATGTTTGTTCTCTATATCTGTCTCTATTTCTGCTTTGCAAATAAGATCTATACCATTTTCTAGATCCCACAATGTGCATTAACATACACTGTGTGCTTCTCTTCCTGACTTACTTCACTCTGTATGACAGACTCGAGGTCCGTCCATGTCTCTACAAATGACCCACTTGCATTCCTTTTTATGGCTGAGAAAACCCAGCACTTTAGTTCAGACTGTAAACAGCTTATGCATAATTTTATCAGTCCCAAAGCTTTTTCCTGTGTCCCCCTGATTCTCATCCTTCAAGGCCAAGTTCAAATGTCCCTTCCTCTTTGAAGCCCCTCCCCCAGGTAGTTGGAATAATTCTCTCATCACTTAGCTCCCACTGCACACTATGGTCCATCTCCCATTGTTCTCTTTAGTCTGGAGACAGGGTGCTTGTTTTAATTACCCACTGGCAGCACCTTGCTTTGCAAACAATAGGTTCCCTTTTCTTTAATGAATAAGAGAAAAAAACTTGATTCTTTTCTTCTGATTATAAAATTATTACATATTCATTGTAAAAACTTCAAATTTCATAGAGATGTTTCAAGAATACAGTCCACCTCCTAAAACTCCTCCACTGTTAAATTTTTCATGTATTTACTTTCAGAATTTTTATTATGTGCACAGAGCACATACATACTCATACATGTACACACACATGCATATACATTGAAGTACACTTTAAAGAGATGCGCAATCATGCCATAACATGTTTTGTAACTTGATCTTATCACTTAATAAATTATGCACTCTTTCTATGTAAAAAAAATACAAATTCATATTATAATTGTTAAAGGCAGCATAGTATTAGAATACCAAAATATACCTAATCATTCTCATACTGATGGACCTTCAAGTTGTTCTACATTTTTTTATAATCACATGAAATGCTACAAAGACAAGCCCTGAGATTACAGCTTAGAAAAATGATCATTTTCTTAGGATAAATTCTGAAAAGTAGTGTGACAGTTCAAAAGGGCATACTTAATGTCAGTTTTAGTTACTCCTGGCAAGAGTGCCAAAAACAATGCCTGTTTCCCCAGGTCCTCACCAACATTAGAACTACCACTGTTTTTAATCCTGGCCAAAATGAAAAACATAAAAAGTAACATTTCACTGCTTTAATCCCCATTTTTATACTCATGTGTTTGAGCATCTTTTTGGTTAATTCAATTATACAATTGTTTCTTGCACAATACAACTATTTATATTATAGTAAATATATTTGAATCCAGTACAATTGTTTATTGTACAGTGCAATTTATCCATTGTATTGCATTATAATGTATCGTTATTAAGTTCCTAATAAATATTTGCAGAATAACAATAGCTAACACTGGTTATGTGCAAGCCCCTGTTCCAAGGATACCTCTACATGGTTACCTCCTCTGGGCCATCTGGGTGCATTTATCATTGACTAGGTGAAATTAAAAGATGCTTGCTCCTTGGAAGAAAAGCTATGACCAAACTAGACAGCATATTAAAAAGCAGAGACATTACTTTGCCAACAAACATCCGTCTAGTCAAGGCTATGGTTTTTCTAGTAGTCATGAATGGATGTGAGATTTGGACTATAAAGGAAGCTGAGCGCTGAAGAATTGATGCTTTTGAACTGTGGTGTTGGAGAAGACTCTTGAGAGTCCCCTGGACTGCAAGGAGTTTCAACCAGTCCATCCTAAAGGAAGTCAGTCCTGAATATTCACTGGAAGTACTGATGCTGAAGCTGAAACTCCAATACTTTGGCTACCTGATGCGAAGAGGTGACTTATTTGAAAAGACTCTGATGCTGGGAGAGATGGAAGGTGGGAGGAGAAGGGGAGGACAGAGGATGAGATGGTTGGATGGCATCACCGACTCAATGGACTTGAGTCTGAGTAAGCTCTGGGAGTTGGTGATGGACAGGGAGGCCTGGCGTGCTGTAGTTCATGGGGTCACAAAGAGTCGGACACGACTGAGTGACTGAACTGAACTGACTGAGGTGAACGTTGTCATTTTGTTTGAATCCGTTCCGTTCTGTCGCTCAGTCGTGTCCGACTCTTTGTGACCCCGTGGACTGTAGCCTACCAGGCTTCTCCATCCATGGGATTCTCCAGGCAAGAATACTGGAGTGGGTTACCGTTTCCTTCTCCAGGGGATCTTCCCGACCCAGGGATCGAACCCGGGTCTCCCGCATTGGAGGCAGACACTTTAACCTCTGAGCCACCAGGGAAGCCCTTTGTTTGAATAGTGGTGTTGTATTTTTGAAATATGATTACTTTTTGAAAGAATGGTAATATTTGTTAAACACACTTTTTCTCATTCTCCCAACAACCTCACACAGCTGGCACCATTACAGTTCTCACTTTGCAGATGAAGGAACTGGTGCAGGGGGACTTGGGTGAATTCTGAAAGAATACAGGTCTAAGACACACAGTCACAATTTGAACCCAGGTTTTCTGATTCCAAAGCCTCTATCCTTAACCACTACACTGAACCGCTAGTAATAGAAGCCCCTGTTAGGTACACTTAATGTCCCCAGACAGAAATAGTAGCTGACTCACAGGACTCGTCTCTAAGTCCTAAGGGACACTTACACCTTTAAAATAAAAACAGTATGAGTTAGAGACATATCAGATCATTGGAAACCCTCATGCTTCCATCCAGCAGTTCAACCCCTCTTCCATCAGACACAGGAGAATCCCTGAAATGGCCCAGGGCTGGACAGGGTTGTGGGAAGAGGCCGGGGGGGGGGGGGGGGGGGAGGGGGGGCGGGGAGGGGGGATAAAGGAGGGAGGGAAGCGGGGACATGGGGGGCGGGGAGATTCCTGGCACACAAAGGCAGGAGAGGTCAGGGAGTACCAGAAACCTCACCGGCTGGACCCGTTCCAAGTAGAAACCTAGACTAAGAAGCTTTGTTAGCCAAGCAAAGAGAGCAGGACAAAGCAAAGTCAGGGAAAGGAAGGGTGAAGGAGAGAGGGAAATAAATAAGGCAACATTTTCTGCGGTTTTGATGAAGACACGTTACAGAGGTTTCTGGGAATTATTTTTAACCAAGAGGCTAAAGCAAAGGCAGAAGAGAAGATAGTGTAAGGTAAGTGTTCAGGGGATAGAAAGTCATCCTTCTGTCATGAGCATCGAGAGGAACTCCTTAACACAGAGGGGGCATTTCAGGGACAAGGAATCCAAAGACCAGTTCTAGTCAAAGCTCTAGAAGCCTTTGTTCCCTTTGTCACAGTGAAGAAGATGAGTGGAAGCTAGAAGAAGGCTTGTACCTGCCAGCCTTGCTGAGTCTGAAATTCATTCTCATGAACCAGGCGTGAACCACACCTTCCAGAAGATGAGGTCAGAAGAGCCTCAAAATGAAGAGAGATTTGTTTTTAATATAAAATGTAAAATGTGCATTCCTTTTGACCAAAGAAAATTCTCCTTCTGAAGAAGAGATCTGCTTATGGAAAATATTAATGCTATTATAAATAATATATATGTCCAGCACTAGTGTGCTTGGTACACATATGAAGGTACCTTCCTATAATCACAACCTATACGGCTATGAAAATTAATGCTGGGAAAGACTACTTACTAACATTGAAAGATGTCCATGCCATTTGGTAAGTCAAAGAAACTGATGTATGAAATAGAGTATTATTAATTCTTTCAAAAGAAAAAAAATTAATGTATGGAGAAAAACACCAAAGTGTTCATAGAGGTTATATGATTATTGATGAGTATGGACTTACTGGTGATTTTGACTTACCTATATTTTCTAAAGCTTCTACAATAAACATTTATTATTTTTGAAATACGATAGAAATCAAGAAGTCAATTTTTAAATGTTCCTCCCACCCAGGAAAAAGACCCAGAACAAGTACAGGGCTGGCTGTGGTTCCTGGCTCTTATTTCTATGACTTGGCTTGTTCCCAGGCACAGAATTCAAGGTTGAGTATCTGAAGGGAAAGACTGAATCCTCACATGGCCCCTGTCCACTGGAGCATATGCTTCTCAACCTCTCCATTCGATCACCACTATTTTCATTGAAAAAAAAAGTATTTGAGTCCATTCATTCCTAGTGTGTGTCAGGGGGGTGGGGGTGGGGCTTCCCAGGTGGTGCGAGTGCTAAAGAACTTGCCTGCCAATGCAAGGGATGTAAGAGACTCGGGTTCGACCCCTGGGTCGGGAAAATCCTTTGGAGGAGAAAATGGCAACCCACCCACTCCAGTATTCTTGCCTAGAGAATCCCATGGACAGAGGAGCCTGGCGGGCTACAGTCCATAGGGTTGCAAAGAGTCAGACATGACTGAAGCAACTTAATACATAGTGCATTTCTAATGTGCATAGGTTATATTTAATAGTAAGAGCTGTCATTAATTATGTGTTACATACCTTCAAACTACCTCATTAAACCCTTCAACAACTGTGAAACTTAGGTACCATTATTTTCATTTTACAGCCAAGGAAAAAGAGGCCCAGAGATGTAAGTTACTAGCTCAATTCCTAATGACCAGTAAGTGACAAGAGTCAGGTTTAAACTCTGGTATGTCTGAATCCAAAACTTTCTTCCGTCTTTATGTGATTCTGTCCTTGAAAGGAATTCATTTATTAATCTTTATAGAGAATACATATGTGTTGAAAGAGGTCTTCCAAATATCCTAGGACTGGAATGAAAACCTTCATCCAGGAAGCTGTCAAATGTGAGGTAATAGGTGGCAAATGAGACAATAAATTATACTTAAAACAAAGGTATTAAATGTACTACTCAAACCTCATCACCTCCTCATTAATTTGCCACATTTTCCTACTAAGTATACTCTTACGTGTGTAGTGGAAATACTATGAAAAGCTGTCCTGTTGCATATCTCTTCCCAATTCTGCATTCCATGATACCTTGTTGGTAGCCTGAAATTGGTCATGGTGGAGTACTTACACCATGGAAATTAACAAATGCTATGAATCAAGGCTTGATTTATTGTTTTGTTCACTGTCTAGACTTAAGAAGGCAATGAAGAAAATAAACTTAAACTGTGCTATGTCTGGCTTTCACACCATGAGTAGTACAAAAAAAGATGAAAAAAACATTCTTCCAATAACTAATATCTGCCTCAGTGCAGAACTATCTCACATCACTGACAAATAAATAAAGTACTAATATATGTTTTTGTTGAGTCATGCATTTTGGAACTGTACTCATTCATGAATGACGAGAGCAACTTCTTTGCTGAATCAGACTGTAATCAGACATTCATTTGCAGTCCAATTTTGTCAAACTATGGTTGGATTGCTACTATAGGTTGGCTACAGATACAAGAGTTCAGCAAAAATCAACAAAAGCATTCTGTGATAATCAGCTGTCTCTATGAGATTTACAATAAATGTTATATTTTAATAGTATTTGTAAGATATGAGCTATACATCTTTTATGTCAATAAGTTATAACTTTTATGTTAAACATATAAAACACACCCCTGGGTATAACCACGGGCAACATACATAGCTCCTCCAGCAATAAATTCTCATAGTTGTACAGACAAGGTCTTCGGGGATCCCAAGGAAACCCTAGGGAAGTGACATTTCACACCTGGCCCCTTCTCAGAAACGATATACCAGCACACACTTTTTTAAGGTCACTTGATGTCTGGGCCCATCTCTCAAAAGAGCTAACCACAGATCTCTTAATAGAACTAGAAAGTCTCCCCTGGATCATAAAGTCAAAGTGAAAGTCACTCAGTCATGTCTGACTCTTTGTGATCCCATGGACTGTAGCCTGCCAGGATCATGGAATTTTCCAGGCAGGAATACTGGAGTGGGTAGTTTCTCCCTTCTCCAGGGGATCTTCCCAACAAAATCCCTGGGTTGCGAAGATCCCCTGGAGAAGGGAAAAGCTACCCACTCCAGTATTCTGTCCTGGAGAATTGCATGGACTGTACAGTCCATGGGGTTGTAAAGAGTCGGACATGACTGAGTGACTTAGACTTCTCTACAGTATGGGCCACCTGGATCATAAGCTGGAAACAAATAAGCTGGTTTGGAACAAAAAGTCTTCCTGGATACCTTGGGAAAACTTAATCACAGCCTCTTCTTAGTTACATGAGAATATTTCATTGTCACATTTATCATGTGATATAGTTACTGATCTACATGCCAATCTCCCCTGTTAGACCATGACCTCCATGAAAACTGAGGTGTTTATTATTCATCCCATGCTCAGCTAGAGTTCAATGTTCTCAGTTTATGCTTGAAGGCCTAAAGAGAGGAAGGCTGAGAGGGGAGGAAGGATTTCCTTTACAAACTTGGTGTTGGCAGAATTAACATCTGTCTGTGTTTTTTAGGTATTTCCTGCATGGTTCATGAGCAATGTTCTGCTTGTGATGCTACATCCAAATAGATGCAATAGCAAGTCTATTCAAAAGTCATCCAACTTTTTCAAAATATACTACATATATACTCATTGTTCCTACTGTATAAGATCCATAATGATTGTAATTAATGAAAAATATCCATGGAATTCACAGAAACAAATAAGCTGCCTTTGCAAATATAACTCCCAAATTTCCAAATATATGGACTAAAGACACTGTTCAAGTACAATGCAGACTTGCCTCTTGAAGTTTTGTATTTGTAGAGTAGGGGGAACAATAACCCATGGTGTGTGACTGTGTATGGTGGAAGCAGGTCCCACATGTACAACTTTATCCAGGGTATATCTTGTCTACCTGTTTCAGAGTATATAGGAACTCATGCCTAGGGCATCTTGGGGACGGAAGACTGAGATGTTGAGGTGAAAGCTATTCTCCAGAACACTGCTGATCCTGAGAGCAATAGCAGGCAATACCCACACAGGGACTGCTGCAAAAACATCCATCGCTTAGACAGTATTCTAAGTTGTGTAAGGAACGGTTTTTTTTTAAAAAAAGAAGGGACTTCCTGGTGGCCTAGTGGTAAAGAATCTGCCTGCCAGTGCAGGGCACACGGGTTTGATCCCTGGTCTGGAAAGATCTCACATGCTGCAGAACAACAAAGCCCATGCAAAGCCCAACAAAGCCCACAATTACTGAGCCTGTGCTCTAGAGCCTGCAAGTTGCAACTGCTGAGCCCAAACACGGCAACCACTGAAGCCCATGTGCCTAGAGTCCATGCTCTGCAACGAGAGAACCCACCTCAATGAGAAGTCTGCGCACTGCAACTAGAGGTTAGTTCCTGCTTACTGCAACTAGAGGAAACCTGCACACAGCATTGAAGACCCAGTGTGACTAAAAATAAATGAATTGAAACTTTAAAAAATAAAAAATGAAAAGAAGAATGCCAAGCAACACATTTAAGGTAATTAAGTCATCATTTAATTCAATCAACAAAATAACAGATATCAAAATAGGACTGTAATTCTCCTTTGGGATCCATATGGATAATGATGCTGGCCACCATCCTGAATTCCATGCTTTCCATGGCTTTTAATTTTTCCTTTCAATGATTGGAAACCAAATACAGAATTTTATCCTTCTTAATTCTCTCTCACTAGATGCTGGGAATTTTCTGACTTAAGAAGCTAATTAAAAATACATTACTACCGCAGGGGTTGCTTGCCTTATAACTCACCTGGCATCAAGGGGTTAATCTCACACATTTAATACCCAACCTTAAACAGGAATAATAGAAGCCAGGAAGCGGCTTTCATGACAACCTTCCTAAGATGGTGCTACTTCTTCATAGCACAACAGTTTGAAAAAAAAAGGCCATGCAAATGGAGATAAATGGTACGCAGGCCACCGAGGTAATTAAAAATGTATTTTCCATCTCCTAGTAATTGAATTGTGTACAAGCTGCAAGTTAATGAGGTCATCTACCCTTGAGCACTGACAGGAAAGCAGGAATAATTATCTTTCAATTTTTTCTTATGTAGCAATTAATTTTAACCATTCGCCTACACCCCACTTCCACTCCCCTCAATCCAGTCAGTCAAAGTCATGGCTAAACCGAATTGACAAGCAATTGATAGGGTGGAGGCACCAAGCTGCCGAGGCGGGCAAGGTAATCAAGGGGCTGCAGCTGTTGAGGGCTAAGCGCTTCCAGGTGAACGTCGCCGGAGATTTCGCATTCTGCCACTTGGAGGACGCAGGACACACAGTGGTGGCTGACAGAACATCTGGTGCCAGGTGGGCTGGGAAGAGGCACTGCTGACTTGAGAAGGCAACAGAAGGATGGACAAGGATTGATGGATGGACAAGACTTTGCAACAAAATGTCACTTACAAAAACCGTTATCCAAAACTGGGGAAAAGTGCTCAGCCACTCACTTGTCTTGCGCTTATGGTACCATCGACCTTCTCGGAGCTTTTTGGCTGGTTGACTTTGGAGTGGGGTCCTTGGAACCAATACTTGTAGAATTCATGGGCGCAAAGAGTTTCTTATTTAGCTCAACAAAAGTTCGTGGCTTTTTTCAGTCATCCTCCTTCTGAGCCCAGTGTTCTAAGGCCAGAGCAATGGTGAAAGTCACTTGGTTGTGTCCGACTCTTTGTGACCCCATGGACTACACAGTCCATGGAATTCTCAGGCCAGGATACTGGAATGGGTAGCCTTTCCCTTCTCCAGGAGATCTTCCCAACCCAGGGATTGAACTCAGGTCTCCCACATTGCAGGCAAATTCTTTACCAGCTGAGCTACCAGGGAAGCCCAAGAATAACGGAGTGGGTAGCCTATCCCTTCTCCAGTGGAGAACCCTGGTTCGATTCCTGGGTCAGCAATATCTGCTGGAGAAGGGAAAAAGCTACCCACTCCAGTATTCTGGCCTGGAGAACTCCATGGACTACAGTCCATGGCATCGCAAAGAGTTGGACAGGACTGAGACACTTTCAGAGCAATGGGGAAGCCTTTTGTTCCATTTATGCTGCTATCTGGCTGACTCAGCCCCAAATGTATCGTGTTATAGGTGTTGAAGGGAGTCTGTCCATCTGTGACTCCAGTTTGCCCAATGTTTAGATCAAGTTCTGATCTAAACTCCATCCCCACTTCTCTAACTGGTGAAATTAGAGTAAACAATTTGTATGGAAATACAAAAAAACCTCGAATAGCCAAAGCAATCTTGAAGAAGAAGAATGGAACTGGGGGAATTAACCTGCCGGACTTCAGGCTCTACTACAAAGCCACAGTCATCAAGATAGTATGGTACTGGCATAAAGACAGAAATATAGATCAATGGAACAAAATAGAAAGCCCAGAGATAAATCCATGCACCTATGGACACCTTATCTTTGACAAAGGAAGCAAGAATATTCAATGGAGAAAAGACAATCTCTTTAACAAGTGGTGCTGGGAAAACTGGTCAACCACTTGTACAAGAATGAAACTAGAACACTCCCTAACACCATACACAAAAATAAACTCAAAATGGATTAAAGATCTAAATGTAAGACCAGAAACTATAAAACTCCTAGAGGAGAACATAGGCAAACACTCTCTGACATAAATCACAGCAGGATCCTCCATGACCTACCTCCCAGAATATTGGAAATAAAAGCAAAAATAAACAAATGGGACCTAATTAAAATTAAAAGCTTCTGCACAGCATAGGAAACTATAAGCAAGGTGAAAAGACAGCCTTCAGAATGGGAGAAGATAATAGCAAATGAAGCAACTGACAAAGAATTAATCTCAAAGATATACAAGCAACTCCTGCAGTTCAATTCCAGAAAAATAAACAACCCAAACAAAAAATGGACCAAAGAACTATACAGAAATTTCTCCAAAGAAGACATACAGATGGCTAACAAACATATGAAAAAATGCTCAACATCCCTCATAATCATAGAAATGCAAATCAAAACCACAATGAGGTACCATTTCACACCAGTCAGAACGGCTGCTATCCAAAAGTCTACAAGCAATAAATGCTGGAGAGGGTGTGGAGAGAAGGGAACCCTCTTACACTGTTGGTGGGAATGCAAACTAGTACAGCCACTATGGAGAACAGTGTGGAGATTCCTTAAAAAACTGGAAATAGAACTGCCATACGACCCAGCAATCACACTCCT
Organism: Moschus berezovskii; assembly: GCF_049115385.1. Taxonomy (NCBI): domain Eukaryota; kingdom Metazoa; phylum Chordata; class Mammalia; order Artiodactyla; family Moschidae; genus Moschus; species Moschus berezovskii. The sequence continues at coordinate 67,241,830 of NC_142473.1, forward strand.
GGGAAACCAGAATTGAAAGAGACACATGTACTCCAATGTTCATCACAGCACTGTTTATAATAGCCAGGACATGGAAGCAACCTAGATGTCCATCTGCAGACGAATGGATAAGAAAGCTTTGGTACATATACACAATGGAGTATTACTCAGCCATTAAAAAGAATACAGTTCACTCAGTTCTAATGAGGTGGATGAAATTGGAGCCTATTATACAGAGTGAAGTAAGCCAGAAAGAAAAACACCAATACAGTATACTAACGCATATATATGGAATTTAGAAAGATGGTAATGATAAACCTGTATACGAGACAGCAAAAGAGACACAGGTGTATAAAACAGTCTTATGGACTCTGTGGGAGAGGGTGAGGGTGGGATGATTTGGGAGAATGGCATTGAAACATGTATATTATCATATGTGAAATGAATTGCCAGTCCAGATTTGATGCATGATACAGGATGCTCGTGGCTGGTGCACTGGGATGACCCAGAGGGATGGTATGGGGAGGGAGGTGGGAGGGGGGTTCAAGAAGGGGAACACAGGTACACCTGGGGCGGATTCATGTCAATGTATGGCAAAACCAATACAATATTGTAAAGTAAATAGCCTCCAACTAAAGTAAATAAATTTTAAAAAATAAAAATAAAAAAATAATTAAAATTAACAAAAAAGAAGAGAAAGAGAGATAAATCAGGTCTTAACAACAAGGTCCTACTGTGGAGCACAAGACTATATTCAATATCCTAAGATAAACTATAATGGAAAATAATGTATATATACGTATAACTAAATTGCTTTGCTCTGTGAAGAAAGCTGATCGCCGAAGAATTGATGCTTTTGAACTGTGGTGTTGGAGAAGACTCTTGAGAGTCCCTTGGACTGCAAGGAGATCCAACCAGTCCATTCTAATGGAGATTAATCCTGGGTGTTCATTGGAAGGACTGATCCTAAAGCTGAAACTCCAATACTTTGGCCGCCTCATGCAACGAGTTGACTCACTGGAAAAGACTCTGATGCTGGGAAGGATTGGGGGCAGGAGGAGAAGGGGACGACAGAGGATGAGACGGCTGGATGGCATCACCAACTCGATGGACATGAGTCTGAGTGAACTCCGGGAGTTGGTGATGGACAGGGAGGCCTGGCGGGCTGTGATTCTTGGGGTCGCAAAGAGTCGGACATGACTGAGCAACTGAACTGAACTGAACTGACAGCAGGAATTAATACAACTTTGGAAATCAACTATATCTAAATTTTAAAAAAAGAAATCAGGTCTCCACTCACCTTACTCAGACTTATTAAGCATCTAGATAGCTCTTAACACTAAGCAGAGTGTGTTACATCTGTTGTCCTGATACACTGAGTAATAGCATCTACTTTCACTTTGAAAGTATTCCACAATTGATGATAACTTTTATGGCCACCTGGTGGGTGGGGTGTCATGGGGTGAAAGGTAGATATGGTGAGATTGCAAGCTTCCTCAAAGTTATAAGCTCTCCCCACTCCTTGAGAGCTGCTTGCCAAGACTTCTTCTTTCCTTTCCTTCCCATAATACCCGGCACCATCAGGGAACATGGCAGCCTCTCACTAAATGCTTGAAATTACTTTGTCAATCCCATATGAGATGAAAAATTAAAACTTAAACTTAAACCAGGCAATGTGATGGGGGAAAAAAAACAGATCTGAGATAAGGCTAATTTATTCATTCCCAAATCAAGGTAGGCTTTCTGAAGAGTGACAAACCAGGTAGAATACATGACTGGAAATCTTTACACTTTCCCAGATACTTGGAAAAAGGGAATTTCCCTTTGAAAGTATGGACTGTTTTGAATTAGAGAGAAAGATTTGCCCAGAGCAAAATGAAATTTCTCAAGAGCTACTCATTAGGACAACAGATATAAACTGAGTGTCTTTAAGTCAAGCAGAAGGGCAAAGTGTGTCACTTCTTTTCTTTGTTCTTGAGGCTTTTGTTGCATATCCATTCTCAAAATGTCTATGCTATTTTCCCAAGGGCACCACAGAAGGAAGAGCACCTTGGATCCAGACTTACTCTGATCAATGTAGGGATGACCCAGTTGGGCTCAGAGGTCCATGGCAGGGCCAAAGAAAAAAGAGGCTCCCTCAAAGACTATGCGGAAAGGCAATCCTGCTCCTATCCATGCCCTGAAAAAAGGGCAGAGGGAGAGTGCAAGGGTAAGCTCTCCCAGGCCACTTTGCAAAGATGAGCAACTCTTGTTATAGGGCTGGGGCTCCTGCAGTTAAATCCACATCTGCAAACCCAGAACCCAGGGACGTGGTCATGGAAAGATGCGCTCTGTACTACAGTTGCTGCAACTTCTCTTATAGGTTTAACTCACTGTTCCTGCCTTCCCGGTTTCCCAGGTGGTGCTAGTGGTAAAGAACCTGCCTGCCAATGCAGGAGACGCAAGAGACTTGAGTTCAATCCTTAGGCTGGGAAGATCCCCTGGAGAAGGAAATGGCAGCCCATTTCAGTATTCTTGCCTGGAAAATTCCATAGGCATTGGAGCCTAGTGGGCTACAGTCCATGGAGTAGCAAAGAGTCAGATACAATTAAGTATGCGCACACGCACCAGCATGCTGCTGCTGCTGCTAAGTCACTTCAGTCGTGTCCAACTCTGTGCGACCCCATAGACGGCAGCCCACCAGGCTCCCCCGTCGCTGGGATTCTCCAGGCAAGAACACTGGAGTGGGTTGCCATTTCCTTCTCCAATGCATGAAAGTGAAAAGTGAAAGTGAAGTCACTCGGTTGTGTCTGACTCTTCGCGACCCCATGGACTGCAGCCTACCAGGCTCCTTCGTCCATGGGATTTCCAGGCAAGAGTACTGGAGTGGGTTGCCGTTGCCTTCTGCACACCCACTAGCATGCACACCCACAAATCTCTCTCTTAAGAGGATAAAGAAGCTAGTGTTGATTTAGCTCCTACCATGTGCCAGGCAGGTTACATGTGTTTATTAGCTTGATTTTCATAGCAAATTTATCCTGTGCCCTATCACAAATGAGGAAACTAAGGCTTGGAGAAGTGAAGGGATTTGCCTAAAGACACACAAGCAAGATTTAAGCCAAAGGCTTAAGACCCTAAACCCCTTCCCTTTTCCTTGACATCACTCAGCTAGACCAGATGAATGAGGTTTTCATCTTTCTTTCATTGCAGATGACTCTTCTTTAGTGCTACACTGGTACCAGATCTGGTTTTCTAAACAAGTGAAGTGGCATCCATACTGATGCCTGAGTGACCATTCTTGGCCATGTCTGTGTTGAGCACTGCCCTCTTCCTCTTCTACAGGTAAGCCCCACATACATTCGTCTCTATTGCCTTGGTATTGCTGAATTTACTGGGTCACTTTTCTCCTGAATTATGAGATTGTCAGGAAATAAGTTCTATGAAAAGAGAAGAAACCCAGAACCAGGGAGAAGGACATACACGAACAGGCTGGGGCTGAACAGTATATTGGTAAGAGTTTTCCTGAGAAACAGAACCAACAGATCTACAAATGTAAATAGATAGACAGAAAAAGAAATTTATTTTAAGATACCGGCTCAATCAATTGTAGACACTTGGTGAGTCCAAACTCTGGCTGGAGATTCAGGAAAGAATTGCAGTTCAAATTCAAATGAGTCAGCTTGGAGATTCAGGAAGAGCTGATGATGTAGTTCAAGTCTGAAGGCCAGCAGCAGCAGCACCCCCTCTTACTTAGGGGAAGTCAGTCTTTTGATTTATTCGAACTTTCTGATTAGATGATGCCCACCCACCTTATGGAGGCAAATCTGCTTTACTCAAAGTCCAACAATTTAAATGTACATCTCATCCAAACACCCTCACAGGAACAGTCAGATTAATGCTTGACCAGATATCTGGGCACTGTGGCCCAGCCGTGATGACACATAAAATTAACAATCATTAGCAGGAAGGAGTGACAAAGCTGGTATCATCTCAGAGCATCTCCTGGGCCAAGACCTGGAGGAAGTAAGACTGCTGAGCAGCTTTTATCCTTCACATCACTTTTCTGACTCCCCAAAATCCCTGCCCTGATGAAACTGAGTAAATAAAGCATTCAGGATGTTTACTGGGAAAGATACATAATTGATTAAGGATGATGGGGAAATATACCAAAGGTGGGAGATAGTGGATCAAGCATCTACACTGGCAGGAATGATCCCTTGGAGAGGGAGAGAAGAGAAATTCAGGAGGGACAGGTAATGGCCAAAGGTACCAAGATCCACAGAATAGGAGCCACTGGTACAATCATAGAACCTTAGAGCTAGAAGAGACTTTTGAGTTCCCTAGATGTTCTACCCTTCAGAACTTCAAGGTGACATGACAGGCAAGGCTACTGCGCCACTTACTGGCACAGCCCAGACTGGGACCCAGATCTTATCAATGACTTACTGTGTGTTGAGCACTTACTACATGCCAGGAATTTATTTTACAGAGCAAAAGACTGGGACTCAAAGAAGTGAGCTGTTCAAAGTCACACAACTGCTAAGGGTGAGACCCGAGATTCAAGCCTGATGACGTCTGACTCAGAAACTCAAACACTGATTCTCTGCACTAGATGGCCTCCCAGACCAGGGTCCCCATGCCCTGCAGGGGAGTCACTGAGTCTCTGGAACAGCTCATCTGGGGCTTCTCACACCCTTCTCAGGGAGAAGAATGTCCTGACCTCTTGCAGGGTGGTTCAGACAGCAGTGATTCTGTCTATCCATGACACACAGTCACACCGCTTCTCAAGGTGGGAGACGGGACTCTAAGATCAGAGCCTTGAGAGAGTCTGTCAGGAACACTGCTCACAGACCCACACCTGCGGAAGTGCTCACCAACAGACAGCAGGGCTCCACGTAACTCTGTGAGGAGAAGGGGCCGCCAGCAGGAAGCTCCAGCATCACCTGCTAATGACAAGCTGTTCCACCCCTAGCAGAGCCCTGGAACCAGTATGCGCTCAGACACAAAAAAGCCCAGCTTCATTTTAGCAGCCAGATTGCCATCCAAAGAAAAGACTTCCCAGGACAACAGATTTCTCTGAGGAGAACACAAAGCGTGGACAGGTGGTTTCCCATTGAAGAGCATCACCCATAATTTCCTCTCCAGACTCCAGGTGGCCTGGTCAGACCCCAAGAGGAAGAGAAATGCTGGCTCAAAATAGAGATTTTTTGAAATGCAAATGTACTTTCGGAGTTGTTAGACGTTTTGTTTTAATAGATAAAGGAAATTTCTTGGAAAAAAGTAAGTGATAATGATGATGACGACAGCTACTACTTATTAAGCTTAATAATGGTACCTGCATTTATTGAGCATTTACTATACATACTAGGAGGGCTTCCTAGGTGGCTCAGTGGTAAAGAATCTACCTGCCATTGCAGGAGCTGCAGGAGATGTGGGTTTGATCCCTGGGTTGGGAAGATCCCCTGAAGAGGGAAATAGCAACGCACTCCAGTATTCTTGCTGGGATAATTCCATGGACAGAGGAGCATGGCATGCTATAGTCCATGGGGTAGCAAAGAGTTGATCACGACTGAGTACGCATGCACTTCACTCCTAAATGTCAGTAACTAAGCTTTACATGCCTTCTCTAACTTGCTCTTCACAACAACTGTATGAAGAGTATTCTATTCACATTACCATCTTAAAGAGGAAGAAATGGAGTCTCCAAAAGGTTGCTGCTGCTGCTGCGTCACTTCAGTCGTGTCCGACTCTGTGTGACCCCATAGACAGAAGCCCACCAGGGTCCCCCGTCCCTGGGATTCTCCAGGCAAGAACACTGGAGTGGGTTGCCATTTCCTTCTCCAATGTGTGAAAGTAAAAAGTGAAAGTGAAGTCGCTCAGTCGTGTCCGACCCTTAGCGACCCCACGGACTGCAGCCTACCAGGCTCCTCCATCCATGGGATTTTCTAGGCAAGAGTACTGGAATGGCTTGCCATTGCCTTCTCCGAAGGTTAATCCACTGCTAAACGGACACACAGCTATTAAGTGCAATTGCTGGGGTTTAAATCCAAGTCTGATTCCAGAGCCAGTGCCCCATCAGTATGTGGGCATGGAAGTGCATGAGTGTGTATCTGAGCGGTGTGTGTGTGTGTGTGTGTGAGTGCACGTGTGTGTGAGTGTGTGTCTGTGTGAGTGTGTGTGTGTGTGTGTGTGTGTAGATAACATGAAACACAAAGCTCTCTGGGCAGTTAGAAATGTCCAAGAAGCAAGAAGGACTTCAGGACAGAGTGCAGCCAAACCTCCTCTCTCTACTAACAGGTCCACACACCCAGGGACATGCAGGTGGGTGCCCGCAGCCCCTCTGTACTCAGAGGGCAAAGGTGGAGGGAACTCCTGCCCCTTTCACTCTGCCAGGATGTCTCAGCTTTCCAAACCCTAGTCAGGCATGGGTTCCCTGGTGCCTTCTCCAACACCCTCCATGACGTCTACCCATTGCCTGCACCCCTTCCAGTATCTGTAAAAACAGAATAAAAAGTTCTTCCCTTGGCCAACAAAGCCTTGTGTGATCTGGCAGACTTCCCCTACTCAATACTGCTGAGACCCCCGTCAGCCCCAGACCCTCCACCTGCACTGCTGATAAGAGATAAATAAACCTCTTGTTGAAGCCCAGCATTTGGGGCGATCTCCTGCTACAGCTGCCTAGCCAGTATCTGACTCATACTCATGGTCTCTCTGACCCTGACATTTTAACTTCCTCCACTCTCCTCGAATCTCTGACCTGCTCTGACCCACAACTCCACAGTCACAGCAGATGACTTGATCTACTATTTCAGAAAGAAAGGAAGTCAGCACACTCTCTCAGCTTTCACTACCACTTTAGGTGACCCCTGCACCCTGCCCACTCCTCCCTTTTCTGCTCTGACTCCATGGCAATGACCCTCCTCCTGTCCTGGCCAGGATTTTCATCAGGGCTTTGAGTCCCATCCTCTCTGTTCTTCAGAGAATTCTCACTTTCAGTCTTCCTTTCTTTATAATTCAACCTCCCCCTCTCAACTCCGTCCACAGTAGGTTCATGATTTTCTCATCTTAATACTACAAAAAAAAAAAAAAAAAATACCAAGACTTCTCTTGACCACACACCACCCCGTACTCTCAAACCCTTAAGGAGAGCTGTCTGTGCTTTCTGTCTCTATTTCTTCAGCTGCTACCTCCTCTTCAAACCACACTGCCCGCCAACCCCATAGAAGTTATGTCCCAACACTGCACTGGAAGTCCTAGTTAATGTCTCCAGCAGTATTTGATGGAGAAGTCCAATCTTCATCCTTCCTGGCCTCACAGCAGTGCTCACCCCATTCTCATGCCCTCCTTGAAACCATCCTCATGACACCTCCCTCTCCTGATTTTGTTCCCACTGGTCTCATGATCCCTGCTAAGTCACTTCAGTCGTGTCCGACTCTGTGCGACCCCACAGACGGCAGCCTACCAGGCTCCCCTGTCCCTGGGATTCTCTAGGCAAGAACACTGGAGTGGGTTGCCATTTCCTTCTCCATGATCCCTAGCTCATCTAATTCTCAGAATGAATCTGTGATGTAGGACTATTCCCATCCTCATTCTTGAGATAAAGAAATGGAAACCTAGAAATGGTAAATACATCTCCCAAAGTGGCACGGGTAACTGGACGATCTGGGATAGGAACTCAGACCCCTGACACCAGAATCACTGTCCTGCACCTCCACGTGACATTGTTTTCTCAACTCAAACAGCTTGAAGCCTGCTGATTATGAAAATACTTGACTTTTTCTCTCTCTACAAAGTGAAGGGTAGCATGTAAGTAAGCAGCAAACTCTTTAGAAGGGGCACTTGCTAAAGCTCGTTCACAGTCCACAAAACCCCTGAAGAAACCTCTGCCACAGCCGTTATCCACAGAAACACTCTGGACAGGCTCACTGTCATGGCTGCCATCTTACATGGGATGCCATTGGTCCTCCACCTTGGCCAGGATGGATTCTGAACAGTCTCTACATCGACACATTCAGTTCAGTTCAGTTCAGTCGCTCAGTCGTGTCCGACTCTCCGCGACCCCATGAATCACAGCACGCCAGGCCTCCCTGTCCATCACCAACTCCCGGAGTTCACTCAAACTCATGTCCACAGAGTCGGTGATGCCATCCAGCCATCTCATTCTCTGTCGTCCCCTTCTCCTCCTGCCCCCAACCTTTCCCAGCATCAGAGTCTTTTCCAGTGAGTCAGCTCGTCGCATGAGGTGGCCAAAGGATTGCAGTTTCAGCTTTAGCATCAGTCCTTCCAATGAACACCCAGGATTGATCTCCTTTAGAATGGACTGGTTGGATCTCCGTGCAGTCCAAGAGACTCTCAAGAGTCTTCTCCAACACCACAGTGCAAAAGCATCAATTCTTCGGCGATCAGCTTTCTTCACAGTCCAACTCTCACATCCATACATCACCACGGGAAAAACCATAGCCTTGACTAGACGGACCTTTGTTGGCCAAGTAATGTCTCTGCTTTTTAATATACTATCAAGGTTGGTCATAACTTTCCTTCCAAGGAGTAAGTGTCTTTTAATTTCATGGCTGCAATCAGCATCTGCAATGATTTTGGAGCCCAAAAAAATAAAGTCTGACACTGTTTCCACTGTTTTCCATCTATTTCCCATGAAGTGATGGGGCATCAACACACTGGTAGCTGCCAAGTCACAGCCTGAGGCAGGTGAACTGACAAAGCCTGGGTCCTGGGCCAGCATTTTAGCTGCAAAGGAGGCTGGGAGGAGGCTGCAAAGGAGGCTGGGAGGAGGCTGCAAAGGAGGCTGGGAGGAGGCTGCAAAGGAGGCTGGGAGAACAAGTACCTGGCATTTTCAGCTTCTACATGTGTGTATTGGGGAAGAGGAGTTTCCTACAGTTATAGGAAACGTGTTCAGTTGCTGACAGCCAAAAAGAATGATTAATATTCACTGACAAGTGAAATAATCCAGTACCTGAAGTGTCATCTGTCACTCTTATACCTTATCTTACCAAGTCTGGGTTGAGCGCAGTGCCAGAACGCTGTGTGGTAAAGACATTCACAACCTCCCCCAGGTGCCCCCAACACCCCATAAAACTTCCCATCTGTAACACGCACCTATCTCCACATCCCACGCTTTATTCTTCTCCCCCAGAAAGTGAAAGTGAAAGTCACTCACCGTGTCTGACTCTTTGTGACCCCATGGACTGTAGTTCATGGAATTCTCTAGGCCAGAATACCGGAGTGGGTAGACTTCCTCTTCCCCAGGGGATCGTCCCAACCCAGGGATTGAACACATGTCTCCCACATTGCACTCAGATTCTTTATCAGATGAGCCACAAAGGAAGCCCAAGAATACTGGAGTGGGTAGCCTATCCCTTCTCCAGGGGATCTTCCAGACTCAGGAATCGAACCAGGGTCTCCTGCATTGCAGGCAGATTCTTTACCAACTGAGCTATCAGGGAATGCCTAGCTGATAAACAAATCTGTGCTAAATGATGATGACTGAAAATGGATTAATTAGGTGCCTGATTCTTTCCAGAATCTTCCTACTTTCCCCAGGAGATTCCAGGGGCTGCAAAGGTTCAGCCCAAAGGGATTCAAAGCAGCTGTGAAATTTATCTTGGAGAGGTTCTGGTCAGCACAGTTTTTCGACGGAGGCAACCGCTCTTCAGTGAGTAACCTGGGGTAAATCGGTATCACCAACTCCCTAACAACCCCATACCCATGAGCAGACCCAACTCCCTAACAACTCCGGACCCATGAGCAGACCCACATGCTTACGTTTGATCTAACCCAATCTTCCCTCCAAACGTCATATGATCTCCAAGGTAAGTATAATTATTTTCATTTGATAAATGAGATACCCATAAAGATTTAATGAATCTCCCAAGGCACTCAACCTGGTAAACAGGACAGCTGAGACTGGACCCATATTTCTTGACTCTTACCAAGGTGTTTTTCACTTTCCAGAACTCCTGGCTGCCCTTCTCTGGATCTGGAACAACCCCAGGGCTGGAGTGAATAAAGGACCAAAGGAACCCGAGAGACAGTCCTCTGGGAGGCAGGAGAGATTGAAAGCGGAGAAGAAACAGCCCCAGGATGTTCCCCTTTCAAGAGTGCATCCTATTTACTTTGATTTGACTCCGTTTTCAAGTGGGTTCTGATTGCAAAATATTTACATTCACAGGAACACTAAACATAATGGCTTCATTTTTGTCTTAAAAATTGCAAAAATTAGAGGACATAAAACCACCAGAGATAAACCCAGGAGCTGAGCTGGGGTGGGGAAATCTGCAAACCAGTGTGAGCCTTTATAGCTGCAGCAATGGGGAAAGCCTGCTGTCGCCAAGCTCCATGATTAAAAGCAACTGCAAATTAGTTTCCACAAAGGTCTTTCCTTTTAAATTGAAAAGCATGGTGTAATGGAATTTCATAGATGCTGCTTTGCAAATGACTTCATACCTCACTCTGCTCAGAGCTGAGAGGCGGCCACATGCCGTGAATCGTAAGAGACTGAGGCTCTTGTGAGGCTGCAGACCCTTCCTCCAACTGACTTCAGGGTCTAGACACTCAGGGACTACCCACCCCATCCTTTAACCCGGGGAGGGAATGAGTGGACTGAGAGCACTGGAGTCACGGCCACACGGTCAGGAGTCTTCCCCTCCCCCAAACCAGGCTGCTGGCCTGCAAACGGTACTTTCTACTACAGTCAGGATCCTAGGCGTTGCTAGCTGCCTACAGTTTGCCCAGGTATAAGCATTTGTACATAAAAGGTTTTGGAAGGCTGTGAGGTTTCTGAGTTCTAATGAGATTTCCAGTAGAAATGATTAAGTCAGGCTGACTGATATACTGAATGCCACACCATATTCACTGACCACCTTAGCTTTTTTGGGGGTCCCTTGAGCTTAACATGGGAATCATATTTCATAATTGTCAGCAGTTTTACAGTGACTTAAACAGGTTGCATTTCAGTGTCAGGCCTGATTGACTAATATTTCCAGACAGCCCAAATCTCTAATTCATTCATGCAAGAAAAAGGTATTATCACCTACTATGTGCCAGGCACTCTGCCAGGCCCTGGTATATGACCTGACTCACAGCTCTTGTGGTGATTACAAATGACAGACACAGGATGCATTCAAACGGCTGTTGCAGTGAATGTAAAACTGCAACTCTGATGTGATCCTGTGGGCGATGCTGAGAGAAAGCCCAGGAAAGGGGGATTAGAGTCGGTCAGGGCATCCAGAAGACATCCCCAAGAAAGTGACCATACAGCTGAGAACTAAAAGATCAGAAAGAGCCAGGAGAATAGAGAAGGGAAACCCTTGAGGTAGAGGGCACAGCATAGGCAAAGCCCAACAAGGTCAGGGGCTTGGTGAAAGCTGGGGTGGGGGTGGTGTGGAGAAAGGCCAGGATACGTTAAGCTTGGTAAAACAGGGGAAGGAGACACCAGAAGAGCCTTAAAAAGGGGAGACCCTGCAGGGCTCTGTAGGACCTGTGGAGGAGCTTTGCCTTTATTTGAAACGCAAATTGGATGCCATGGAAAAGTTGTAAAGGGCAGCCAGATTAGAAGGGATGTGGGAGGGGGAGTTGTTTGCCAAAACCCATCAAGGGAAGTAGGTGTTCAGAGTCTCACTTACCCTGGCAGTGACCTGACTCACCCATAATCACAAGGGCAATGGCACAGCCAACTCAGGCATTCAGGACAAGAGTGTCCAACCCCAAAACTCTTTGTTACAGAATTACCTAGTAGCACAATTTTAAGGTGTGATGTTATCACCTGGGCAATAAGTTAGTAAAACAGACAGTACATCCCTTCACCTCTCAGGGAAATGACCCATAGGACACAGCCAACAACACAGATAATAATAAGCATTAAGGTACCAAGTCCAATGATGGGTCATCAGCACATACAATGATCTCTTCCCAAATGTATCTATATATCCTCTGCCTGAGAGAGAAGTTCAAAGGAATATGCATTTTAAAGTGATAGTACTGGCTATTCGGTGGTTCTCGGGACAATTTTGTCCCCTTCCCCTGAGGAGGACATCTGATAATATGTGGAGGCATTTTTGGCCATCACACTGGGAGGATGTCCAGCTGGCATCTAACAGGTAGAGGTTAGAGATGCAGCTAAGCATCCTACAATGCACAGGACAGTCCTCCACAACAAAGAATTATCTAGTCCCAAAATGTCAATAGTCCTGTTCTTGAGAAATCTGATCTTCAGGAGCTCAAAACCACAAGGTGGGTTCTTGAGTAACTGAATGGACAAAACATCACACACACACACGGACACACAGAGACCTCCATTTGACAGTGATTTAAACAAGAAATAAACTTTTGCTGTGTTAAGTCACTGAGATTTGGAGGTAATTCATTATAGTTGCTAGCATTATTTACTTTAACAAATACAACTGATAGAGGTTAGTCCTTCTAGGAGGACAGGTGCACCCTGGCAACAGAGCCATATCACTTGACAGGTACCTGGAAGGTTTCTGGAATTAAGAAGTGAACAGTACGGAAGTTCCTTTAAAAACTAAAAACAGAACTACCACATGACCCAGCAATCCCACCACTGGGCATATACCCAGAGAAAACCATGATTCAAAATGACACATGCACCCCATTGTTCGTTGCAGCACTATTTACAATAGCCAGGACATGGAATCAACCTAAATGTCCATCAGCCGAGGAACGGATAAAGAAGATGTGGTGCATATATATAATGGAATGTTACTCAGCCATTAAAAGGAATGAAATTTGGTCATTTGTAGAGACACAGATGGAACTAGAAAGTGTTATATAGAGTGAAGTAAGTTAGAAAAAGAAGAACAAATATTGTATATTAACACATATACATGGAATCTAGAAAATGGTATAGTGATCTTATTTGCAAAACAGAAATAGAGACAAAGATGTAGAAAACAAACATATAGACACCAAAGAGGGAAAGGGAGGATGGGATGAATTGGAGTTTGGGATTGACATATATATTAATATACATGACACTATGTATAAAACATAACTAATGAGAACCTACCATATAGCTCAGGGAACCCTACTCAGTGTTCTGTGGTGACCTAAATGGGAAGGAAATCCAAAAAAGAGGGAATATATGTATACGCATAGCTGATTCACTTTGCTGTACAGCAGAAACTAACGCAGTATTGTAAAGCAACTATATTCTATATTCCCACCGTTGGTGGGAAAGCAAACCAGTACAGCCACTATGGACAGCAGTGTGGAGATTCCTTAAAAAACTGAAAATAGAACTGCCATATGACCAAGCAATCCCACTGCTGGGCATACACACCGAGGAAACCAGAATTGAAAGAGACACGTGTACCCCAATGTTCTTCGCAGCACTGTTTATAATAGCCAGGACATGGAAGCAACCTAGATGTCCATCAGCAGATGAATGGATAAGAAAGCTGTGATACATGTACACAATGGAGTATTACTCAGCCATTAAAAAGAATGCATTTGAATCAGTTCTAATGAGGTGGATGAAACTGGAGCCTATTATACAGAGTGAAGTAAGCCAGAAAGAAAAACACCAATACAGTATACTAACGCATATATATGGAATTTATAAAGATGATAACGATAACCCTGTATGCGAGACAGCAAAAGAGACACAGATGTATAGAACAGTCTTTTGGACTCTGTGGGAGAGGGCGAGGGTGGGATGATTTGGGAGAATGGCATTGAAACATGTATATTATCATATGTGAAATGAATCGCCAGTCCAGGTTCGATGCATGATACAGGATGCTCGTGGCTGGTGCACGGGGATGACCCAGAGGGATGGGATGGGGAGGGAGGTGGAAGGGGGGTTCAGGATGGGGATCACATGTATACCCGTGGCAGATTCATGTCAATGTATGGCAAAACCAATACAATATTGTAATTAGCCTCCAATTAAAATACATAAATTTATATTAAAAATGTTTTAAAAAGGAAGTGAAGGACTGTGGGTGCCTGGTCCTGTCCTGTAAGTCATGAGACCTCCCAATGCCATAGGGATGAATAAGTCAGGAGCACAGTGGCCGCTTTATAGCTCTTTCCCCCCACTGATGCCCAGAAGCAGTGCCTCTGGGGAGAAACTCTTAGCAGCTCAGTGGAGGAATGCAGCAGGAGCCCACGCCACAAGATCACAAGAACTAGCTCGTCTTCCTCTCTCCCTTGCCCTTTTTTTGTGGACTGGCTGACAACAGTCAGCAAGGTCCACTTAGCGTAAGGTCTGGTCTTGCTGTGACTAATAAGATGACTGGTTGTGTATCTACCATTTATGGTTGTTCATTATATCACCCTAACATAAAGTAATTTAATTTCAGTGCGATAATTAGGGTATTTCTAATCTGATAGTCTGAATGAAATGAGATTCTCAGAGGGAGATCTGTGTATCAGGAGACTGGTGACCTCCGGCCCCAATTTTCACACAGTATATTAATCTGACAGCCCAACTTCCCAGGCATCCTGGATCTGGACGTTTCCGAGCCTGTGGGTTATAGCACACACCGGCAAATGAGATTATCTTACTTATAATGAGATTTCTGTGGACTCGGGGAGGTAGATCATAATATTTGAACTGAGAACTTGAGGTTGATGGAGAAACTATATGTAAACGGAGACCCCGAGATACAAATGTACTCAAGAGGGCACACGGTCCATACCGGGTCTCAGAGATGAGACTCAGAAGAAGACAGGCAGAGCCCTGTGTGGTGTCTGGCTGATTGGGACACCCAGGGCCACCCCAGCCAGGGAAGCCTCATGCTGGGAGGACAGGCAAGACTGTCCTCAGGAAGATGCAGAAAGAGCCTGCTCAGTCAGCCTGAGCTGGAGAACCAAGGAAGGAGACCTGGAATGAGGAAGCAGCAGAGGTCTGTGCGGTCAGGCCAGCTTTCTGCGCAAGCAGGCAGCTGAAAGACCTGCCGCCAACCCCCAGTCCTCCACACACACCCCCAGGGGCAGACCCACTCACCCCTGTCCTCCACGCTGGCTCCAAATCTTACGCTGTGCTGTGCTTAGTTGCTCAGTCACGTCTGACTCTTTTCAACCCCATGGACTGTAGCCTGCCAGGCTCCTCTGTCCATGGGACTCTCCAGGCAAGAACACTGGAGTGGGTATTCTTCTCCTCCATGCCCTCCCAACTCAGGGATTGAATCCAGGTCTCCCGCATTGCAGGCAGATTCTTTTAAGAGTCACGCTTTTATACCCATTATCAGAGACAGGATACCAGCTCTTTCAAAAGAAAGTCTGCCACTGAAAACACTTCCCATTTTTCATTTGCTCAGTGAGCACCCACACATGGCAAGTACCAGTCAGACCTGCAACAGATAAAAATCTCTCTTTCCACACTAGTTACACCCTTTTGATTTTGTTGCTCAAGCCTCCTTAGTAAATTCCTTTAAATTTCCTTTAGAATTTGAGAGAAAAAAGTTTGTTTTTTCTGGAAGAAATAATATGCTTTCTCTTATCAGATAATAAAATTATATAGCTTGCTTCCCTTGTTTTCTTGGGTGCTAGGAAGCTCAGAGGTTAATGTCATGCTCAATCTCAGCAGTAGGTTGATGATTTGTGTCTTTTTTTTTTTTCTTATTTTCTATTTTTCCATTTCTAATGAAAAAGATTTATTTATTTGGTAAGGTATTTCAGTATTTCAATACTCTTTTGAAAGGAGTGTTAAATATATTTATTCGAACATTAAAAAATAAACAAAGATAGAAGTATCGGCTTACGAAAGCCCACTGTCAAAAACCCTTCAGTGTTTACTAAGTACCTATCCCTGGAGAAGGAAATGGCAACACCCTCCAGTATCCTTGTCTGGAAAATCTCATGGACAGAGGAGCCTGGTGGGCTGCAGTCCACGGGGTCGCAAAGAGTCGGGCACAACTGAGCAACTAACACTGAACACTTATCATTGGCTGAGCACGTAACATGGGCCCCTTTCTAAGCACCCTGTCCCTCACAACAGCCTTCGAAGTAAGGACTCTAACCCCAACTCCAGAGAGGAATGAAGGAGCAGGGGCTAAGGAGGCCGCCTGGGATGACACAGTCAGTGAGGAGGAGCAGCAGGAGCAGAGCCTGAGCAGTCTGGCACCCACGCTGCCCTCTTCACCACCGCCGCTGCACAGGCAACGGAACAGGTACAGGACACGTTCGGACAGCTCTGCCACGGGGCCTCACCTCCTCTAGTTCCCCCTTTTGAATTCCAGCCATTGCTGCAGCAACCGGCCCTGCTGGTGCTCAAGCGTGACCGGGCAGCCCCTTGCCTGCCTGGACAATGTGGAGAGTCTCCCGCTTTCTGACCTAGGGTTGCAGAAATCTGCTCAGTGAATCTAACACATGTACACACTTGGAGGAAAAAGGAGCTAACACTCCTTGGGGCAAACCTTGACTAAGGAGGGATGGAGGCAGCGGATAAATGCTCCTGTTTCTGTCCTGTGGGTAGAGAACTCCAAGGCCCATTCTATACAGCGCCTAGAGGGGGAGGAGGATGCCCAGTGGGATCCGGCTGCTGCTGCCCACTCTGCTGATCAGCTCAGTAATACTGGGTTGGGCTTCCTTCGAGTTCACTCCTCCTGGGCCCCCCTCCTTCTCCTTGGGGATCCATTTCTAAAACAAACCACCTGTATGCACAAGCTGGTCTCAGCTCTGCTCTGTGAGGAAAGCAAGGCTAAGACACTGCAGTCCCTAGTCTGAGGAGTTCAGATTTGGGTGACACGTCATCAGGAGAGGAAAAACTCAGTCACACTGCATTAATGATCATGACAAAGCAGCCAGAAGAGTCACTTGGACTGTGAAACCACAAGAGCACAGAGAAGCGGAGCAAGCAGGGAACTCCACTAAGGTTTCCTTGATTCAACCACATGCTGTCTACAGCTGCCTTCCCACCACAGCAGCAGAGTCTCAGAGCTGCCACACAGCCCACCACCAAGACAAAAATACCTCGTATCTGGCTGTTTACTGAAAGTTTCTGGGTCTCTGGTACAGAAAAGCCAGGATCCTACGGGGATACAGAAAATGGGCACAAGTCACATTAATATCTGTGACAGGCGGTTGGGAGGGTGGACTGTTGAAGAATAGGAGCAGGGGCGTTCCAGGTAGAGGCAACAGCTGAACCAAATGCTGCTGCTGCTGAGTCACTTCAGTCGTGTCCGACTCTGTGTGACCCCTTAGACGGAAGCCCACCAGGCTCCCCCGTCCCTGGGATTCTCCAGGCAAGAACACTGGAGTGGGTTGCCATTTCCTTCTCCAATGTGTGAAAGTGAAAAGTGAAAGTGAAGTCGCTCAGTCGTGTCCGACCCTTAGCGATCCCACGGACTGCAGCATACCAGGCTCCTCCATCTATGGGATTTTCTAGGCAAGAGTACTGGAGTGGCTTGCCATTGCCTTCTCCGGAACCAAATGCACAGACCTGCAAATCAGCACACGGCTGGTGAGCAACGACAGGTGGTTTTACCATTGCAGGAGACAAAGAAACCATGAGAGGAGTGATGGGAGATGAGGCTCAGACAGAGACTTAAGGTATCTGCTGCTGGGCTGATTCTCTCATTTTAGGCTATTTTCTTCAATACCCAAATATACTGTGTGTACATGTGTGCTAAGTCACTTCGGTCATGTTCAGCTCTTTGTGACCCCACGGACTGTAGCCCACCAGGCTCCTCTGTCCATAGGATTCTGCAGGCAAGAATACTGGAGTGGGTTGCCATGCCCTCCTCCAGGGGATCTTCCCGACCCAGAGATCAAACTCATGTCTCTTGCCCCTCCTGCACTGCAGGCAGATTCTTTACCACTGGGTCACCAGAGAAGGGCCAAATATACTATAACCAAGAATAACTCCAGACTTGGGTGTGTGCCTTCTACTGAAGGGAGTTTATACAGAGTTCATAATATTTCTGTTCTGATGAATAGTAGGAGCCTTCTCGCAAAGCTTCCCTGATAGCTCAGAGGTTAAAGTATCTGCCCACAATGCGGGAGACCTGGGTTCAATCCCTGGGTCGGGAAGATCCCCTGGAGAAGGAAATGGCAACCCATTCTAGTATTCTTACCTGGAGAATCCTGTGGACGGAGGAGCCTAGTGGGCTACAGTCCATGGGGTTGCAAAGAGTCAGACACGACTGAGCGACTTCACTTTCTTGCAAAGCAGCCCTCTTTGTACCTGGGCATTCCTGACATTAAAGACCCGCTACTCTGCCCTTCTCAGGTGGCCTGCCTTGGGATGGGTCAGTTCAGGTCTCCTGCTCCTCTCGCTGCTGAACCACACATGGCTAATGTGTCACCATGAAGGTCAGACCTCACTGCACGCTCTGATCTTTCTCCCTGCAGGCCTGCTTTGTGGTTTCCTGGCATGAGGATGCGGTGTGTGCATGCTAAGTCACTTTAGTTGTGTCTGACTGTTTGCAACCCTATGGACCGTAGCCCACCAGGCTCCTCTGTCCATGGGGTTCTCCTGGAAAGAATACTGGGGTGGGTTGCCATGCCGTCCTCCAGGGGATCTTCCTGACCCTGAGAAGATTGCAGGGATTGAACCTGCGTCTCTTATGTCTCCTGCACTGGCAAGCGAGTTCTTTACGACTACAGTCACCTGGAAACTGGAGTGGGTTGCCAACCCCTTCTCCAGTCGATCCTCTCAACCAGGGATCGAGCCCAGGTCTGCCGCATTGCAGGTGGATTCTTTACCAACTAAGCCACCACGGGAGCCCAGCAATAGGTGGCAAAAACAAGCATGGGAGACTGAGACCTGCCCTGCAGCCCCAGGAGGCAGTGTTTCATCCTGCCACTGGGAAAGGAAAAACGCTGGGTGATCAGCATGGTCTGAGGTTGAGTTCTTCTGTTTAGTTCTTTCAGGAATACTTACTGAGGCAGGGCTATCTACTCAGGATACAGAAGAATGATGAAGGTCCTGTCCTGCCCTCAAGGACCTCACAGTCAACTGGACAGACAGAGGTTCTATTTCACAGCAGGAAGAGACTGCCAGCTCCCCTCTGATGGGAGTGCAGCCCTGAGAGGCAAAGTTGAGAGGATGCTGCTGCTGCTGCTGCTAAGTCACTTCAGTCGTGTCCGACTCTGTGTGACCCCATAGACGGATGCCCACCAGGCTCCCCTGTCCCTGGGATTCTCCAGGCAAGAACACTAGAGTGGGTTGCCATTTCCTTCTCCAATGTGTGAAAGAGAAAAGTGAAAATGAAGTCGCTCAGTCGTGTCCGACCCCTAGCGACCCCACGGACTGCAGCCCACCAGGCTCCTCTATCCATGGGATTTTCCAGGCAATAGTACTGGAGCGGCTTGCCATTGCCTTCTCCGAGTTGAGAGGATAGTAAAGGCTTAATAAACATCCTAAGACTATCTGTTTTAATGATTATTTTGGAATGAAATACAGTTACCAAATCAATTGATGAAACGCAAGCACATGCATAAAGTACTGAAGGATACTCCAAAACAGTTTATTTCCCCTCAAGAGCTTCAAGATTTCCCTGACAATACTTATTTACATTGGTTGGGTGAACCATTTTTGAATAAGCAATGCAAAGGTAAATTTCAGTCCCAAAAGGACAGACTTCAGCATTACTTGGAAAACACACTGGTCATGTCAAGCTGCTGGCACTTAGACACCCTTTCAATTGTTTGAAAGACCAAGATGGAAATATTAAAAACACTGACTTTTATCAAAAAGAAAAAATAGTTAACATTTATTAAGTATGTATATTTTATCAGACACTGTGCTAACAGCTTCATATACTGTATCTCATTTGGTTTCCACAGCAATCCTCGAGGTAGATTCTAGTATTATTACTGTCTCCATGTTACAGTTGGGGCAACTGAGTCTTAAACAGATTAACTAACCTGTCCCCCCAGCCATCACTGGAGGAGGCAGACGTCACCTGACAGTCTATCCACAGGGGCCACACCCTTAACCAGCACACCTGTCTCCCTTACTGTCCAGTCCCCAGTTCCTGCCTGGGACATCTTTTTTCAGCAGTTTGGCCCAGCCTAGGTCTCAGGATAAGTACCTTCGTGGTGATAAGCAGGGCCCACGATCTCTGACAGCTGTTCCCCGCTCTTCATCATCATCTGAAACAATCAGTAAGCATTAGAGAGTACTTTTCCCTTTACAAAGGTGATAATTAGATAACAAGCTGAGATTAAAGTAATTACAGTTAGACAGCTGGCGAGGCAGCACAGTCATGTTGAAATACTGTTGGTACTTCAGCATCTGGTTCTAATAACAGCATAGGCTAAAGGATTTTACATTAATTACAGAACATAATTTAATATAAACATATTTAATTACAATTGATGAGCGATAAACTGTTCAAGAATGACTTAACCCCTTCTGCGAGTCAAAGTGATGGGAACTTTGGGCGGTCTGCGTGGCCTCTTCTACTGTCTTTCTCTCCTTCCCCCTCCACACCCTCCATTATACCCTGGTTCTCTCTCCTGGAGAAAACCCTCCTCAAAGAGGGACTCTTCTAGACACAGGTGTGCTTCATTTATTATCCCACCCTGCATCTTTCGAAAAGCCAGGTGGAAGAGGGCCAGCAAGAAGGCCAGGCTGGGAGGCACCGCTTCCACCTGACCTGCTGCCTTCCTCGCACTGACTCGCACTGGGGAAATGAGCCTGCCTCTCCCTAGCTGGTCTTCCCAGGGTCCTCACACCTCTCTGAGGTCCTGGCTTGGCTTCTGACAGTCAAGTGAGCAGCCTATTAAACAACCCTCAGATCTCTTAGAAAACGTATGAAGGTAAATCCATTTTTTGTCATGATCAGTAAGTCTCTGGTCACAACGGTCAGGGTATTTTCACAGTTTTGGAGTCAGTGCGTAATATCGGGGGATTTCTACATGAAACAGGACACTACTCTGGCAGAAATTCTTCCTCACATGCTGCCAACCCCATTCCCTATCCCCCAAGACTGGCAGAAGCAGAACCTGGATGAAATGGTTGATAACGAATTGAGACTACACAGACACAATCTCCACTGGGTGAAGGACTCAACCACGCTCTGCATACTGCCTTTCTAGAAGGCCCATTTACAAATGGAAGACTTCAAAAGTCACAAAAGCGATGTTGTAGACTGCATGTCTGTGTTCCCCCTCGAACTCAAATATTGAAACCCTACCCTTTGATGGAATGGTATTAGGAAGGAGGGGGAGTCTCTGGGAGGTAATCAGATTGAGATGAGGTCTTAAGGGTGGCTCTACCTCTCATTTCTTGGTCATGAGAGGATACAGCAAGAAGGCAGGTGTCTGTAAACCAAGAAGAGGGCCCTTCCCAGAACTCGCCCACGCTGGCACCCTGATCTGTGCTTCCCAGCATCCAGAACTAGGAGAAAGAAACTTGTTATTCAAGCCAGTAATTTGTATTTCTATTGGAGCAACCCAGGGCTTCCCAGGTGGCACTCACTAGTGGTAAAGAACCTGCCTGCCAATGCAGGAGACATAAGAGATGCAGGTTTGATCCCTGGGTGGGGAAGATCTCCTGGAGGAGGAAATGGCTACCCACTCCAGTATTCTTGCCTGCAGAATTCCACAGACAGAAGAATCTGGCAGGCTACAGTTCATGGGGCCGCAGAGTCAGACACGAATGAAGCAACTTGCACGTGCGCGCGCGCGCGCACACACACACACACAGACACACACACACACACACACCTAGCAACCTAAACTGACTAAGACACACCACTAGCTCTCAACTGCAATAAAATTAAGAGTCAACCCAAAGAAATTACAAGGCTGATCCTTCCTTTAAAAAGACTAAGTAGCCCTGGAGCGAGTTGGGAAACTTCATTGTCAAGTTTCCCTATGTGACAAATGATGTGAAATTACAAAAAGCCTCAAATACGGTTTTTACCTCCTGCTGTGGATTTCAAAGTATAAAGCACACATTCTCCTAAAAGCTAACACAAGTGCTGAAAAAAAAACATTTATTATTCATAAGTAAGCAAGTGTAAGCCAGTTCTAGAGGAATCACTGACAGGTGCTCACAAAGCAGAATTTGCGTGACGATTCAGGACCACAAAGCAGATGAGAGAACCAGGCAGTCTCAAGCGAAAGTTGTTCTGTTCTTCTGAAGAAAGAAGACACTTAGTTTCTCTATACATAGCAAATTTGCACTGTGAGCGCAAACTATAAGGTACATCTTATAGATTAAATCATCCTGCAGAAGTGAGGAAGGGACAAGAGGAGAAAGTAGCCAATAAAGCATTTGCTATTTAAGAAGTTACCACTATCATCAAAATTAAAACCTCATGCATGTCAATGGACACTAGCAAGAAAGTGAAAAAAAAAAAAAAAACACAGAAAGGGAGAAAGTATTTGTCTTTTCCCTTTTTCCCATAGTCCTACCCAAGCAGGTGGGGATATTTCTTGCAGCCTTGGTTACATGAGATCTTCTGCAGGCTTTCAGTAGATATTATTGAGAATTATTCCACATGTAGATATATTTTGATGTATTTGTGGAAGTGGGTGAGCTCCACATCCCTCTACTCCAACATCTTGATCTCCGGGAGAAGGTATTTGTGAATCAGATATAATAAGGGTGAAGTATTCAGAATATATAAAAACTCTCACAACCCAACAATAGAAATCCAAATACTCCAGTTGAAAAATGGGGAAAGGATCTGAACAGGTATGTTTACAAAGAAGATATACCAAAGACCAACAAGCACATGATAATATCCTGAACATCATTAGTTATCAGGGAAATGCAAATCAAAATGAGATACCACTTCATATCCACCAGGATGATGACAAGGAAAAAGGCAGATAGCGACAAATATTGGCAAGGATGTGCAGAAAGTGAAATCCTCATCATTCTGGTGGGAATATAAACAATATAGTCATCATGGAAAGCAGTTTGATGGCTACTCAAAAGTTAAATATATAAGTTACCATATGATTCAAACAATTCCATTCTAGGTACATACCCAAGAGAACTGAAAACATGTCCCCACAAAAACTTTTACACACATATGCATAGCAGCATTATTCATGATAGCCAAAAAGTGGAAACAACCCAAATGTCCATCCAATGACAAATGAACAAACAAAATATCAATACAATGGATTATTATTCAGCTGTAAAAAGAAACAAAGTACTAATAAAAGCTGCAATATTGACCAACCTTGAAAACGTAAAGCTAAGTGAAAGAAACCAGACACAAAAGATCACATAGAGTATGATTCCATTTATATGAAATGTCCAGAATTGGCAAATCTATGGAGACAGAGGATGGGAGGAGAGAGAAACTGAGAATGCCTACTAACAGATACGGGGTTTCTTTTAAGGAGGGGTGATGGAGTTCTGGAATGAGATGGTGCCGATGGCCAGACAACATTGTGAATACACTAAAACCACCAAATTGTATGCTTAAATGGTTTTAAAATAGCACGTTTTATGGTGGGCTTCCCTTGTGACTCAGCTGGGAAAGAATCCGCCAGTGATGCGGGAGACCTGGGTTCAATCCCTGGGTTGGGAAGATCCCCTGGAGAAGGGAAAGGCTACCCACTCCAGTATTCTGGCCTGGGGAATTCCATGGACTATATAGTCCATGAAGTCACAAAGAGTCCAACACGACTGAGCGACTTTCACTTTCACGTTTTATGGTATGTAAATTTTATCTCAGTTTTTTCCAAGCCAGCAATCTGTGAAATGGAGTCTAATCCCACTAGGCAAACCTGGGAGCCTGTGTACAGCATGCAGCTCAGATAACTTATACAAGGAGTAAGGAAGTTGGGGTATTCAGATGATACACTAACTCCCATCAGTCAGTGATTGAAGGTTGCTTTTAGGGAGCACTGATTCCTTGCACTTCTGGCCTGCCTACAGAAGGGGCTCTGGTGGCCAGAGAAAGTCCTAAGGCAAAGAAATGTTAGTGTTGATAGCTGACAGTCAGGCCAGCATGCCCTGAAAGATACAGGCAAGGAGGTTCAGGCAGTGGACCGACAATCTGCTACTCTCTAATCACGTTGTTTTAGGATTAAACAAGAAAGGCTGTGCAAAAGGCTTCGCAGTGCTAGACACAGAGAAAACTCTCAATATATGTGAGTTATTTTTACAAAAGACTCAATAAGGGTAAATAATTTGATCCAAACTACTTCCCTGGTGGCTCAGAGGTTAAAGTGTCTGCCTGCAATGTGGGAGACCCGGGTTCGATCCCTGGGTCGGGAAGATCCCCTGGAGAAGGCAATGGCACCCGACTCCAGTACTCTTGCCTGGAGAATCCCACGGACGGAGGAGCCCGGTGGGCCACAGTCCACAGGGTCGCAGAGTCGGACACGACTGCGCGGCTTCACTCACTCACTCACTCTGTGCAGCCCAGTCTTTCATACAGAGAACGATATTAACAAACATACACTAACCAATCTTGCAAACACACTTCAGGCAGCAGTCCTGTCATCATGGTGTTCAAAGGCTACAATATGCATCTTTACTCTTGAGTCTCTCTCTCCTCCCCTTTATGTGCCCTCGGTGAGGGAAGCAGCTGCTTTCCTCACAAAAAGGCCTTGAGGGCTGATGTCACTGTCTGCTCAAGTTTCAGGGTTTGGATATTACATGGCTTGTTGTGTAGTTGCTTAATTGAGATTCAAAGCCTGCACATTTGCTGACAGTTTAGTGCAAAGGACCAAGACAGACAAACACCTGCGACTTCAGGAGCTGCAGGGCAACAGTATCCTCCTCACTCACCTATTGGTACAGCTGTTCTCCAGAATAACCTGACTTTAAGCTGGCTCAACAAAGGAGCCATACCGGCAAAAACACTAGAGGAGAATAGGCATCTCCTCCCAGAATGCCCTGCCCTTCCCCCAACCAGAGCACGCCCAGAAGGAGACATGAGGATGGGGGATGCAGAGCCCACACCTACCTGATCAAATACTGGTTGATGATCGTGTCGAAGTAGCTGTAGTACACAACATTGTTCACGTGGCCGTACTGGTCATTGTCCTGCCACCTCGTCTGGATGGGCAAGAAGTACCTGTAGGCCTCCTGGTGCCGATGGCGAACCTCAGCTCGCTGGTTCTCTGATGCCGTAGCCAAGGAACGGCCATTCCTAGGAAGCAGCCTCGAAACCCATGGGGTCATAGTGGAGCTGCTGCCTTGGACAGTACCTTCAAGAGAAAAAGCAACAAAGGATGAGGATGGTCTTCAGAAATCTTGATTTTAGTTTTACAAAGGCAATTGCATTAAATCTTGGCCATTGGTTTCAAAAGGAAATTAGACTTTTTTTTTTTTTTTTTGGGCTAGGAAATAAATCTTCCCTGATAATCCAGGTCCTTACCACAAACCTACTGACTTTAAAAAGGATTCCTTGTTTAAAAGGTTTTGACACACTGACAGAAACAGGTGAAGCCTTTGTTTGAATTTGACCAGTGAGAATTTAAAGTACATTTCTACAGAGGTGTTCTGCTCCACAAAGTATTTCAAGGAGGACACTGTTTCTGACAAAATCTGTACCATCACTAAGGGCATAAAGGAAGCGCTTAGGCAACCAGTATAAAATAAAATGTTTACTAGAAAATATTATCAATTGGGCCTATCAACTGTAAGGTTTTTTCTTTTAAGGGCACTATTTTTCTTTTAGAATAAAAGTAACATTCTACGGAAAATTTTTAGGTGATGCACAAACAAAGGAGGAAAAAACACAACAATACCAGCTAGTAACACTTCCATGGGCATTATTCCAGTCTCATATATCTGCACACGCATTCTTAAACAGGATCATACTGCTCATGTTGCTTTGTAATCTCCTGTGCTTAACAATACTCGCTAATGTTAAATAGAGAGTGTCTATGCTGTGCTGTACTTAGTCGCTCAGTCATGTACGACTCTTTGCAGCCCCATGGACTGTAGCCCACCAGGCTCCTCTGTCCATGGGGATTCTCCAGGCAAGAAGAGTGGGTTGCCATGCCCTCCTCTAGGAGTAATAAATACACTTAAACATTCTCTTATGTCACTTGCAATGCTGGATTCTGTTATATTCCATTGTATAGAAGCACCACAATTTATCAAATATTCTTTTGTTGCATACTGAGGATTTGATTCCAAGTTTGTTAATTGGGATTGGAATCTTTGTAAACAAACCTTCACACACATCTGTGATTATCTTCTTAGGATAAATACTTAGAAGCAGAATTGCTAGGTCAAAGAGTAAATTGTTAAGGATTTTGATATAAGTTAATGCTGTGTGGATCACAATAAACTGTGGAACATTCTGAAAGAGATGGGAATACCAGACCACCTGACCTGCCTCTTGAGAAACGTGTATGCAGGTCAGGAAGCAACAGTCAGAACTATACATGGAACAACAGACTGGTTCCAAATAGGAAAAGGAGTACGTCAAGGCTGTATATTGTCACCTTTCTTATTTAACTTATATGCAGAGTACATCATGAGGAACGCTGGGCTGGAAGAAGCACAAGCTGGAATCAAGATTGCTGGGAGAAATATCAATAACCTCAGATATGCGGATGACACTACCCTTATGGCAGAAAGTGAAAAGGAACTCAAAAGCCTCTTGATGAAAGTGAAAGAGGAGAGTGAAAAGGTTGGCTTAAAGCTCAACATTCAGAAAACATAGATCATGGCATCTGGTCCCATCACTTCATGGGAAATAGATGGAAAAACAGTGGAAACAGTGTCAGACTTTATTTTTTTGGGCTCCAAAATCACTGCAGATGCTGACTGCAGCCATGAAATTAAAAGACGCTTACTCCTTGGAAGGAAAGTTATGACCAAGCTAGATAGTATATTAAAAAGCAGAGACATGACTTTGCCAACAAAGGTCCATCTAGTCAAGGCTATGGTTTTTCCCGTGGTCATGTATGGATGTGAGAGTTGGACTGTGAAGAAAGCTGATCGCCGAAGAATTGATGCTTTTGAATTGTGGTGTTGGAGAAGACTCTTGAGAGTCCCTTGGACTGCAAGGAGATCCAACCAGTCTATTCTAAAGGAGATCAATCCTGGGTGTTCATTGGAAGGACTGATGCTGAAGCTGAAACTGCAATACTTTGGCCACCTCATGCGACGCGTTGACTCACTGGAAAAGACTCTGATGCTGGGAAAGGTTGGGGGTGGGAGGAGAAGGGGACGACAGAGAATGAGATGGCTGGATGGCATCACCGACTCTGTGGACATGAGTTTGAGTGAACTCCGGGAGTTGGTGATGGACAGGGAGGCCTGGCGTGCTGTGATTCATGGGGTCGCAGAGAGTCGGACACAACTGAGCGACTGAACTGAAGTGAACTGAACTGAATGTCTTCCAGAAAGGTGGTACCAATTTATATCCTCCACAGCAGTGTACAAGCAGGCCAATTTTATTGCCAATTTTAAAATGTTTTATCAGTGAGTGTGTTCTCTCATTTCCATACAAATTTAAAGAGATGTGCTCAGTGGAAAGATGACTGCTGCTACTATCTATGATGGAATAACCAGTATCAGAATAATCCCTCTGAGAATGACTATAGGAACTAGATGAAGCGTACAAGGAAAGCTGAGTGGAGGTTTGAAGAGAAAAGTCAAGGCAGCAGCAGGACTCTCCAGGCTGCACCCCCGAGGACAGGGTAACACTATTGCCACTGCTATTTCTCATCAGGGCAATTGTTAATTTGCCACGTGGGGAATAAAGGCTATAGAAATAACAGCAACCTAGAGCTTGCAGTAAGTAGTCTTGCTGTGGTGGAAGAGTTGACAAAAATTGAAAGGCCAACATCCTGGAAAAAGTGAGCAAATTCCCCTCAAGGTCTCTGGTGACTTGCAAGCTGCACATGCTCAGAGTAAACAGAGAAACCGGCTGAAGCAAGTGTATACGGCTGAAGTCTCAGGAGATGACAGTCTCATTACACTGAGGACCCAAAAATGAACTTTCGGGGCTGACGAGGAGGAGGGCCAAGACTCTAGACTTTCAGTTTCGACCCAAGAAGCATTACTCCCTTAGAATGAAGGCAAACTTTACATTGACAAGCACTGATCAAGATTCAGTTCAGTTCAGTCACTCAGTCGTGTCCAACTCTTTGCGACCCCGTGAATCACAGCACGCCAGGCCTCCCTGTCCATCACCAACTCCCGGAGTTCACTCAAACTCATGTCCACAGAGTCGGTGATGCCATCCAGCCATCTCATTCTCTGTCATCCCCTTTTCCTCCTGCCCCCAATCCCTCCCAGCATGAGAGTCTTTTCCAGTGAGTCAACTCGTCGCATGAGGTGGCCAAAGGATTGCAGTTTCAGCTTTAGCATCAGTCCTTCCAATGAAAACCCAAGATTGATCTCCTTTAGGATGGACTGGTTGGATTTCCTTGCAGTCCAAGGGACTCTCAAGAGTCTTCTCCAGCACCACAATTCAAAAGCATCAATTCTTCGGCGATCAGCTTTCTTCACAGTCCAATTCTCACATCCATCCATGACCACGGGAAAAACCATAGTCTTGACTAGACAGACCTTGGTTGGCAAAGTAATGTCTCTGCTTTTTAATATGCTATCTAGGTTGGTCATAACTTTCCTTCCAAGGAGTAAGCGTCTTTTAATTTCATGGCTGCAGTCAGCATCTGCAGTGATTTTGGAGCCCAAAAAAATAAAGTCTGACACTGTTTCCACTGTTTCCCCATCTATTTCCCATGAAGTGATGGGACCAGATGCCATGATCTTTGTTTTCTAAATGTTGTTCAAGCCAACTTTTTCACTGTCCTCTCTTACTTTCATCAAGAGGCATTTTAGTTCCTCTTCACTTTCTGCCATAAGGGTAGTGTCATCTGCATATCTGAGGTTATTGACATTTCTCCTGGCCATCTTGATTCCAGCTTGTGCTTCTTCCAGCCCAGCATTCCTCATGACGTATTCTGCATATAAGTTAAATAAACATGGTGACAATATACAGCCTTGATGTACTCCTTTTCCTATTTGGAACCAGTCTGTTGTTCCGTGTCCAGTTCTAACTGTTGCTTCCTGACCTGCACACAGGTTTCTCAGGAGGCAGGTCAGGTGGTCTGGTATGCCCGTCTCTTTCAGAATGTTCCACAGTTTACTGTGATCCACACAGTCAAAGGCTCTGGCACAGTCATTGATCTACCCATATATCATCTGTTAGCTAGTAGAATATGAAATCATCTCTGAAGGGCAACACCACCATCCAGAGCCTGTACATCATCATTTTATACACAAAGACTGGCCTTCACTCAAAAATACCAAGTCTACTAGCAAAGAGGAACAGAAGAATTAATTCTAATAAAACAGAAACAGTCCCACAGACTCACACAGGTTTAAAAATAGCTATGATGAACATACATCAGAGATAAAAGGCTAATATCCATCCCAACACATAAAGAACTCTAAAACTGAAGGGAAGAAATATCAAAAACCCAATACCAAAATAAGCAAAAGTCACAGACAATTCACAGATAAAGGTTTTAAATGACTTTTAAACATTTGAAAAGATGGACAACTTTAGTTGTAATAGAAATTATACCTGTTCTGAGATACCATTTCTCAATTATTAGATTTGGTAAAAATTACAAAGCTTGACAGCACATTCTGTTGATAGAGCCATGAGGAAAGAGACTTTTATACATTGCTGGTGGGAATGTCTCCCACACCTTTACGGGAGGAGAATTTGGTCCCATCACTTCATGGGAAATAGATGGGGAAAACAGTGGAAACAGTGTCAGACTTTATTTTTTTGGGCTCCAAAATCACTGCAGATGCTGATTGCAGCCATGAAATTAAAAGATGCTTACTCCTTGGAAGGAAAGTTATGACCAACTTTGACAGTATATTAAAAAGCAGAGACATTACTTTGCCAACAAAGGTCCGTCTAGTCAAGGCTATGGTTTTTCCCATGGTCATGTATGGATGTGAGAGTTGGACTGTGAAGAAAGCTGATCGCCGAAGAATTGATGCTTTTGAACTGTGGTGCTGGAGAAGACTCTTGAAAGTCCCTTGGACTGCAAGGAGATCCAACCAGTCCATTCTAAAGGAGATCAGTCCTGGGTGTTCATTGGAAGGACTGATGCTAAAGCTGAAACTGCAATCCTTTGGCCACCTCATGCGAAGAGTTGACTCACTGGAAAAGACTCTGATGCTGGGAAAGGTTGGGGGCGGGAGGAGAAGGGGACGACAGAGAATGAGATGGCTGGATGGCATCACCGACTCTGTGGACATGAGTTTGAGTGAACTCTGGGAGTTGGTGATGGACAGGGAGGCCTGGTGTGTTGTGATTCATGGGGTCGCAGAGAGTCGGAGACGACTGAGCGACTGAACTGAACTGAACTGAACAAAACCACAAGTAAGCTTACCTTTTAAATTGTATCTAATAATTTTTCTTGAAAATACACCTTCAAGAATGTAAAAAAAGAAAACATATGAGCAAAGGACATTATTTGTAACTAAAAAATATTGTGGAAAATACACACACATAAGAGATTGGTTGAATAAACTATGGTATATTCACATAATAGTATACTGAAAGTGAAAGTTGCTTGGTCTCATCCGACTCTTTGTGACCCTGTGGACTGTACAGTCCATGGAATTCTCTAGACCAGAATACTGGAATGGGTAGACTTTCCCTGCTCCAGGGGATCTTCCCAACCCAGGGATCAAACCCAGGTCTCCCGTATTGCAGGCAGATTCTTTACCAGCTGAGTCACAAGGGAAGCCCCAATACTACAGTATGTAACTGTAAATAAAAACTAAATAAGAAGTGATATGGAGTGATTTACAGAATATATTTGTTGTCAATCAATAAAAGCAGTGGTTTTTAACCTGATGGTCCAGTGGTTAAGAATCCACCTTTTAATGCAAGGGACATAAGTTCAATGTCTGCTTGGGGAACTAAGGTCCCCCACGCCAGGGGGCAAACTGAGCACTGCAGAGCACACATGCTGCAATGAAAACCCAGAGCAGCCAAAAAAAAAAAACACCAAATCAATAAAATCAAAGTGCAAAAAGGCATATATAGAATGATACTTTCGTGCAAGAAAGAAGAGGAAATAAGATAATATAAATGTACTTACTTTTATTTAAAAAACAAATCCAGGAAGAATAAACCAGAAATTTACAAGGGTGCATTAAGGTGCATGGGGTGGGACAGGGGAAGTAATACTCCTCTGAATATAGATTTTTGTGTAATTTTGAATTTTGGAAGCATGTTAATGCTTTACATACTCATACAAAATAATGATGATGATGATGATGTTAAATTAACAGTGATGGAGGGGAAAGAAACCAAAAATGGAATACAAACAGAAATAAATGAGCCTAACTAAAATTCAATGAATAACATAATCACACTGAAGGGAAAAATAATTACTTTTGAATGCAGAGTTTTAATTATATACTCTCAGATTGGAAACAAAAATCTTTTTACAAGCACTGAACACTAGTTAATCAGCATGAGTTTTTATAGTGGTAGGGGTAGCAAATCTAAAACATTCTGTGAATCTAAGCCTAGGCAAGTGAGTAAAATATACTGAGAATAATCTTAGCCAGATCCGTCACTTGTGAAAACGTCTTACAAATATAGAAAGGAAAAAGACTAAGCTGAACATTCTGGTGTTAGATTAGATCTGGGAGCATCAATATGAACTCCATGGTTAAAAGGCAGAGATAGAGATATCCTAATCCAGCTGAGACTAGATATAACGGCTGAGACTAGATATAATATAGTACATTTTCTACTGCGGTAGAAAATCAGCACTTGGTGTCTGCTTCCCTTCTGGCTCAGCTGGTAAAGAATCCACCTGCAATGCAGGAGACCTGGGTTTGATCCCTGGGTTAGGAAGATCCTCTGGAGAAGGGAAAGGCTACCCACTGCAGTATTCTGGCCTGGAGAATTCCGTGAACTGTATAGTCCATGGGGTCACAAAGAGTTGGACATGACTGAGCGACTTTCACTTCACTCCACTTGGTGTCTACGACTTTTCTTTTTTTTGGCCACGCCATGCAGCACATGGAATTTTAAGTTTCCCAACCAGGGACTGAACCTTTATCCCCTGCATTGGAAGCATGGAGTCTTAACCACTGGACCACCAAGACAGTTCCCAGATCTAAGGATCTAAATACCCACCTCCACACAAAGGAACCAAGGCTCCTTAAAAGAAACAACTGATTACAATGCTAGGGCAGATAAAGTAAAAGATGATCCTGGAATATCTCACTGTGCCAGAAAGTAATGAAATGTACAAAGAATGATGAGCATGTCAAAAGTTCATGGGAGCTTGAGTGGGTTCCCAAGGGCCAAATCTGAACTGAGTATCAAATTAAAACGAGATCAATGGACTATAACATTTTGAATTAAATAACAATTCTTAAATCTACCAAATTAATAAATGGGGGTGAAGGAAAGTTACCCCTTACATCAGTATGCTGAGTAATAAATGTAGAAAGGATAATGGAGTTAGAAAAATCATTTTGCAAGTACCATATAATAACTGACTCAGTCAACAATCATTGATGGATGATAAAGTATACTGGGTCCAAGTTTGGTGAGAAGCAGATAACTTCCACGGTCTCAAAATAGTTCCCCACAAATTACTTGTTCATTACAAATTAATAATATTAAGTTTATAATGGCTCATACTGGTAAGACATCTCCTTATGCAAGTTATCAAAGTTAGTACCACTAATATTGAATCAAATGAACATCAACTGCCTCCTGATACAATGACCTGAGAAGGACACAACATCACTTTTGTGTTATTTTACAATGTTACTGCATTGTAAAATATCTGAATCTAATCATAACAAAACACCAGAGAAACCAAAATTTAAAAATTCTTCAAAGTCCTTGCTTTATACTCTTCAAAAATATCAAGATCATGAAAGACAAAGGGAGAATTGTTTCAGTTAAAGGAGATTAAACAACCATGACAACTAAATGAAATGCATAATCCTAGATTACATACTTAACTGGGAAAAAGATGTTGCTATAAGGGAAATTATTGGAATAATTGACAAAATTTTAATTTAGATTGTAGATCAGAAAACAGTATTGTATCAATACTAACTTCTCTAATTTTGAAGTTGTACTTTTAGTTACATAAGATAAATTCCTTGTTTTTAGTATATACAAACTGAAGAATTTAGAAATAAAGAAGTATGACATCTGCAACATCTTGCCAAATGGTTCAGAAAGAATACTGTGTGTGTGTGTTGGGTAGGCAGGGGGATAATACACAGGCATGAAGGAAAAGATGATAAAGTAAATGAGGAAAAAATGTAAAATATTGGAGAATCTAGTAGAAGATATAAGTAATCCTAATTTAAGATTAACTATAAGTCAAGGAAGCATGGTATAACGTCTAGGATAATCAGAAAAAGAATAGAAAAAGAATATTTAATTAACAAAGGGAAAATTAAACAATAAAGATACTTTTCAAAGCCAAAAGAAAGCCATATGTCAAGTGAGAGGACCAAAAACAGATTGAGACAAAAAAAAAATAACTATAAGATAGTAAGTAGATATGAATAAAAATTAGCAATAATTACATGAATTGCAATGAAGTACTCCAAATAATAGGCATAGACTCTAAGAATGGATATTTTTAAAACCCAACTACATGTTATTTATAATAGACACAACTTAAATACAAGGAAACAGAAAAGTCAGTAGTAAAATGACAGAAAGCATACAAACATAAACAAGAAAAAAGGGTAACGTAGATATACTAAAGACAGACAAAACAGATTTTAAGGCAAGAAGTATTACTACACACAAAAGAGAAACTTTGGTAAAGATAAAAAGGTCAATTCAACATGAAGATTTCATAACATAGCCGCAAATATAGTAAAAACTAACAAAAATAAAGGACTAATAAACAAATTCCCACTTGCAATGTGTAGCTCTAACACACCTATCTCAATAGCTCAAAGAAGAAGCAGAAAATAAATTAATCTATAGAAAATTGAACATGATTAGAAAGTTATGACCAACCTAGATAGCATATTAAAAAGCAGAGACATTATTTAGTCAAGGCTATGGTTTTTCCAGTGGTCATGTATGGATGTGAGAGTTGGACTGTGAAGAAGGCTGAGCGCCGAAGAATTGATGCTTTTGAACTGTGGTGTTGGAGAAGACTCTTGAGAGTCCCTTGGACTGCAAGGAGATCCAACCAGTCCATCCCAAAGGAGATCAGTCCTGGGTGTTCATTGGAAGGACTGATGCGAAAGCTGAAACTCTAATACTTTGGCCACCTCATGCAAAGAGTTGACTCATTGGAAAATACCCTGATGCTGGGAGGGATTGGGGGCAGGAGGAGAAGGGGACGACAGAGGATGAGATGGCTGGATGGCATCACCGACTTGATGGACATGAGTTTGGGTAAACTCTGGGAGTTAGTGATGGACAGGGAGGCCTGGTGTGCTGCGGTTCATGGGGTCGCAAAGAGTCAGACACAACTGAGTGACTGAACTGAACTGAAAAACTTAATGTAAGACCCACTGATCGGAGAATACACATTATTTTCAGGTATATATAGAAGTTACCAAAATAAAACATATACTAGGCCATAAAACAAGTCTCAACAAATTTTAAAGAATTAAAATCAGAGTATGTTCTCTGACCACAGTGGAATTAATCTAAAAATCAATAACAATAACTACAACAAAAACACAATTTAAAAAATCCCCAAAGGCCAGATAATAAATAAAGTTAAATAGGAAATCACAATGGAAAATAAGAAAACATTTTCAACAGAACAGTAATAAAAATATGGCATATAAAAAGCTATGGGATATACCGAACCTGTAGCTAGAGAAAACACAATAGTTAAATGAAAATCTAAGGATGAAAAGAAATGAGCTAAGGATCCATCTCAATAATCTTGAAAAAGAGCAGCAAATTGAACTCAAAGAAAGTGCAAGAATAACAATGAAGATAAGAACAAAAGGCAAGAAAATAGACACACACAAAAAACAACCACAGTAGCGAAGAAGTCTTTCACTGTAAAGGGACAAGTGGTAAACATTTTAAATTTTGTGGACCATATGTTACAACTACTCATCTCTGCCACTGTAATGCAAAAGCAGGCATAGTCAATACAAAATGAATGGACACAGCTGTGTTTCAACAAAACTGTATTTACAAAACAGGTAATGGGTTATATTTGACCCATGGGCCATATTTTGTCAATCCCTGCAGCAGAAAATATAATAAAGCTAAAAGTTTGTTCTTTGAGAAAATGAAACAAAGCCAACAAAATTGATTTAAAAAAAATCAGTAAGGGTATAAAGAGAAAAGAGGGTACAAATTATCAATATAAGAAATGAAAAAGGGACATCACTGCAGATCTCACGAGTATTTAAAAGATAAGATGTTATAAATAACTTTAGATTAAAAAATGTGATAATTTAGGTGAAATAGATAAATCATTTTTTAAGATACTAACTTACCAAAACTGACACAAGAAGAAATAGAAAATTCAAATAGCCTTATATCCACTCAAATATGCATCAATAATTAAAAGCCTGTCAACAAAGAAAAGTTTAGGACCAAATGGCTTCATCAGTAACTTCTTTTTTTCATGAACTAATACCAAAGTTATACAAATTATTCCAAAGAACAGATAAAATGAATTCATTTCTGAACACATTTTATGAGGCCTATACAGCCTTGATACCAAAACATGCCAATAAAGAAAAAGTACTACAAGAAAGGAAAAGTATAAGCCAATCTCTCTTATGAACATAGACGTAATAATTTGGCAAAATGAAATTAAATATTGGCATGTCAAAGCTGGGGATATATAAAAGAATATATCTTACTCCAGGAGTTGGTGATTGACAGGGAGGCCTGGCATGCTGTGATTCATGGGGTCGCAAAGAGTCGGACACGACTGAGCGACTGAACTGAACTGAATATATTAAAAAAGCACTTGATAAAATTCAATGCCAATTCATATTAAAATCCTAACAAAGTAGGAATAAAAGAAACTGCCTTAACTAATAAAGAATATCTTTCTTTAAATCTACATTAAGAATATTAATGGTAAAATAGTGAAAGTTTTACCACTGAAATTGGAAATGAAATCAGAATGACTGCAATCATTTTTATTAAACATTATACTGTGGTCCAAGGGAAAAAAATTTAAATGATTGTTTTTAGGGAAAAAAATCACCATTGTTCATAGATGATATGAGTACACACCTAAAATATTCAAAATAATCTATTAAGGATTAAAAAGTGAATTTAGCAAAGTTCCTTTAAATCATACTTAAAAGTCAATTGTGTTTCTAGATATTAACACTAAACAACTGGAAAAGGAAAATTTAAAACAATACCATTTTTATTAGTAAAACATATGCTACCTAAGAATATTTATCATCAAAAAGATAAATACCAGATATCTAGAAACAGAAGTATTAAAAACTGTGCAAGACCTATATACTGAAAACTACAAAACACTGCCAGGAGAAATTAAGAATGACATAAAGGGAGGGATATATCATAACCGTGGACTGGAAGACCAAGTAATGGGAGGGTCTCCCCAATTGATCTGTTTAAGTTCAAATAAATTCTAATCAAAATCCCAGCTGACTTTTCTATGAAAACTAATAAGCTGATTATAAATTTTACACAGAACTGTAAAAGACAGAATAGTCAAAACAAACATGAAAAAGAATAAAGTTGAAGAATTTACATTATCAAATATCAAGACTTACTATAAAGTATAGCATAATTGAAACAGTGGTATTGGCACAGGATGAACAAACATATTGATGAAATAGAATAGTGGGTCTGGGAAACAGGCTATCCTTATAAAACCAAATAATTTATGAAAAAGGTGCCACTGAAATGCAATGGGGAAAGGATAATATTTTTAATATTTGTATTTTATAATGAAACTTTATCCCATCTCAAAACATGCACACAACTCAATTCTATATGATTTATAGATTTAAATGTAAAAAGGAAAAACAATAAAGTTTCTAGAAAGTATTTTAGACTATATTTTTAACATTGGGGTAAGCAGAATAATCTCTTAATACAAAAGAATACAAAAATCACTTATTATAAAAGAAACGATTAATAAATTTAACTTCTTTTAAATTAAAATTAAGAACTTATGTTTATCAAAGGACACCAGTGAGTTATGCAATACATATATCCAAAAAGAATATCCCAAATATATAGAGAACCCCTACAAATCAATGAAGAAGAATTACACAACCCAAATTTAAAAAGAAAAAGTTAAAGACTTGAATGGGCACATGATGAAAGAGGATACTCAACTGGCCAATAAATATAATTAAAGGTACTAAATATCATTACCCATCAAGAAGAAAAGAAAGTGAAGTCGCTTAGTCCTGTCCGACTCTTTGCGACCCCATGGACTGAAGCCCACTAGACTCCTCAGCTGGCCAATAAATATAATGAAAGGTACTAAATATCATTACTCATCAAGAAGAAAAGTAAGAAAGTGAAGTCACTCAGTCGTGTCTGATTCTTTGCGACCCTATGGACTAAAGCCCACTAGGCTCCTCCTTCCATGAGATTTTCCAGACAAGAATACTGGAGTGGGTTGCCATTTCTTTCTCCAGGGGATCTTCTTGACCCAGAGATCAAACCTGGGTCTCCTGCAATGCAGGCAGACTCTACCATCTGAGCCACCAGGGAAGAGTATGAGTACAAGCCATCAAGAAAATCTAAATTAAAACCACAGTTATTTCACTTCTAAACCCCTCATAATGGCTAAAATTTAATTTTGTCGATGAGGATGTGGAGCAACTAGAACTTTAATACTCTGCTGGTGGAAGTATAAACTGGTAGATATTAATAGAATTTAGCAATCTATTTCACAATATCTACTAAAAGTGTACAACTTTATACACTATGACCCAGCAGTTCCACTCCTTGTTATATAGTTCGTAAAAATGCCTAAATATGTCCAAAAAAAAAAAAAAAACACGTACAGGAACATCCACAGCAGTGCTGCTCGTAACAGACCCAGACCCAAACTTAAAACAACGCAAGTATTCACCAGTAGTACAATGGATAAACAAAAAGCAGATATCCATATAACAGAATACTATACAGCCTTGAAAAATGACTTTCTGCTACATACAATCACATTAATAAACCTCACAGGCATAATTTTGTGTAAAAGGACCCAAACAGAAAAGAGTAGCTGCTGTATGATTCCTGGTATGTAAACTCCCAAAACTTCAGAAATAATCTACGATGTTAGAAATCAGAATGATGGTTACTTTGGGACGAGGGATAATGACAGGGAAGGGACATAAAGAAGGCTTCTGTGGGGTTAGTCATGTTCTACATCTTGGTCTGGGGTGGCATTTACACAAGTATATGACTTTATAGAAATTCATCAAGCTTCTTTCATCTATAAATGTGTTATGGCATCAGCGTGGTAGCAGCTGGTGGCTCAGGCGGTAAAGAATCTGCCTGCAATGCAGGAGACCTGGGTTTAATCCCTGAGTCAGGAAGATCCCCAGGGAAGCGAATCGCTATCTACTCTAGTATTCTTGCCTTGGAAATCCCACGGACAGAGGGGCCTGGTGGGTTACAGTCCATGGGTTACAAAGAGTCAGATATGATTGAGCGATTAACACTTTCACTTTTCAAAATTTGTTCCAAAAAAGAGTGTAATGTGAACAAAAATTACATCATTAGTCTAAATTAAGTCTCTAGTGTACAAAACAATTTATTTTTCCTTTTTATGTATACGAGGAATCTATCTCTTGTCCATTCACCTTCATGCACACTCATAAAACTTAAGGGAGTCAAGATTCTTCTTTATTCACTTAATGCCCTATTATATTGATTGTTTTGTGGATATGCACATAATTACACAGCTGCAAGCAGGCAATGATAAAAACGGACTTTAACTCTCACCTAGTAGAAAGCATAGAGAAGGAAATGGCAACCCACTCCATTGTTCTTGGCTGGAGAATCCCAGGAACAGAGGAGCCTGGTGGGCTGTTGTCTATGGAGTCGCACAGAGTCGGACACGACTGAAGCAACTTAGCAGCAGCAGTAGAAAACAAGAAATTACTTAGAATCTTTGATGACCTGAAAATAAACTGCCATCCGAGTGACACTGAAAAAGAGAAGTTTCTTTACTTGCACATCTTTATATGAAACGTTCTTAAGGAATCAACCTGCAACATCTGTTTCTCTTGGTAACACACAGGCCAAAATTCATCCACTTAAGCAATACAAAAATCTAAAAAGAGAAGAATGCTCTGCGAGGTACTGAGTATCAGT
Organism: Moschus berezovskii; assembly: GCF_049115385.1. Classification (NCBI taxonomy): domain Eukaryota; kingdom Metazoa; phylum Chordata; class Mammalia; order Artiodactyla; family Moschidae; genus Moschus; species Moschus berezovskii. The sequence continues at coordinate 67,281,000 of NC_142473.1, forward strand.
TGGCATTTTGACTGACCACTAAGAGAAGGTAGAGGGAAATCATTTCTTAAAACAATTTTAAAGAACTGTATCATTAAGCAGCAAAGCATACTAGCATAATCCAAAGGAAATCAATTTTGACAACTGCTTCACAAATATTCAAGATTTTCCAAATAATACTAATGGAATTCTAAATCCTTTGGGAAAGTGCTTTGACTCCACAAAGAAAGTTATCACAAATGGGCACTTTGCTCAAGTCTAAATGTGTGGGGGAGGAGAATCCTGCCATGCAAAGAAATTCTCAGGAAGCTGTGAAGATATTAGCTATTTGACTCAATTGATTCCAAGCCGAAACATAATAGTACATTATAAATCTGTTTTGATTTTACTTAATCTAATGAAAAAATGTTCATCTTTTTGATAAGTGCTCATTAGCCGTTTTTTTCTGACATAAACAGACAAGAAAGATGTTCTCGTGCTGCATTTAAAACGCAACTCAGCTAATTACAGTGCCATGACTCAAAGAACAAAATCAATGCACTGAAGTTTCTCACTTGAATTGTTTTTATAGTTGAATTAAAAATCTGACCAAAAAAAATTTTAAAGGGCCCCAGCAGTGTTTTTTACTAAGGTTGAATACTGTTTAAGTAAACAAAGGCTATATTTTAGCCCATTATATAAAATTTTTCTGTCAATTACTAAGAACAGTTGCTAAATTTATCAATCAGGGCGTATGTGTTGGGGGTGGGGGTGCTCTCTTTTTTGGGAAGTGCTGATAAATTTGCATAAGCAATTCATTCGATTTCATCTGATCCTCTGTGAAACCAAAAACCAACAAGTAGATAATACCTAGTCAGGGTTGGACCCTGTCAAGGACCAGGAAATAGCATGAAGGAAAGTGATCATATAAGAATCAAGCCAGTTTACAGCCCAGATTTATGCCCAAGACTTTTAGAAATATCAAATGTTTTGGGCTTTTTGAACCACTGAGTATTACTCTGCTAAAACATTATTTTGAATGAGTCTAACAGAATTAATGCCCATCCCTAAAATGCTTGATTTTTGCTCCAGGAAATATTTTAACTACAGTAATCTGGGTATCTTCGGGTATCTGATATCTGGTTATGACTCAAATAATCATTTCACTGATTTTTTAAACTGACTTTTTACTATAAGGTATCCCTTGGACTGCAAGGAAATCCAACCAGTCCATTCTAAAGGAGATCAATCCTGGGTGTTCTTTGGAAGGACTTATGCTAAAGCTGAAACTCCAATACTTTGGCCACCTCATGCGACGAGTTGACTCACTGGAAAAGAGTCTGATGCTAGGAGGGATTGGGGGTAGGAGGAGACGGGGACGACAGAGAATGAGATGGCTGGATGGCATCACCGACTCGATGGACATGAGTTTGAGTGAACTCCGGGAGTTGGTGATGGACAGGGAGGCCTGGCGTGCTGTGGTTCATGGGGTTGCAAAGAGTCGGACACGACTAAGCGACTGAACTGAACTGAACTGATACCTACCTGAAACTAGAAATTTTAGAAATTATTTTAACTCTATGACATCAATTATGCATATTATATGCAAATTTCAAGGCAAAACATCATAGAGGAGTAAGTAAAGTGAATTACTTAAATATGTTACTTCTTCTTACCCTGTCTATGAAGTCAGTAGTTAAATGAATATATGAAACTTTTTATTATTTTTTTTTAGTATTTTATTTTATTATTTTTTTTAATTTATTTTATTGGAGGCAAATTACCTTACATTAATGTATTGGTTGGTTTTGCCATACATTGACATGAATCCGCCCCGGGTGTACATGTGTTCTCTTTCTTGAACCCCCCTCCCTGAAACTTTTTAAAGGTTCATTTGAATGAGCAAACAGGGTAATGAGAGAATAATCTAGCGCTAAACTCATTCAATGGATGGTTGTCAAGAGTTACCTTCATGATTTTGCTAGCATTTCATAGTCTTTAAACATTTTGAGTACTAAGCAAAAACACATCTTATATTCAGAAGGAAGTCAAATGGCTTTCATTAACAGAGCGGTAAACACCGTATAACCACCTTGAAGCAAAAATGCATAGCTTGGAAGTCAAGAATTCAGGCAGGAAAAACCAAGATCAAGTTCCAACTCCACCACTTGCTCTTCAAGGGAAACTGGACAAGATTCCTCACTTCTCGAAGATTCATAAATGATTAATGTTTGGGGAAAGAATACCTACATCGCTGTTTGATACTACATTTCATAAGATGATAGAAAGCACTTAGCACAGGGCCTAACACATCATCAGGATTCAAAAATTTAGCTGATACTAACAAACCTATAGGACTTGAGTCTCAGGGACCTTTCCAGGGGTGAGGAGTCACCTTTCTTCCTTTTCATCCTGTGTCATTTTCAATATTCCAGCATTGTCTGGAACAAAAAGGCAGACCATTTCCTTATATCACACTAACTGGTTTATTTCAGGCATCAAACCTACAACCTTGACTTTGTTATTATCATCTCAGCATAACCAGTTCTCTTTATTAGACCTTATTTCAAAGTGTCAGCATGTAAGAGAAATGCAGTACAAGGTGCGTTTGGTCGTTATGGGTCACTGGAAAACCACATTTTTTCTGTAATTCTATTCTATATTTCCATTAGTACTATTTGGCACAAAGGAAAAGTTTACCAGCTTATTGAGTAATGGAATGGGCCATACTCACGTTACTCTGACTTTATCTAAAGCAAAGAAACCATCAATGTTTACATACTTATCAGGTCTGATCCAAGTACCTCATTCCTCCCCATTAATATAAAAGGTTAATGGGCAACCATTAATGAATGCTTATTAAATTCCAAGAACTATGTGAAACTCTTTCAGGGACTATTTCACTTAATTCTCTAACAATTCTAAACAGTAGCTACTGACATCCTTATAACCAGAAAGTGAGACTCAGACAGGTTAAGCAACGTATTAAAGGCCATGCAGCTAGTAAGAGATTATTAGCAAATATTAATACATCCAAGGACATTCACGTCAGTAAAAATTAATTCCAATGGGGTCAGAACTGGACACCAATTAAATGTTATTCTTTTACTTTGGGGTCATCTGGACACTGCTTAGCAAGTTCATTCTTTCATTTACTTCTGTATGTATTTACTGACTTTAGATTCATTTAGATAACTAAGATTAAACTTTGGGCAAGTATTTTACATCCCCTAGCATCAATTTTGGAGAAGGCAATGGCAAGCCACTCCAGTACTCTTGCCTAGAAAATCCCATGGATGGAAGAGCCTGGTAGGCTGAAGTCTGTGGGGTCGCTAAGCGTCGGACACAACTGAGCGACTTCACTTTCACTTTTCACTTTCACATATTGGAGAAGGAAATGGCAACCCACTCCAGTGTTCTTGCCTGGAGAATCCCAGGGACGGGGGAGTCTGGTGGGCTTCCGTCTATGGGGTCACACAGAGTCGGACACGACTGAAGTGATTTAGCAGCAGCAGCAGCAGCATCAATTTCCTCATCTCTAAGATGAGAATATCAAATATTTTGAAGATTAAATAGGATGACATATGTGAAGCACTTGCAGCAGGAACTGGCACACAGTAAGTGCCTAAGCAAAGTTCACTGCTGCTGCTGCTGCTGCTGCTAAGTCACGTCAGTCGTGTCCAACTCTGTGCGACCCCATAGACGGCAGTCCACCAGGCTCCCCCGTCCCTGGGATTCTCCAGGCAAGAACACTGGAGTGGGTTGCCATTTCCTCCCCCAATGCATGAAAGTGAAAAGTGAAAGTGACATCACTCAGTCATGTCCAACTCTTCACGACCCCATGGACTGCAGCCCACCAGGCTCCTCTGTCCATGGGATTCTCCAGGCAAGGGTACTGGAGTGGGCTGTCATTGCCTTCTCCAAGCAAAGTTCGCTAGCTATCATTAAATGAAAGCATATTTTAAGACACACTACGTAGAAAATGAAATCATGACACTAATGAGTTGAATTGTGACTTTATTATCATCACCTCCAGTAACAAATTCTAGGTTTTCCCAGAGATTTTTTTTTCTTATTAGAATACAGAAAAGGTTTCTAATCACCAAGACATTTAAAAAACTGCTACAATATGGGGGTCAACTCTCTGCTCTTCCAAGTGGACAAATGGCATGATCCCCTCCATCATGATTGTCATTGGGAGGGAGGTAGGCTCGCTGTCTTATACATTTCTTTCCTACTGTAAGACACTGAATTTGAATTAAATCTTCTGTAGAGTGAGCACAAAAGAATTATGCTAGCTTGACCTCAGAAGACAAGATGAGGAGAATTGAAGGCAGTTTTCTGAAGCACTGCAAAGATAAGGGATTCCTGGGCCTGAGAAGACTCATATGGCCAGAGGCCAAAACAAAAAGTGCTGGATTATTTTGCTTGGTTCCTGGAAACCAAATGCAAATCTAACCAACAATCGATATTTACCATATCTAGCATTATGAAAAGCTCCAGACACAGTGCTGGAAATAGAATACGATATTGTTAAGGGTGACAGTGACCATGAGCCTGTGTTTTTTATCTCAGGATCTGGGCTGTGTCCTCTGAGGCCTGAACTCACTCACATTTGCTCAAAGATACCATTCTGGGGTTCTTCTCCTAGACAGGGAAGCGCATGCTTTGAAGAGCCACAGCATTTAATTCTGCAGACAGTTACTGTAAGGTTGGTGATATTATTCCCAAAAAAAAGGTTCCTTTGCAAAATATAGATCAGAAGAGTGAGAGTAAGGAGTAACAGAGGAGCCTCTGGAATGAATATTTTTAAAGTTTGTACCCAAGCTCCTGGAAGAAAAGTACATCAAATCCAAATTTTAAAAAAATCTGAAAAATACCCGGCCTTGTCAGAATTTTAAAATAAACTGTCATTTTAAAAACTACTTTCCAGTTCCTTGCAGACGAATGTTAATTTGGTTACCAATCAAAAGTTTTTTTATGCATTTAGTCCCAAACTGTCCTGCTGCCTACAAAATCTGCAATAAAGCAATTAGAAACTGTAGAGTAAACAAAATGTGTTCAGTGGGCTGGCAGGCTCAGGAAGCAGATCAGAAATATTCACACACTGTCAGGGTGTTTTCTGGCTTTTTCTCTGTTTTATTCATTTATACTAATGTGTGGACAAAGGGGTTGAAAACATTTTGCTAAGAATGAAACCCTGAGATTTATATGTAATTTCTAAGCTTATCCTTGGGAAAGAAGCCACAATCTGTTTTCAGACAAGAGTAAAACACTCGCAATTCCCTTTGAAAAACAACGTCCAATCTTCCCTTAAATTGAGATGCCAGAGCAACTAGATTGCGATTTAAATCAGAGGACAAAATTAGCCCAGGTACACTACGGTGGAAGGAGAGGCAGAAGAGACACTGGTAAATAGCCTATGAATTCAAAATGTAGAGCCTTCTTCCTGCCCTGAGCCAGGTTTGACTTCCAACAAATTAGAGAAATAAATTGGCGGTTCACCTACAATTCACTGGTAAACAAACATATTTCACCAGCTATTTCATGACCATCTTCTGAGCTGAGCCTTTTTAAATTCCATAAAGGACTGGGTTGTAACGGTAACTCTTGGAGTTCACAACAACCCTTGGCAGGGCTCTAATGAAAAACAAAAATCTCCACCTAATTCCAACAATTTGCCATAGTAACGGAAGCCTTCATATTATTGATACTACCATGGCCTGAGGAAGAGTTAGAACCTCAGTGAGGGGCAGAGGCTGACAACAGAAGCTAAAATATTGCAACTTTTGAGATTCCACTTTCAAGTTGGGTTCAAAAAGCACAAATTTGGACCAATATCAACCTCAAGGATGGACTTGGCCAAACAGCTTCATGTGTAGCAGAAAGGACCTAATCATCCTGGTTGGACAGGGGCTTGGCCAGCTAAGATTTCTTTCTGCTATTGGTAATGAATCCATTCAATGGTTCTTCTTATAAACTGGATTAAGAGTTTTACTTCCACATTCCCATAAAAGTCAGTACACCTGGGGATTAATCATGATCCCAGATTCTCCTACTCTTCTCTTTGGCTTCTGTAACCAGCTGAGATCTCTACTGGCAGAAAACTGAGGGTTTAGTAGGGAGGAATTTCTACTCCACAGAGGTGCCTTTATCTTTGCAAATATGTCCCACTGGCAGGTTGGCTGCAACCAGACCTATCTCTCCAAGGCAAAGGCATTTCAGGACTCAGCCCAAGATGGCACCTATTTAGTCCAAAAGTTTGCTATCAATAGAGCTCACAATCTGCTGAGCAGGGCTTGTGTGGTCCCCCCATCCCCAACTCCTTACCCAGTGAAAGGCACTGATCCCAGGCGAGGGGACACAGCCAGAGACAAAAGTCTTCCAGAAAATAATTTTTGCAAAGGTTCAGGTAGTGGTAAGGAATGGGGGATAAGAGATGATTTGCATGAATCTAACACTGTAGCATTAAATTTTATCCAAGTGGGCTTTTGTCAAAAAAAAAAGCATGCCAAATGCTGGGAAATGATAATCAATTGAAAGCAAAGTGGTCCTTCCTTACAGAAGAGTTTCAAATTCAACATCTTTTTGATGAAAGAGATGGGTTGGGAGGTAGGAAAGTGAGCTTCTAAAAGACACAGCAGATCACAAATGTGCTGATCCAACACTGTCAATGACATCTCATCCCAGATGGCAAGTGAAGGAGACACTGGGATTTAAGGCACCTAGATACTTGCCAACAGAATATGAAGACATTAGGGGGAAAAAAAACTAAACAAGAATCCTTAAAATGCACTGTTTAAAAGGCATATAGATCTAAAAGTAATCTAAGGAACAAGTTCAAAAATAATAAGCATCTAAACCTCAGAATAATGAGAACCTCCAAATGCAGAGAATGGGGATGCTTACTAAATCCAAATCTGTTCAGAGACTTTATTCCAGGGCATGAGGCTGAGCTGCTGTAATGTACACAAGTGGGGTGTAAAGTCAATGGGATTACATTTTCCTAATTATTTTCTGCTTGAGCTTTACAGCACACACACACAATGAGATCAGCCGGGACTTGCCTCTCTAACAAATCACTCAGATTTAAACATTGCTCACATAAACAAAGGGGGTGGGGTGGGGGGAGAGAGGCACAAGGCTGGGAAAAGACAGAGAAGGGCTTCTTCAATCACAGTTGCAAGGAACAAAAACCTGGAGGGGGAAAAGAGTTGTTGGACCGCCACCAAATCTCCCCCACTAGAGACGAGAGCCCATCTGCTGAGCTCGGCAACTTCGCTTTAACTACCATTCAGCTCGCGTCTCTGCAGAGATCTGTCTGCAGAACTGGCAGATGGACCCCTGCTTCCCTGAGTCGCTGTGTTATTTGTTTAATAAATTTAATTAATATCCATACTGCATTGGATTTCTCCCAAAAAGGAGGCCGAAGTGCTCTCTTTCCCGATAGCTACATGATGAGTGATTTCCCAAAAAAGAGCAGATAACGGTGCCCCGGGGCCACTGAAAAATTAAAAGTACCATGTGCTTACATTTCTTTGCATGTATTTCCATTTTTTACAATGCACTAATAGTTTTGGTGGATATTTTAACTTTATCAAAGTATGCAGTTCTTAAAGAAGTCAGATTACCTCTTCTTTCAGATCAGTTATATTTGTTGGAATGCTTTTTACAGAATCCAATTCAACCATATCACTCAACCCCAAAATGGTGAGTCATGAACGTTAAGGAGGTTCTATTTGGCAAGCAGCTAGCTCCACAACCATTGTTAACAAATTGAAAATTTTCCTTGATCATATTGAACTTGCATGATTTCCTAAGCTGGAAAATGTGGCCACTGCAGAATGGAGAATAGGAAGGGTCTTGAACCAAATCAAGGCAGTAATGTACTCTCTCTTCACTAAGTGCACGGCCAAGCTCTTGGTGACAGAGTCCCTGCCATCAACAAGTATGAATTAAAACAGTGTTTCCCTTGCCTTGTTATTCAATGTCATCCTATCTTTCTTGGCAGCTTATTTCATCTTAACCTAGATTTCCCAGAGTCTGTTCCAAGAAAGAATAGCCCCTTGAGGATAAAACAGTCTAGGAAACATTATGTCAAAGAAGGTTAAACAGGTTTCCTTGCTGCAGGACTTCTCAGAGCCTTTCACATGCTAACAGGTACTGTGAATACTCCCACAGAGGAGGATGGGGTTCAATATAAAAGGCAGCATTTCCCAAAACCCAGGCCTGTTTGCTTCATCACTATATCCCAGGGCTTGGCAGATAGTAGGTACTTATTAGTACTTCTTGAATGAATGAATCAAAGGGATGAGTGAATTAATGAGAAAAGTAAATCCAAAGTGGTTTTGCTTAGAGATAACCCTTGGGCACCTGAACCTGACACTGACAAGATTTAAAGAACGAATGAACAAAAAAATTACCTCAACACTAAGGAAGAGTTGAACTTGAACCAAATATTGAATTTGGAGGGATTCCGTTTCAAGATGCTATTTTCTTATATTAAGTTTATTCTGCATTTAAACTCTTCTCTACTGTTCAACATTCTAAACAATTCCCTCTTCCTTTAGATCATGAAAACCTGATCTTGTTGAATTTTGTAAACTTCTCAGCTCCTTGGCAATACCAATTTATTTGTGCTTGATATGCTTAATCTCTTCCTAGGAACCGAGTAATGAATTCAGTTCAATCATAGGCACTGAGCTGGTGATAAGAATTTAAAAAATTACTCCTTTCAAGAGAAATATTTTCAGTGCAAAAGCTCACAAAGGCAGATTTTGAGAGTTCATTAATAATTTCAATGTGAAACTTATCAAATTGAAATTAAAGTTTTATTTAATAGGAAAAGAAGTTATTTTAACGTAGGTTACCACTTGTGCACTTTGTCTAAAACAATCCCCTATTGCTCATTTTCCTTCTGTAATTTTCCTGCAACACTCCATCATGTTGATACAACACTGAGTTCACTGTCTTCCTCCTACAATTTCAGACACTTACAACTCTTCCTGCTAATTAGATACTCATGGAGAACACAAAGAACTAGCACTGGCTCTTAAATATCCAGAATAATTAGAAGACAGAAATCTCTCCTCTAACTCAGCTGGCTACTAATCTCTAAACTTACAGAAAAATAATCTGCTGTTACCTAGTGATTTCAAGCTGATGATCACAGTTTTATGTTGAGAAATCTTAGAAGGCTTTGCTGACATTAAAACTTTTAAGAGGAAAAGGAAAAATGAACCTTAAATAAGCAGAGCATTTTTAAAATTTCCTGCATCAAAATGTTTCTTGAATTGGGAGAATAGATAATCCACAGGTAGAATTAGGTGGCGCTAGTGGTAAACAATCTGTCTGCCAATTCAGGAGATGTAAGAGATTCGGGTTCAATCCCTGGGTCAGGAAGATCCCCTGAAGTAGGAAATGGCACCCTACTCCAGTATTCTTGCCTGGAAAATTCCATGGTCCTAGGAGCCTGACCAGAGAAGGCAATGGCAAGCCACTCCAGTACTCTTGCCTGGAAAATTCCATGGATGGAGGAGCCTGGTAGGCTGTAGTCCGTGGGGTCGCTAAGGGTCGGACATGACTGAGCGATTTCACTTTCACTTTTCACTTTCACACACTGGAGAAGGAAATGGCAACCCACTCCAGTGTTCTTGCCTGGAGAATCCCAGGGACGGGGGAGCCTGGTGGACTTCCATCTATGGGGTCACACAGAGTCGTACAGGACTGAAGTGACTTAGCAGCAGCAGGAGCCTGACAGGCTACAATCCATGGGGCTGCAAAGAGTTGGACACAACTGAACACACACACACACATACACAGAATTGAGAAAATATTATTGGCTAGATTTTAGGAAGGGGAAAAAAGAATGAGCAGGATACTTGATATTAATTGCGTGCCTACTTACATGCCAGCCCAAGGGTTTGTATCTTTAATAATAATAAAAATAATCAATGAGCACTAACAGTTACGTGACAGATATTATGATAAATCTTTATATGGATATCTATTGCTGCCAACAGGTACTGTTTTATGATTTCAACTTGAGGAAACTGGGGCTCAGAGATCCTAAGCAACATGCCACCGGTCATATGACTAGTAAGTAAGGCCAAGGAGCTCAGTTTTGAACTCTGACAATCTGATTACAGGACTTATGCTCCCAACCACTATCTGTTCCCACTTCTTGCATGTTTACCTTATCTCAGAGACTATATACAACAGTATCAGATCCTCTTGGCCCCTCCAGAGTGGAAAAAGTCATGATGAAAATACTTCACCTTAATACTCCAAATATACAGTAATGGTAGAACTGTGTCATAACTGATGTTAATAAAGCCCTGAACTAAAATCTGTAAACTTCATCAAAAGCCAAGGTCCCTCTGCACTGGCTTAGCCCTCTTTTCCTCTACCACACTGCCTAGCCTGTATTTCAATGTGATTTTCTCTTGCAGGTGTCATTTTCAATAGTCTACCTAATGTGATACACTGGAATTGTTTATATTCCCCCTCCTCAATCTTCCAGTCACTCTGGGAGCGGCAATTACTGCAGACAGCTCTATTCAACAATGAACACAGACAACAGACAAATAAGTACCTCTCTACAATTGTTTGCCTTCTCCCTCAAAGGCCCCATTTTCCTTCAAGGCAACATGGAATGTTTTGCTTTGTGTGCACGTGTTATTTTTTTATCTTTATTGGAGTATAGTTGACTTACAATGCTGTGTGAGTTTCAGGTTTACAGGCAAAGTGAATCAGTCATACACATACATACATTCACTTTTTTAGATTCTTTTCCCATATAGGCCATTCAGTCAGTCAGTTCAGTCGCTCAGTCATGTCCAGCTCTTTGCAACCCCATGAACCGCAGCAATGCCAGGCCTCCCTGCCCATCACCAACTCCTGGAGTTCACCCAAACCCATGTCCATTGACTCAGTGATGTCATCCAACTTTCTCATCCTCTGTCGTCTCCTTCTTCTCCTGCTCTCAATCTTTCCCAGCATCAGGGTCTTTTCAAGTGAGTCAGCTCTTTGCATCAGGTGGCCAAAATACTGGATTTTCAGGTTCAACATCAGTCCTTCCAAAGAACACTCAGGACTGATCTCCTTTAGGATGGACTGGTTGGATGTCCTTGCAGTCCAAAGGGACTCTCAAGAGTCTTCTCGAACACCACAGTTCAAAAGCATCAATTCTTCAGCGCTCAGCTTTCTTTACAGTCCAACTCTCACATCCATACACGACCACTGGAAAAACCATAGCCTTGACTAGACGGACATTTGTTGGCAAAGTAATGTCTCTGCTTTTTAATATGCTGTCTAGGTTGGTCGTAACTTTCCTTCCAAGGAGTGTCTTTTAACTTCATGGCTGCAATCACCATCTGCAGTAATTTTGGAGCCTAGAAAAATAAAGTCAGCCACTGTTTCCACTGTTTCCCCATCTATTTGCCATGAAATGATGGGACCGGATGCCATGATCTTAGTTTTCCGAATGTTGAGCTTTAAAGCCAACTTTTTCACTCTCCTCTTTCACTTTCATCAAGAGCCTCTTTAGTTCTTCACTTTCTGCCATAAGGGTGGTGTCATCTGCATATCTGAGGTTACTGATATTTCTCCTGGCAATCTTGATTCCAGCTTGTGCTTCCTCCAGCCCAGCGTTTCTCATGATAGGCCATTACAAAGTATTGAATAGAGTTCCCTGTGCTACACTTCAGGTCATTATTAGTTACCTACTTTATATATAGCAGTGTATACATGTCAATTCCAGAAAAATTTCACAAATATGTTGGCTATCTACTACTTATAAGGGCTTCCCAGGTGGCATTAGTGGTAAAGAATCTCCCTGCTAATACAGGAGATGCAAGAGATGCAGGCTTGATCCCAGGGTCGGGAAGATCCCCTGGAGTAGAAAATGGCACCCCAGTCCAGTATCCTTGCCTGAAAAATTCCATGAACAAGAGGAGCCTGATGGGCTGTAGTCCATGGGGTTGCAAAGAGTCAGACATGACTGATTGACTGACCACACACACACATCACTTATAAATATTAATAAGCATGCACTGAGCACCTTCTGAGTGCCCCCCTGCTACTAGGTGCTGGACAAGATACACTCTGTTATCCTTACTTCACATAAATACTGTATTATTTATTTACTTGTACTATAACAAATGACCCCCAAACTTCAAAGCTTAAAGCAATAAACATTTATTCTCTCACTGTTTCTGTGGGTAAGGAATTTGGACACAGCTTAGTTGGATGTCTCTGGCTTGAGTTCTGTCATGAAAGTGCAGCCCAACTCTCAGGTAGGGATGCAACCTCATCTGAAGGCTCAAGCCAAGTGGGGAAGGATCTACCCTGAAGCTCATCCACATGGTTGTCAGCACTATCTATTTCCTTGAGAGCAGTTAGATTGAAGGCATCAATTCCTTGTTGGCTGTGAGCCAAAGACCACCCTCAGTTCCTTGCTACATGGTTCCTCTTTACAGGGCAGCTCCCATTGTAGCATCTGACTTCCCTCAGAGAGAGCGAGAGAGGGAGAACAAGACAGAAACCACATTGTTTATGTCACTTAATCTCCAAAGTGGGCTTTCCTCAAGACTCAGATGGTAAAGAATGAGCCTGCAATGTGGGAGGCCTGGGTTTGATCCCTGGGTTGGGAAGATCCCCTGGAAAGGGGAACGACTACCCACTCCAGTGTTCTGCCCTGGAGAATTCCATGGACTGCATAGTCTACGGGGTCACAAAGCGTCGGACATCACACCAGCTTTGCCATATTCTATGTGCTATAAATAAGTGTGGGGCCAGCCTACATTCAAGGACAAGGGATTACATGAGGGTTTAAAAACCAGGAATCAGGGGCCACTGGGGGGAATCTTAAAGGCTGCCTACCTACTTCCACTGTTGAATTTTTGTGCCCCTAAAGGGCACACACATGAAATCTAGAAAATAAATAAAATCTATATGAAATCTATTTCATCTAAATGAAAACTATATAATCTATAAAATAATTCTTATTTCCCAACATTTCTGTTTTAAAGCTAGAAAAAGTCATTCGACAAGTATTTATGGAATAGCTAATGTGCCTAATACGACCAGATATGAAAGATGCTGGGAAAGACTGAAAGGAGAAGGAGAAGGGGACGACAGAGAATGAGATGGTTGGATGGCATCACCGGCTCAATGGACATGAGTTTGAGCAGGCTCCAGGAGTTGGTGATGGACAGGGAAGCCTGGTGTGGTACAGTCCATGGGGTCACAGAGTTGGACATGACTGAGCAACTGAACTGAATATGACCAGACACTGTTATAGAACAAAAGAAATAACTGAAACTGTGTTGTGAAAACTCACCAAGACCACTCCCTCCCCGCTGCCACCACCCACCCCAGGCAGAAACACGGGAGAATAAAGATTAAGACAACCATTGTTCTTTTCTAATTAAAACCACCTCAGCATTTACTATTATAGACTATTTTAAGAATGTCTTCTGAAGCTAGAGCAGTGACAAGCAAATCTACTTGCCCACAGATATAAAACACATTCTCTAACATCAGCTTTAATAATAAGAACAGTGCTATTTCCACCCCTATATGCCTTCCTCTTCTATCTTATAGCTCAACTGATCAGAAGAGGGGTATTATTTATTGATTCCACTCATAATTCAATATACATTAAGTAGGGGCCATCAACCGTAAACGGTACAAACCAGACACTTTGTCCTTGATGCTAAGAAAACACTTTAGCTTCTCCAGAATTTTAAGTGTCTCAAGGAGAAGAAAGTGAGAAGGATGAAAGAAACACATTCCTTTTTTTTTTTTTTTTTAAAGAAACGTGTATATGTTTATTTTTGGCGGTGCTGCACAGCATGTAGGTTCTTAGTTCCCCAACCAGGGATCAAACCTGTTCCCCTTGCAGTGGAAGCATGGAGTCTTAACCACTGGGCCAGGAACAGATTCTTAATTGAAAGAAAATTTACCAAAAGAAACTGAGAAATAATCTATACAGGAAAATAATATGAAAAAGAATGCATCTACGTATATGTATAACTGCACTTTCTGTACACCTTAAACTAACACACTGTAAATCAACTATACTCCAATACAAAATAATAATGTTTTAAAAAGAAAGTGAGAAAATACAGAATTACCTGAATTTACCTTGAGTTGATGAGACTGCTCCCCTATCCCCATCACCAGTCAAAACAGGAACTCATGAGCTGGCTTAGGTTCAACTATAGAGAAATAACATTCCAATTTGCACATCTAAGTTTTTGAAAAATATCTCTTAAACAAGCAAATAAATAAAATCTGCAGTAAGTGCCAAGAAGAAAAGAGGGGGAATGATAGAGGGTAAGTGATGAAGAATTGCTTAGTTGAAAAAGACCTCTCTAGAGAGGTGATATTTTAGCTGAGACATAATACAGGAGAAGATTCCAGGCATGCAAAAAGTAGGACAAGGAGTTCTCCAGGTAGAGAGTGAAAACCAAGCAGGGCCCTGTGGGGCTCCTGAGCATGGAAGCCTTTCTGTCCCTTGTTTCTTGTAGGCAAGACTCCAGCTTCCATGACCTTCCCTGAGTTCCAAAGGACAGATCTGAACAGTTGCTAATCAAGGGAGAAGCAGCCAAGAAACCACTTGAGGCAAGATTAAAGGGACCAGAGAAGCGCATCAAGGTCGGGAGACCAACCACCTGAGAACCTGCACACAACCTCATCTTGTCAGCAACCCCACTCTTGAACCGGTGCTATCAAATTCCTCATTAAGTTCTCCCAGGTTGGAAAGCATAGTTTTTCAGAGCAGGAGCCTGCTGTGTCCCCCTTTTCCTGGCAAAGCAATAAAGCTGTTCTTTTTGACTCACCCCAAACTCTTGTCTCCAAGATTTGATTCGGCACCACTGCACAGAGGCCGAGGCTTCAGCAGCGAGAGGACTGCATGTTTCCTGATAAGAGGAAGAGCCTGGCAGGCCACAGGAATCAAAAGAAAGCCAGCTCTGGATGGAGCAGAGAATGGAATAAAATGAGCCCACACCAGCTACTGTGAGGGAAATGGACAGGGCAGGATGGGCAGATCCGTTCTGAGGCTGCTGGAGGAATCTGGGTAAGACATGATGGTGGCTCAGTCTGGAGTACTGTTAACAGAAACAGAAGTTAGAGGCCAGAAATAGTTAGGACGTAAAAACCACCAGTGAGATTGGAGAGGAGGGTGAGAAAGGGGTGGAGAGAGAAAATGAGAAAGTGAGAGACAGAACGAAGAAGATGACTTCTTTGAGGATGATTTCCATGTGTCTGGGTTAACAACGTGGTGAGCAGTGTGCTCCAAAGGGACCTACATCTTTGACTTTGAGAAAACAGCTTCCCATGTGCCTCATGAAAAATTCTGAAAAAACCAGTTCTCACTTGTGTTTATCCTGTCAGTCACAGGTGAAATCTCCCATTCATTGGGAAGTCAGACAGGAAACAAACTAAAATGCCTCCAGAAAGAGGGCTGAGAAATTAAGAGTATATGTGAAATCCAGAAAGTGTGTTTATTGACCACATATTCCAACCATTTTATCAGATGAGAAAAGAGTGACTCTGAGAAGTTAAGGAGCAAGATCAAGTTAACTATCAGTTAAGGGAAGAACCAGGGCTTCCCTGGTGGCTCAGAGGTTAAAGCGTCTGCCTCCAATGCGGGAGACCCGGGTTCGATCCCTGGGTCGGGAAGATCCCCTGGAGAAGGAAACGGTAACCCACTCCAGTATTCTTGCCTGGAGAATCTCATGGACGGAGAAGCCTGGTAGGCTACAGTCCATGGGGTCGCATAGAGTCGGACACGACTGAGCGACAGAACGGAACGGAAGGGAAGAACCAAGGCTAGAATCCAATTCTTCCGACTGGCCCAAATACAAATGAAGGAATATGACAAATGGGCACAATGATTACATGTACTTAATAGCCATGTATTCATAATTTCCTACCTTCCATCCTTCAGTCCTTGGAGGAAGAGGTATGGCATTTGAATGCAAATTGTAAGGGGATGAGGGCAGGTAAAATTTTGAATCGATTTTTTAAGAGAGCCTGCTTAACATATGCATAAGCTATGGGACACTAAACTGTAGTTGCTGAAGAAAACAAGGAAAGATGGAAGGGAGGGAAGGAAGGACAGAGGGAGAGAGGGAGGAAAGAGAGATAAAAAATTTTAACCTCTAATCATATTGTTGAAAATGAACAAATTTGGATCCTATATGAATGTTAATATAATGCCTCCACAACAAGGTTATAAAAGATATGAAATTTGTGTGAAAACTTTTAATATTTCAATTTCCTAAGTCTAAGAATCTAATTTTATAATCTTTTTTACATTTTTCTAGTCTTCCAATTCTAGTTCTTTCCCAATATGAAGAAAAGAATAGATTATCAGTTCAGAAATAGGCAACAAATGGAAAGAAAGATGATAAATGCAAGATATTATTTTAGCTCAGTATTCCCTTCCCAAATGACATTTCAGTGCTACAGGCTTCTCATCTCACTCCCCAATTCACTGACATTTACTTTTAACTCTCCTTTACAAACCCATTCTGATACAAATTCAGAGAAAAATCTATGTAAAATAATTCAAATTGTTACTCATCTCACAGTCACATGTTTGACTAAATTCAAGTTCTCAGGAAAAGACAACTTTGAAGTCTTTCATGCAGACTTACAAATCCAAGCTTAAAAAAAAAACGCTGATGTCAACAGATCCAATTTTACACGAGAAACAAATAGCTTTCATACACATTTACACCCACCAACAGAGAAAACAATCTAGCCTAAAGCTACCCACTTTTCCTAAAATTATGGATACCCTATGCAAGTTGAAAATGTCCGTTTGAAAGCTTTAAAAAGACAGAATTAATTTTTTTTTTTTTTTAAGATAACCACCAAACGTCTTTTCTTTTAACAGGAAAGTTAATTCTCTGGGTCTAGGCACACAGCAAATTTGAAAAGATCAATTGCTTTTCTTTTATATTTCATGCTCTCACACTCAAAATGGCTGGCTCAATTTAGATAACGCTTTCCTCCAAACACCCCTCATTGTAAAGCACCATGTGACTGCTCAGAAAGTTATGAGTCATGGAAAAGAGGAGGTTATAAAACCTTTCTCCTCTAAACTAAATAAAATCATTTACTGCCAACCACAGGAGATAAAAGTCAAATCAGTCTTTCTGCAAGTCAGTGAATCAGTTCTATAACCTCCCACAAGATTCTTCTCAAGTAATTTGCAAAAGAATTAGCACAGCCTTTGCCAAAGAAGTTGAAAAAGCATCCCACTGTGTTTCTGTAATTCACTGATGAAATTATGAGCATTGATAATTTTCTTGTCAACAGAAAGACCCAACTTCACTCTTTTCCAATTCAGTTTTGTATGTAAGTGATACCGTGCAGTTTAAATAATAAACCTTAATCAAGTACTGAAATAAGGCAACCCCTGGCATTTTATTATGTCGTAAACAATTCAATCCCACCACATACCCAGGACCAATCCACAGTCAAAGATTCATGGCTCTCCAATCATGTCTGACTGGAGAGAAAAGAGAAGGGACACGATGACAGGTCCAAGCCTACTTGCCTTTCTCCAGTGTGCTCCAGTTTTATGCCAAAAAAGCAAAAGGGTTTTAAAAATATTTTCATGATAGCAATCTACTTACAGGGACCCAAAATAAAAGAGTCCGTGATTCTTCTTAATATAAAGACATAAATACGACCGCTAGTTAGTGCTGGGCGAGTGCCTCTTCCACATACGCAAGCATTTATTATTTACTCGGCTGGTTTTCCACTCAAGGGCTAGCACCCCCACCTTAATCGTGCCCCAACCCTTACCTTGCAGCCCCATTTCACCCTACCCCAGTCTCCCAGTCCGTACTGGGACCCAAGGCAGCGCGCACTGATCTGGCTTGTGACACGGATCTACGAAAGTAGTCCACCAGGTGGCCAATCACGGACCACCCTCTAGTGACGCCTCACAGTGGTTCCTCGAAAGAACACAACTGACAGTATGACTGCCACAGCACTAATCCACCTGTGGGCTCTCCCATCAGTTCCCCCTGATACACACGTGGATAAAGGAACTCAACTGAAAGACGATTCCAGACGTTGACAAATCAAATTCCAGGAAATGGAGACCCAGTTGGCGTCCACATCAAGAGGCACCTGATTTTTTAGGAAAATCCTCAAATCACAGCAAAGTGTTACAGATGAATAATCTGATGAAAAAATAGAGCCTAAACTTTACCTTGCTTGGGCCCACTCCATCCTTCCAAGTGCTAAACAGGATTTTATTATCTATTTTTATTAATGTTTATTTCCACGTCCAACTCTGCAACACATGTTGTCTTCAAAACAAAAAATCCTTAGGCGAATGGCAACGTGCCAAGACTATGCAGATATCTTTGGCAACTCTGGCATCCTAGGATTTTGCACATACTTATTTAAGTATTATATTCAATTTTGAAAAACTTAGCTATTTGAGGTCCAGATCTGGATTCCTCCCTCTGAATAGAAAAAGTAACAGAACTAGTAAATTTGTGTGTATGTTTATGCACACGTATGTGCAGGAGAAGGTTGTTAGATGTTAGGAATGGCTAAGAAAAATGCTGGGGAAGACTAGTGGGCCAATTAACACAGCCCCCTAGACCTTCTTTAACAAATATCTTAGATCTAAATGGTACTTTCTAAGCACATCTTTATAGTTTATAAGCCCATGTGTTTCTTTATAAAAAGCCTCATTGCACCTAGAACTACTGAGATGAGTCATAATTTAGTACAAATTGAAAACAGAATTCTGTACCCAAGTACTGTGCTTCTTCAAGCAGTTTGTACTGTGAGTAGATTTTTATCCCCAATATTCACAGATGTGGGAGAAAGCTGGGAGAAATCTTATAACCCTAAAGACTCTTAAAACCTCTAAGCCAAAGTAAACAGGCCAAATGTGCTAATCATCGGGCAAATGGAGACGGCTGAGACCTCCACTCAGAGCTTTAGGAAGATATTCTAAAGTTCACATTAGAGCAAATAGGATTTTCAGGATATGAATTTCACTAAAGCACAAATTGAATCACATCGGTATAATCCGCACATGTTTCTGCCAGCAGGGATCCTGGATGTTGAGATGTGACCATCTCTCCGTGGACCTGAAACCACCAATCTGTCTCACCTGGGTTGCTGCATGGCCATCAGATGGAGACACTGTGTGGTCACTACCCTAACAAACAGATTCAAAGCACCTACGTCGAGGGAAATGGCTACAGTTCCCATTTCCAATCTCCGGAGCCACCCAGTCCCTCTGCAGTGGGGTATCAATAGAGAGGCTAAACGAATTGTTTACTTAATTGTGCTGTGCAAGCTGAATAATTGTGCACTTTCCAGAAAGGCTTTGTAACCAATGAGATAGCGCTGGATCTGCCAAAACCTTTACCTTGAAGCCAACATCCTTTCTTTCTAATACAGTCTCTCTCCTATCACAAATAACGGCAACCGTGGTATATTTGCCAGAGGAGGCAAAACCATGGCAGAAACATCAAAAATCATGTCTTTCAAAATGGAAAAATCTCCATTAAGCTGCTGCTGAGAACTGCTATCTCCGAATATGCCAGTGTGAAACCTTTAGTCACAAACCAGGATTTAGTGGATTACACAGTGAAGCAGCCAACAAATGGCAACCTGAATCTACCTTTAGGGTGAGCAAAATTGGTCCATTAAATATAATAACCACATTTTAAGAGGTAAGAGAAATGTGATGAAAACAAGAGGGAGTGTTGGGTGCTGTTTTTAAAACACCAAATGTTGTGCAAGAAGGCTAGAAAGATGGAAAATGGAATATTATATACCAGTCAGAGTCTCTAGGATGATAAATATCAATTAATACCAGGTTAGAAAACAGTGAAATAAGGTATGTTGAGTGAAAAAAAAAAAAAATCTAAGGACAGCAACGACCAAAGTTTTAGCCAAAGAAAACCCTATATTACTTAATAAGTCAAGAGAATAAGACCAAGACAGATGTCTCTTTAATTCTTTCCCTGAAACTTGCTTCAAGTATTAAAAAGCACAATTGAAGTTCTCAAAACATTTGCTTCTGGTAGAGAAATTGCTTGCAACACATCACACTTGTTTTTTGGTTTTTATTAAGTTACTTTTCAACAGATAAGGCTTCAAAAACATGGTTCAAAATTGAGAAGTCTCCCTCCTACCCCAGTTTCCAGCCATCCATCCCTTTTCTCAGAGACAATCACTGTTTCTTGTTTCCTTCCAGACCAGAATTCTAAATATTTTTGTATTTTATAATAATTTTCCTTTGATATGTTCTTGCCTATTTATTACCTTGTTTTTATTTCTTGCAACAGTTTTTCATTAATAATAATCAAGGTTTTTTTCCCCTTGGTAGGTCTGTGTTCATATAGTTTGAGATTCTCCAACTGGCTGTTTCTTCTGTTGTCATAATCCCCCATGATACAGTCTAATTGACATGTCTCACTAACAGGATTAGGACTTTAGAAAACCAGTATGCATCAGGATCTGACAAGAATGCAAAGATGCTATTTTCATGCAGATACCCTTCAAAAAATACCCAAGAGATTTAAAACAAATGGGAATACAACATGGAACAGCCACCAAACCAAAGTTCTAAGTGTGTTTGAGTCTCGACAGGACAGTCTTATATCCTGATTCAAGTGTCAGCTGGCTTGGATTTTGAAACATCGACCTCATCTGATTTTTCAGGTTTGGATTGGTCCAGAGCAATACAGTTCTGCTTTTACAAAGTTTGCTTTACACCAGTTTGCTTTTACAGAAGACCTACATTCGTACCTGATTGGGCTAACCAAAAGAAGTGTGAAGAGGATTTTCACTGTTATGAAAAAGACAAAAAGAGAAACTAGTGTTCGGTGTTTGTTCTGTAGGTAGTTGTTACTGAGGCAGCTCGAACCCCGAGCAAGGAGAGTGACATTGCCAAGCTCCTTCCCAGGAAATAGGCTGGGTGTCTCAGCACCAAGCTGCAATAGCTTTGAACTGTGTCTGCGCTTTATCTCTGTGTATTTCGTGCATCCAATAGCAACATGTATCCTAAGTTAATTGCTTCTTCACTTTCACTTAAGCCGCTTAGGCTCAGGAAAGGTTTCTTAGGAACGCTCTCTTTCCGAGAGCGCGGGAAACCTGTATTGGCCTGAGTGTTTGGGAGTGGGGAAGAGATGATGGGTGCTGGGAGGGAAGATAAGCAGGGTGCCCCCACCAGGCAGAGAGGCCTTCCAAAGAGTCCTTGCTAAGAGAATACTCCAATGGAAGGTAACACGCACATTTCAAATACTTCGGGTCAATTTTTTTTCCTCCCCAAATTCATCTGAAGCTATGGATAGTTAGGGAGGGAAAAAAAAAAAACCTAGGTTCTAGCCCTGGTCTCATTTTGAATTTAATGTACCCTTGGCTTAATCACCTTCGATTTACTGTCCTCATTTATAAAATGAGGACCTTGGCCGTGATGAGTTCTAAAGCCCTTTTTACTTTTAATCCTCTCAATCTAAGATTCAGTTTCTCTCCATATATTGACTTATATGCCAGTTATAAAGGCATATTTTTTTTATTTCCCACAAATTTATTTACCATGAAATAACAAACTTGGTATAAATATTTTAAAATCCTCATCAAGGAAGAGAAGTGACTATGGTGCATAGCTGTCATTTTGAAGATGTCCACCATCCATTCCCCCTCCTTGGCAGCACCTGGATTGTTTTAGGAGGAAGTATCTGTGTATACCTGAGGGGAGATAAGCGCAAGTGTTTGTCTCCCCACTATAAAAGCTTAAGAAGAAACTGGAAATTTCCTTCTGCCAGAGTCTCCTCTCATAAATCAGTACATCCATAGGATGGATGTGTGACTATCAAATTTTCTCCTGCAGGACTCTGAATCTTTAGCAGAACAACACAAGAACAAGAAAAACAGCTGGAGTTCACTCACTCCAGAAGTGAGACCTAGGCAAGACTGTGGAGTAACTCCTGCTACAAAGCTTTCTATCCTTTCATTCTGAAGTTTTCCCTTAAATCCTACAAACAATCCAGTATCCTCCCAATAAGTTCTCTTTTCTATTTAAGACAGTGGTTTGCTGCATACTGATCTACTTCAAAACTTAATGGCTTAAAATAATAACCATTTATTTGCTCACAGTTCTATAGATTGGCAATTTGGGTAGGGCTCAGCTGGGATGGTGTGTCTCTGCTCCACGTGGTACCAACTGGGTTCATTTCAACATCTGCAGTCAGTGGAAAGATCTGCTGGGGGCTGACCCTGGATTGCCTCACTGACTCACTTATTTGGAAGCTGGCTGAAGCCGTCAGCTGGAACACATCAGTTCTCCACGTGGCACCTCACCCTCCAGTAGGCCATACTGGAGGAATGCTCAGAGAGAACAAAAGCACAGCTGCAACTTCCCTTACATCACATTCTATTGATCAGATCGTTTAAAAACAGCCCAGATTCAAGGGGTGGGAAAAGAGACTTCATCTGTTAAGGGAAGGAGTAACAAAGAAACCTTTCCAGGTAAAGGGGATACAGGGAGACATGATTCATTGGGGACCATTACTGTATGAATTTACCATGTAGGTAGAGTTCATTTCTGTTGCTTGCAACCTAAGAATGATAACTAATCCATCAATCTGTGTAATGGGACATGGAACCCATTAGATTTGGAAGGCCTCAACATTTAAAACATTCTCCCTGTTTCTATCTCACATATTAATGAGATTATTTGGAAATAATGTGGTATCATGACAGTGGGACTGTAAGAAGAATGAATTTAAAGTGAAATTATCATGTTTCAAGTCTTGCCAGCTATTTAGTTACGTAATTTTAAACCTACATATTCTCTGTGACTTCATTTACATATATGAATTAATGGATGAATGAAATGGAGTGGTAAGATTTGCCTGAATTGCAAATATTATGGTGGATATGAAATAGAGTAACTGTGTAAACCTCAGGAAATCCTCACTTTGTACAGGACCGTAAAATGATCACACAAGTTGATACTGTGCAAAACTGTCTTAATGGAAAACATTATAATTGTTCCCTGACCTCTAAACATTTTTGTCAAAACATTACAACCTCTTTCACTATTGTTTATAAATGTATCAGGAAATGAAAAAAAAAAAGAACAAAACTGTTTTTGCTTAGTATGCTATCATTTAAACTAGTAAGAACACTAAAAATAAAGTATATTATTTATTTGTTAAAAAAAAGCTTATCAAGATTAGCTTGGATAATGTTTGCCGTCTTGTCATCATATAACTGACAATGTGGAATGAGGATCTTTTCTATGCCTTGGCAAACTGTTACACTGCTTTTAAGTTCGCATCTGCTTCCAACATTTTATCTCTTGTATTTTCAGGGTCATGAAATGTCTCCAAGATTTTCTTTTATGTGAATTTTTTTTGCTGGTGTCACTGCCTCTAGGACATTTTTATCCTTTCATACAACCACTTTCCTTATTTATGTCAGTAAATTTGCCTTCACTAAGTTCCTCTGGATGCATGTCTTTCGAAAGGCAGTAGTATCTACATTCCCACAATCAACTCTCTTCTACATTCCATTTATGTTTGACTCAAAGTTCACTTTCAGCATTATTACTTTTGTTTCTTTTGTTGAACTTTCATTTTTGCTGGACTATTCTTTCTTTTAACTATTCATATTTGTAAAATGTCACATGAGTTTATCACTGGGAAACAAAGAGGCAACACAAATACACACTTTGCTGTCCGTTTGTGAACTGTAACAGGGGCACAGTATCAATCACTGCAAGAAGTGACAAGATTGGTCACTGATCGTAAATGTGCATCTGTCACTTATGTAGTGACTTGTGGACCAAAGAGTTAGTGGCAATGTTTGTACTTTACACAACTTCTCAGTGAATATATTTGGTAACTGAAATTTGAACCATGTTTCTGGGAGACTGATGTTATTTAAATTGTGGTAACTGAAATGTGCGCATATAGAACTATGCAAAGTAAACCATTTTAAAGATGATGAGTTTAATTATTGCCACAGTTGTCATTAAAGAGAGAAAGAGTAGACCTCATTTTTACTGTATTAAAGAAGGAATTCAATTTAATTTAATCACTATTAGGTTCCAACAATTTTTGCCACTGCAAGGTCCAAAGATTAGTACTAAGTGCAAGCAAACAAAAGGGGAGGAGGAAGGACCAGAAAAAAAACCAAAAATCCTGCATTTTAACCTTTCCACAAAGGCCTAGAGAAAAATAGAACACGCCAAACCCAAAAGTCAAACAAAAGTGAGGAAAGATATTGTCCAAATTAAGTAGCTCTTTCTACTGCTCTTTACTTCCATGGCCAGAAGGAAAATATTTCAATAAACTTCCAGGAATAGGGCTGGTAAACTCCCAATATTCACTTGCCCTTCTTAGTAGCAGAATGCCAATTTTTGGCTAGTTATGCTGCTACCCAGAATATTTCCCTTGCAGCTAGTTGTGTCCACATGACTTACTACTGTCCAATGAAATATGAGTGAAAGAATTGAGGGGTTGGGGGCAACTCCTTAAACGGAGCTCATTCTATTAGGAGAAGCAAACTTTTGTCCTTCCTACTAAATAGAATGTGGGCAAGACATTAGAAAGTGATCTGGGACTAGGAGGCAATGTTGAGAATGGAAGTCAGGCATTGGGATGGTGGAACATAAATAAAGACCAGAGCCTGAATCCTTTGTGGCTTTATGAAAACACCATACCAGCTCTGGGCTCCTCTCTCCATACTACTTTATGTGTATTTAACCCATTCTTTCTTACCCACATCTGAACACAGTTCCTAACTGATAAAACAAATACTCTTCTCTAGCCAATGGGCTGTATCAGTGACTCAAGTAACAGTGACTGACTCTTGCATCATTCTACACAACGAAGCTCCCAAATGAGGCAAAATAATACCCTCCACGTGGTGTTGCATATTTAGGGGAACAAAAGCTTATGGTTGTTTGTAAAATCCTAAAACAGATTCTGATAATCAAAACTCAAACACAGACCTGACTTAGAAACTGTTTGGACAGAAAAAAAAAAAAAGGAGAGGGAGGGAAAGAAGTACTAGCTCACAGCTAGCTTGTTATGAATCAGAGAGTATGGGTAGAAAACAGAAGCCCCAAAACATAATTCAGTATAAGGCTGCCCTCATGTAAGGGTCTAGAGGAAAACAAAGGAGGTCCTAGCTCAATGCTGGTCTCCCGTTAAAGGGGACGTTTAACAAACAGAAGTAAACCGAGGTTATACAACAACTAAGGTGATCTGGACTTCCCATTTTGTGAGGGATGGGAGAAGGAACTGGGGTTATGTACCTGGGAGCAAAGAAGACAAGGAAGAGGTGTGACTGGTGTTTCAAATAGGTGAAGTGATGCTCGTGGAAGAGGACTTTGCTTTAATCTGCATGGTTTCAAGCACTGGAACTAATGAGTGAAATAAAACATATTTCAACTCAATAAAAGGAAAAAACCTTCTGAAAATTAGAATTTTCCAAAACTGTAATGCACTTCTTTGTAAGGTAGTGAGTTATCTGACATGGCAGTGGATCTTTTTAAAAGCAGGGACCATAATGGAATTCAGGACTTTTTCTGAAACTCAGGATAGAAAATGAAAACTCTGTTATATCTTCAAATCCTTGAAAAAATGAAGTGATTTTGATTCTAGAGTGACTGTCAATGAAGAATAAGGAGATAGCATTGGATGGGAAAATGACCCAGGTGCCTCTTCCATTCTTACTGTGCTATTAATCCTGTATTTTCCTGTTACATGTGAATTAGTTAATATGCAATCCAGGTGTTGAACAAATACTCCTGAGGAAAATGATGATGATTGTAGTGGCCAGAACTCTTCCACCTGTAAGTGGATGAAACCAGCTCAGACTAGTCTGGGAGTAAAAATAGGAAATTCAATGGCATGGGTAAATCTCATTTCAAATTCAAACAATGTGGTCAGACTCTTTCTCCACCTCTTGGATCAATTCTCTCCAAGCTGGCTTCAGGCAGACTCTTACCATGGAGAAGCCTAGACCACCTCTGTCAGCTTCATACATCATTCCCTAGCCTAGAAATTTCAATGGATAGAGAACTCTTTTTTACTCAAAAGTCTTATAGCTGACTTGGACTAACCTGACTTCAAACACAGCTCATTGTTTATCCAATTACTGTGGACTTGGATTGACCAGCTTGGGTCACATGAACTGAGGACAGGGCACAAATGGTTTCCACAAGGAAAAGAAGCTTCTGATGTACAGATGCTGTGAAGATAAAAATAATAAATGTCCACTACAATGACACAACGAATGCAGTAGATTTTTTTAGTGGCAACTTCTGGGCCTTTTATGAATCTCGAAATAGGAAATAGAAACACCATTGTACCATTTTGCTTGTTTTGCTGCTGTTGCTGTTGTTGCTGCTGCTCACACTGTGCAACATGCTGAATCCTAGTTTCCCAACCAGGGCTTGAACCCACAAACGTGCAGTGAAAGTGCAGAGTCTCAGCCACAGCACTACCAGGGAAGTCCCAAAGTACATGAGAATATGAAGTGAATTTGATTCTAGGCCTTAATCTAAAATTCTAATACTCAGGCAAATAATAATTTTAACATGTCTGTCTTTTCACCAATTCTCTCTTTTTCTTAAGATGCCTCTGTTCACAGCTTTATCAGACAAAGTAATAGCAAATGAAGAGAAAAGCCTAAAATGTTTATTGAAGTGGATGAAGGCATGGCATGTAAAGAAAAATTATTCATTAATAGTTAAAAAAATCTTTACATTTAATATTTAGGTTACATATTTCTACTTCAAGAGAAGTAAACATTATAGTCATGAATAACAAACAGAAACACAAACTCCATTTATTTGTAAAATAAACTCATTTTCTTTTCATATGAATGCAAAAAATGACTGAATACCATATGTTCCATTTGCCAAGATTCTAAGACAGCAAAGCTACACAATTTCTAGATCATTAACTTGTCCTCCTATTTTTCCATGTCTTACAGTTCTGCTAGGTAAGCATTCATTCATTCACTTTGATAACACTACTTTTTATAGGTTTGGTATTTCATTTGCTCCATGCAAAACTACAGCAGCCAGAAAGTGCAGGTATGGAGAAAAAAAGGACCCACCGCACAGTTTCCCTAAAAGAATAAGAACTCAGGACTACACCCCCAATGGTTTCAAACAAAAGGGGGTTTTGTCTTTTGCTAGTTTCAAGTTTGAAAAAGGCATCCATACCCCCTCATTTTATATCACTGGAGCCAGGCTGAATGCCACAGTATTCAGGATAGCACAATGGTACAACATAGCAGCATGTCATCTCTGTAAGTAGTGGGTGGAAAGAAAGGGAAGAAGAGAGTTCCTGTAGTCACATGGAAATCGTGGAAGGATCCCTAGAAGGGAAGAGGAGCAATCATGGGGCTCTAGGTGATCTGCATAAAATCAGAGATATAGAAATAAATCCCAAAATTAGACCTGAAAAATGTAATTCAGGGTCATGGGAATGATACAAGAGAGAGATTCTGAAGTTAAAGCAGCCATGTATCACAAAAACCGGAGTTTTCCATTTTTATTACACTGCTTAGCTAGCCACAGAAATTTCTTCTAGCCAGCTTAATCTTTTCAAAATGGTTTCATGATATTGGGAACATTTGGGAAAAAAATGTACTCAACTTCTGGGACAAGCTGTAGAATTCACACTAAATAACATAGTCTATGTGACTTAGAATATAAGTCATCAGTAGATACTTACCCAAAAAATCAAACAGGAGCTAGTATACAAGCTGAATACATAAACATGTTAACAGGATGAAAGAGCAAAGCAGTAACAAGAGTTATAAGAAAATGCAGCAACTCATGACAGGGGCATGCCTACACAATTATAAATTTACTACTCCTCTTTTGGAGATAAACTCAGGAGTTCATAAAATGAACAGACATAGTAACTACAAAAAGACCATCATGATTTATTGAGCATGAATAAAGCCTTTAATAAAAGCATTGGAGGACTTCACCGAATTCTTTCTAGAGGTAGGCATTAATAGCATCTCCATTTTATAGAAGAAAAAAGTAGATTTCTTAGAATTTTTGTGTAATTTCTTTAAAATCACACAGCTAGCAAACACAAAGCCAAGATTTTAACCCTGCCAGTCTGATTCTCAATTCTGTGCTTTTAACCACACACAAGTGCTTTTTTCTTAAGCACTTTGCATGAACTCACTCATTTGAGTCTCATAACAATCCTAATAAAGTGAAGTTATTATTTCCAGTTTTCTAACGAGAAAATCAAGAAGATAGAACAATTGTTCTAGGTTACATGGCTGGCCAGTGGCAGAGCCAAGATTGGAACTTATGTCTCTCTGACTCTAGAGCCCTCTTTCATAGATAATATGTTACAGGCTGCTACTTGCCTATTGAAATCTATTCTCTTCTTCCTGGGAATGAGTCTGCTTAGCCAAAAACTACACTTCTATACTTTCTTTGCAGTTAGGTATGGCCATTTGACTAAGTTCTTACCAAAGGAATATGAGTGGAAGCGACGTGTGCAACTTCTAAGTCAAAAGGAACCCCATGATCCCAGACCTCCTCTTTTTCTTTCCCATGAATTGGACCTCAGAATAGGAGGGGCCAGAATTCATTAGAACAATCAAGTTAGAGTCCATCAGAACATTAAAAAACAAAATCCCTTTTATAATAGGTGTACTGAAATGAGCCCATCACAATATGGTGATGTACTAAGCCACCATATTGACATCACTTCAATTATCTTAATTTCATCTCTACACTGCCTATTGCCTCTCTTAGAATGCTGTTCTGGGTCATACAGTACAATCTCCTTTGCCATCTCTTTGAAAGACATCAGGAAATATTATAGGAGCCAATCTGCAATTATACACCTATCCTAGGTTATCCAAAGAATCCAATTGGGATCTTTAAACTGAATCTAAGAAACCTTAAGTTTTACTTTTTTAATGTAAAAAAAAAAAATTCTTGTGGAAAGTAGTTTTCACAGAGTTAAAGATCCACTAAAATGATCCTAACTTTTGACACTCTAACACCACACCATATCTGGATGCTTATCTTAATGAAATGATAAAAAGTATTATATTTGCAAAGATGTTCACTGAAGCATACCTAAAGAAGGAGGGAAAACTGTAAACAAAATGTGAAACAGTGGGGAAAAATAGTTAAATAAAATGATGTTTCATCCTGAGGGGAAATACGAGGCTGACATTTAAAAACAAATTCAAAAATCCAAAGCAAAGGCACTGAGAAATAAAATTCTCCAGTTAATCTTTCAAAGTGATAACAAAAGATTTGCTTTGGATGATCCAGAACAACATATCCAAAGGAGGCAACATACAGGGTAGAATTACACATTCTGAAATGACATTATGGAAAAGCAAACAGACACGTCCAAATTGGGAACTTCTGTAGGACAGGTGACCAGGCTTTTTCATTTTAAACGGTGAGTCTGCTATAGATTAAAATAATGTTAAGAGATATAACAACCCACTGTAATGTATAGATCATTATTTGCATCCTCAGGTATATAAATCATGGTTAAAGAAAGACATTTTTGAAATAATGGAGGAAATTTTAATATGATTAGATTATATGTAATATCAAGGAATTACTGATAATTTTTTTAGGTATCATAATGGTACTATAGTTGAATTAGAAAACATTCATATTTTCTAGAAATGAATAATAAAGTATGTAGGGGTGAAATGACTTAAGGATTCAGTTCAGTTCAGTTCAGTCGCTCAGTCGTGTCCGACTCTCCGCGACCCCATGAATCACAGCACGCCAGGCCTCCCTGTCCATCACCAACTCCCGGAGTTCACTCAAACTCATGTCCACAGAGTTGGTGATGCCATCCAGCCATCTCATTCTCTGTCGTCCCCTTCTCCTCCCGCCCCCAACCTTTCCCAGCATCAGAGTCTTTTCCAGTGAGTCAACTCGTCGCATGAGGTGGCCAAAGTATTGCAGTTTCAGCGCATGAGGTGGCCAAAGTATTGCAGTTTCAGCTTTAACATCAGTCCCTCCAATGAACACCCAGGATTGATCTCTTTTAGAATGGACTGGTTGGATCTCCTTGCAGTACAAGGGACTCTCAAGAGTCTTCTCCAGCACCACAGTTCAAAAGCATCAATTCTTCGGCGATCAGCTTTCTTCACAGTCCAACTCTCACATCCATACATGACCACGGGAAAAACCATAGCCTTGACTAGATGGACCTTGGTTGGCAAAGTAATGTCTTTGCTTTTTAATATACTATCTAGGTTGGTCATAATTTTCCTTCCAAGGAGTAAGCGTCTTTTAATTTCCTGGCTGCAATCAGCATCCGCAGTGATTTTGGAGCCCAAAAAAATAAAGTCTGACACTGTTTCCACTGTTTTTCCATCTATTTCCCATGAAGTGATGGGACCAGATGCCATGATCTTAGTTTTTGAATGTTGAGCTTCAAGCCAACCTTTTCACTCTCCTCTTTCACTTTCATCAAGAGGCTTTTGAGTTCCTCTTCACTTTTTGCCATAAGGGTAGTGTCATCTGCATATCATCTGCATATCTGCATATCTGAGGTTATTGATATTTCTCCCAGCAATCTTGATTCCAGCTTGTGCTTCTTCCAGCCCAGCGTTCCTCATGATGTACTCTGCATATAAGTTAAATAAGCAAGGTGACAGTATACAGCCTTGACGTACTCCTTTTCCTATTTGGAACCAGTCTGTTGTTCCATGTACAGTTCTGACTGTTGCTTCCTGACCTGCATACAGGTTTCTCAAGAGGCGGGTCAGGTGGTCTGGTATTCCCATCTCTTTCAGAATTTTCCACAGTTTATTGTGATCCACACAGTCAAAGGTTTTGGCATAGTCAATGAAACAGAAATAGATGTTTTTCTGGCATTCTCTTGCTTTCTCCATGATCCAGCGGATGTTGGCAATTTGATCTCTGGTTCCTCTGCCTTTTCTAAAACCTGCTTGAATATCTGGGAGTTCATGGTTCACATATTGCTGAAGCCTGGCTTGGAGAATTTTGAGCATGACTTTACTAGCGTGTGAGATGAGTGCAATTGTGCGGTAGTTGGAGCATTCTTTGGCATTGCCTTTCTTTGGGATTGGAATGAAGACTGACCTTTTCCAGTCCTGTGGCCACTGCTGAGTTTTCCAAATTTGCTGGCATATTGAGTGCAGACTTAAGGATTGGAACTTGCTTTAAAATACTTGAGTAACAATAACAGCTATAATGTCAAGACACAAAGCACACAAGTGTACAAGTTCTACAGTAGCATGCCTGAGGAGCTCCAATTTTGATCCAACACTTACTAGATATAAGACGAGTTACTTAACGTCCCAATACCTTGAGTCCCTTTTCTGTTTACTAGTGACAAATCACATTTCTTTGTCTTATGTTATTGTGAAGATCATATGAGATGAGCTCCATAAAGAACTCAGCACAACATGTTAGCTATTGTTATCATCATTATAAACCAGTAAGCTCTTCACTCATCTAAGACCCCAAATGTCACTCACCAAAAACACTTAATCCCTTGAAATCGCTCCTGTCTTTCTCTCCAGCTTCCTTCTTGTTTCCTCCCTCCCTAGTCTATTTCCTTCTTCAGGACCTAGAACTTATGCTTTGATTGTTAATAATGAACTAACATTTCATTAATTTTTAAAGTGATTCTCTTTTTTAAAACTAAATTAGGAAAACTGTGGAACAGGTAGAAAACAGGAGAATACAAAATAAACTGGTATAATCACACCCAAGTATAAAAATGGAAAAGGATCAAAGGAAAAGTAGAATATATAAATGGAGACATTCTGAATGATTTTCCTAATACCTAGTGATTCTTTCATTAGATTCAAGCCAGACATTTTTTTAAAAAAAGCAAATTCCACAGACACATCAATGCTCTGGGGCTCAGGAAACTCCCCCCAATCAGACCCTTAGCTCTACCAATAAGTGCCCCAATAAATATTTCAGACACAAAGAGGAAGCTACTGCCCCACTGCCATGAGAGTTGTTAGAGAATGTGCTCTGAATTGCGTTGAGGAGTTAGCTATGATCATCACATGCTCCCTGGGGAAGAGCAGCATTTGTGGAGTTATCCCTGGACACAGATTAAAGCAGATCCATGTGGCAACCTTGTTCTTACCTCCTGACTACAGTGTCCCAACCAGACGTGGCAAAAAAAAAAACACCACGGTAAGAACTAAGGCATTGCTAACTACTTCATTTACCAGACTTGTATTTCTCTTCTCTTTGAACTCTGTGTAACAAAATTACACTCTCAAGACTGCTAAGTCAGCTGCTGCTGCTGCTGCTAAGTCACTTCAGTCGTGTCCGACTCTGTGTGACCCCAGACGGAAGCCCACCAGGCTCCCCCGTCCCTGGGATTCTCCAGGCAAGAACACTGGAGTGGGTTGCCATTTCCTTCTCCAATGTGTGAAAAGTAAAAGTGAAGTCGCTCAGTCGTGTCCGACCCTTAGCGACCCCACGGACTGCAGCCTACCAGGCTCCTCCATCCATGGGATTTTCTAGGCAAGAGTACTGGAGTGGCTTGCCATTGCCTTCTCCGGCTAAGTCAGCACTAGGAGCCAAAAGTCCTGTCTATTCCTGGTGTTAACTAAAGAGTTGAACTGATGAAAAAAACATTAATTCACACCTGAAAACAAACCAGTCCTAGGCATAAATAACCCAGAGTACGCTACATGTGTCTTGTGGAGGTAATACATTTATTTAACTCAAATTTCTCAACCAGCTGCATCAACAGCTCCAATAATGACCTATAGATAATGACCTAGTAATAGGTAATGACCAGTAATTGGTAATGACCAAAACATTTGAAGGTTTACCTAGGAGACCTGAAGAAGCCTCAGTTACAAAAGACTGACTGGGGCTCACTAAACTGTGTTTATTGATAGAGAGAATTACACATTTCCTCATATACTCAGGAACAAAGATTGAAACCAAAGAGGTTTAGGGAACAGTCCTCCTAATTATAAAGGACAATGTCTTGAGCATTCCAGTTAATTAAGAGATTGCCTCATGATTGCATTTGTAACACAAATGCAAAAACACTAAACTTTTTACTCTTTCATATGTTAAATAATTTTGTTGTTATTTAGTCGCTAAGTCATGCCTGACTCTTCACAACTCCATAGATTATAGCCAGGCTCCCCTGTCTATGGAATTTCCCAGGCAAGAATGCTGGGGAGGGTTGCCATTTCCTTCTCCAGGGGATCTTCCTGATCCAGGAATCAAACCCACATCTCCTGCATTGCAGGCAGATTCTTTACCACTGAGTCACCAGGTAAGCCCCCATATTAAATAATAATGGCAGTCAAATATCAGGTACTATGCCTGACCTCTTTTCTAATTACCCATAATGGACTGGTTCCAAATTGGGAAAGGAGTACGTCAAGGCTATATATTGTCACCCTGCTTATTTAGCTTATATGCAGAGTACATCATGCAAAATACCGGGCTAGATGAACCACAAGCTGGAATCAAGATTGCTGGGAGAAAAATCAATAACCTCAGATATGCAGATGACACCACCCTTATTGCAGAAAGCGAAGAGGAACTAAAGAGCCTTTTGGTGAAAGTGAAAGAGGAGAGTGAAAAACTCAACATTCAAAAAATGAAGATCATGGCATCCGGTCCCATCACTTCATGGCAAATAGATAGGGAAACAATGGAAACAGTGACAGACTTTATTTTGGGGGGCTCCAAAATCACTGCAGATGGTGACTGCAGCCATGAAATTAAAAGACACTTGCTTCTTGGAAGAAAAGCTCTCAGAAACCTAAACAGCACATTAAAAAGCAGAGACATTATTTGCCGACAAAGGCCCATCTATGGTTAAAAAAAGCTATGGTTTTTCCAGTAGGCATGTGTGGATGTGAGAGTTGGGACTATAAAGAAAGCCGAGCGCTGAAGAATTGATGCTTTTGAATTGTGGTGTTGGAGAAGACTCTTGAGTGTCCCTTGGACTGCAAGGAGATCCAACCAATCCATCCTAAAGGAGATCAGTCCTGGGTGTTCACTGGAGGGACTGATGTTGAAGCTGAAACTCCAATACTTTGGCCACCTGATGTGAAGAACTGACTCACTGGGAAAGACCCCAATGCTGGGCAAGATTGAAGGCAGGAGGAGAAGGGGACAACAGAGGATGAGATGGTTAGATGGCATCACTGACTTGATGGACATGAGTTTGAGTAAGCTCCAGGAGTTGGTGGTGGACAGGGAAGCCTGGTGTGCTGCAGTCCATGGGATCACAAAGAGTCAGACATGACGGAGCAACTGAAATGAACTGAACTGAAATTCCACCTTCCAAATATACCAAGTTGCTCACAAGGCTCAGAATATGCTCTGCTCTGTCCAAGCCTCAACACATGCTGTTCCCTCTGGCTGGAATACCTTTCCTCACGCTCCACAGGGAGTATACACACAGACACACACTGCCTTCATCACCTTCTGGCACCAACATCTCATTCTCATTCACTGAGCTTAAAGGCCATTCCTTCCAGGAAGCCCTCCTCCACCTCCATAATAATATGTGCTGCCCTTAGAAAAGACTCTGATGCAGGGAAGATTGAAGGCAGGAGGAGAAGGGGACGACCGAGGATGAGATAGTATCATCGACTCACGGACAAGTATCACAGACAAGAGTTTGAGCAAACTCCAAGAGTGTTAAAAGACAGGGAAGCCTGGCACGCTGCAGTCCGTGGGGTCATAAAGACACAACTGAGTGACTGAACAACAAGTTTGTCTCACTGCAAAATGCAACCTGTTTATGTGTGTCTCTCTTCCAGTGAGCTCTGGAAAGCTGAAACTTGGAATTAAGAAACAGTTCCTTTTAGTGGTTATACAAACCCTGCAACTGACTCCCTGGATTCTAATCCCAGGTTTATCTCTCTTAAACTCTGCATAATTTAGGGCAATAACTTAATCTCTCTGGGCCTCAATTTGCTCATCTTTAAAATGGGCATAACAACTGTGCCTATCTCCTTGCATTATTAAAAGGATTGCAGGATACATGCAAGTCTTATGAGAGGCATTGCTCATAGTAAGAATTCAATAAATGGTCTTCTAAAAGTCTCTCCTATAGAAAGGTCTCTCCTATATACCTCCATTATATTGTGAAAGGGCACTACACTTAAATGATTTATCTCTTTTAAAATGTCCAAGGATAAAATTAAGTGGCAAGACCTACAGAAACAGGCAAAATTAAATTAAAAGTAAAGCAAGTACTAGAAAAGGTGGGCTTCCCTGGTGACTCAGATAGGAAAGAATCTGCCTGCAATGCAGGAGACCCAGGTTCGATCTCTGGGTCGGGAATATCCCTTGGAGTAGGAAATGGCAACCCATTCCAGTATTCTTGCCTGGAGAATTCCATGGACAGAGGAGCCCCAGTTGGCTACAGTCCATGGGGTCCCAAAGAGGTGGACACAACTGAATGACTAACACTTTTACTTTCTGGAAAAGGTATTTGCAGTGCAATTTACTAACAAAGGATCTGTTTTCAGAAAAGGTCTTTCAAAAAGAAGAAAGAAAAAACCCTATTATGAATCAATAAGAAAATCAGAGACTACCCAGTAGAAAACAGGCAAAGGATATTAATTATGAATAAGCATTTCACAGAAAAAGAAACCTGAATGACCTATATAACTATACAATGATTCTCAGGGAAATAAGATACCATTTGATAGCTGCTAAATAATGCCACATGTAGCTGAGGATGCGGGAATCATTAGGCTAGTGAAGAGGTGAAAGAGAGGTGATAGGCTTTTGACTTTCAGTGTTCTATTTCTTTAAAAAAAAAAGAGAGAGAGAGAGGAAAAGGAAATTTGAAGTAAATGTGACACAATAAATATGAAATCTGAACTGTGGGTACATGGGTTTCTAGAAAATTATTCTAATTGTTTCAGATATTCAATAATTTAAAATGTTATGCGAAGGGAACTTATAAATAAGAATAGGTATTACAGAATTTGTGTTTCCAGGGATATTTCAAGAAACTGAATATTCAGACCTGTTATAGATGCTCAACATTTTCACTGATTTCACTAAATGGATGACTGGGCGAGAGGACGGGCAAACAGAGGCAGGGCTGAATGAATGGATGGACAGATGAACGGGCGGCTGGGTAGACGGACATTCAAGTACATAAACAGAGACAGAAGAAATAAAGTTACTTAGTGAAGTGAAAAGTTTTAATGAAGCTGTATATAATGAAGACTTGGGAGGCTGAAATCCCAGCTCTGCCAACCCTTAGACAGCTACCTTGGCAGGGCCACCAGGTGAACTGCACAACACCAAAGGGTACTATCTACACAAACAGCAATGTGAATGGCGCCCCCTGGAGTTGTGCAATGCCCCAGCCCTGATGGATAAACGCCATTACCTCTCTGAGTCTTTATTTCTCCATCTGTAAAAAAGAGTCCAATCATACCTGCCTCATGGGGTCCATAAGAAGACTAATGAGACCCTGTATGTGAAGTGCTTAGCACAGAACCCAGCACATGACGAGAAGTGAGAATGTGCTACTATCATCCAGGTGGTACTAGGAAAATGGACAGCAAGGTTCAAGACTAGGCTAATGTGCAACATTAGCCCTGGGAGCTGTCTCCTTAGGATTTCAGGAGCAGGAAAGGAGCATACGTACCTAGCGGCAAACCTAGCCAATTTGGGATCTTAGTGACTATCAGTTTTTCCAGCAGACACTTCCAATCCATAGTTCTGGAATTCACTGGGGTGCCTCACGTTCAAGGGAGTGGGGTTAGGCTGGGCTGCTGAGGGCCCAGACTCTGCCTCTGCTGTTATCGGAGCAGATGGGCCGTTCTGCGCCCTCAGATGCAGTCATCTCTTGGCTAATGTAAGCGATGTTAAGACTTAATGAACGTAAATCCCACTTTATGCAACGCTGTCCACAAAGCATCTACAAAATGTTCACGGGGCACAAACAGACACAACAAACTCAGCCATGACGTGTACCCCGCACAGGGAGACGGGGGCGGGGAGCAGGCAGGAGGAGGCAGCTACAAGGTGCAACTGGAAGCTGTCTCTTCCCTGCTTACACTGTCATCATCAGGAACCCAGCTTCACAATTAAAAATAAGCTGGCTTTTCCACACACAAAACAGACTTAACATGAGGCTTCCCTGAAGGGCACCTTTTTTAACATAACCAACTACTCCAAAACTTAGTAGCTGAAAATACCGAGAACTGCCCATCTCTCCTGCCGCTGCACTTTGCTGGAGAGTTCCTGGTGGGCTTGCACTCTCTGCTACAGTCAGCTGCAGGGCTCCTGAGCTGGAAGGTCCGACGTGCCTCACGGCACCCCGGGCAGGATGCTGGACGGGTGGCCTCAGGTCTCCACTCCTCCATGTCTCCTCCCATCCCCTGGAAACTAGAGCAGCTTCTTCTCATGGTGGTCTTGGTGGCCTCGGGGCAAGGAACCAAGAGAAGAAGTGAGAGCTGCCAGGCGTCTAGACAGGGCTGGGGCTTGGCTGGCACAGTGTCACTTCCACACTTTCTGCTGGTCAAAGCAAGTCAAAAGGCCACCAGACACAAGGGGAGGAGAAATCAATTCCACCCAGAGAAGCAGCAAAGTCCTCTCACTGAGGGGTGTGCAGGGACGACCTGAGGAGACCACCCGCCGTACGGCCCTTGGAAGTAAGGTGTGGACGGGCCTGGGCTTCTGAACATGGTTTGTTTCTTAAGAAAGAAAAAAAAAAAGTCCAGGGCTTAAAAGAAGCATTTGGAAACCACTCCATGATAGCCAACAGTCCAGAAAACACTCTGAACACAGGAGTGAGAAGCATTTATTTTGCTCCTGAAGAAAAGTCCTCCTGGCAGGAGCAACAGGGTTCCTGAGGAAGCGAGATTTCTCCTCCACTGAGCAGAGAGTGACAGTCATATCGATGTGACCAATGAAGATGGTGAGCACGTGACTGGGGGAGGGGAAGACTGGGCCTCACTGGAGCAGGTACCTGAGACTTGTCCTCACAGGACAGTGACGACGACCGAGTGTGATGCTTGCGTGCAGACAGGCCAGGCTGTCAGGAAAGGGAGAGGTGGGACGAGGGGAGAGGAGCCTGTGTGCAGGGGGAGGGAAGGGCGCTGAGGGGAGCAAATGCAGGAGGCAGAGCTCGGACAGGGACTGCCCCTCACCAAAGGAACACAAGGCTGAAAAGCGAGCCTCCGGAACTCTTCTTTCCTCTCCTGGAGAGAGAGCAGGAAAAATGAGAACGAGGCTTTGTCAAAACAGCAAAGTCTTATCACTATAGTAACTGGCTGCTAAGTAAATGAGAAGGGACTTCACGATGCTCTGACAACTCCAAGACGAGCACAGATGAGAAGAGGGCAGGATAGGGCCGAGATCCAGACAATAACCACGCCATCCCCCTCTAAGAAACAGCCCAGCTCCCTCTGTGGGGACAGGCGGACACATACAGTCACGCTCGTATGCGTGGGTTTATAATTGGTTTCATTTTATTCCACAGTAAAATGGGTTAATGGTACATCCATATTGTGACAACATTCTCTAGCAAATGTCCTAATTAGGAACCCTAACAAGCTTTCCATTATTTCAAAACTGTCCAAATCTGGGTAGACCCCGAAGACCATCTGGAACCTGGACTTCTGCCCAGCAGCAAGGGACTGTCCTTCATTAGACCTCTCCACACCCCAGCTAACTGAGAGAGGGACAGAGTGCTGGAAGTTACGCGGTGAACACGCTGGGAAGCAGCATTTCTTGCTCAGATATTTGGTTTTGTGATCTTCTCTTCCTTGCAAGTGACCATGTTCATAAAACTTCAAAGAGATTTTTCTTTAAATCTGGTGCCTTGGCTATTTAAAATTAACTGGGACATGCATTTATTTAAGTATGCATTGCTGTCTGCGGGCATACGCAGAACACTCATCCAAGAAACAGCAGAAAGTACTGTTACTGTTATTCTTTATTTTATCTTTTAACTATTTTAGTTTGAAGGGGAAGCTTTTAAAAAAAAATCAGGAATAACTTCAAAATCCAGAGGAAGGAATTGCCAATAAAGTAAAACCATTCATGTTGATTTATCATTGTATTTCTGCAACCATTGCTTGCTTCACTAGCTTGTCACTGTATGTGTGTTGAGGGTGAGGGGAGGCAGTCATCTGGATCTCACATCACATTTAAAAGCTGATACAGATGATAAAAGTCAATCATAAAGCTCCCCCAAGTGGATGTTTATAAAACTACATCAAGAAACCAGCCACTGTAGCTGGGATTGTGATCAACACTGAGGCCCCAAATGATAAGCAGCAGTGACCTGGCTTATCCATTATTTTGTACATAATTTAATAAGATCTGCGTTTTGGGGAGAGAATTCTATAAATTTTAAAAGAGATTCTGCAAAAACACTCCTTTTGGCTTCCGGGGAACTTAACTGGGCCTGGAAGCTGCTGGTGGCTACACTAGACCTTACCTGGACGCACGGGATCCCGGGATACAGTGATTTACAGCTGCTCAGGGGTGGAGAGTGCCCCCACGCCCCCTCTGGAAAAGCTCCCCATCCCCATAAGTTGTGTTCCTTATGCCACTAGAGGGGCTGATTATACTGAATTACTTGGCACCCCTGTTAAGCCTGTCACTTAGATTCCAGAACAAATTAAGTTTGCTGAAGGCTTTGCTCTTTCTCTCTATTAAAATATTCATATCTACTCTAACAACCTGATAAAAACTGGCTAAAAGCCTTGCAGTATCCCCTATAGGGAATGCCATTTTTAATGAATCCGCAAGCATCATAAATAAAAAATAACTGGTCTTAATAAAGAATTGATAGAGCAGCTCTGGTCCCAAATAGGTGTCAATGGGGAGGCTACACACAGCCTTGGGAGACCCAATGTAGCAAATGAGTCTCCCAGTTAGATGGGGAAGGCCCCCATCCACCAGTAAACTCCAAACAAGGGCAGTATCCATGAATAACTTTCCATAGAATAGTTGAACCTAATGGGTCTCAACGGGGGTGAATGGTAGAGGGGTGACGGGGGACCCTTTCAGGGCTGTATAAGAAAGTGGGGAGGAGGACAGGTGGTAACAAGAGTAACAGCTAACATTTCTTGAGCGTTTACCACGTACCAAGCATTCTCTTCCCAGCAAACCTACTAAATGGTCAGTATTATCCGCTCCTCAGAAATGAAGGCTAATGGAATTTATGGGCTTCTCCCGGTGGCTCAGAGGTAAAGAATTCGCCTGCAATGCAGGAGCCGAGGGAGATGTGGGTTCGATCCCTGGGTCAGGAAGATCCCCTGGAGGAGGGCATGGCAACCACTCCAGTATTCTTTCCTGGAGAATCCCCATGGACAGAGGAGCCTGGTGGGCTATAGTCCATGGGGTCGCAAAGAGCCGGACATGACTGAAGGGACTTAGCAGAAGCAGCAACGGAATTTATATAAGCAGCCTAAGATCTGAATTCCAAGCCAGGTCTGACCCTCAACCCAAGTCCCTAAGCACTAAAGCCTTGAAAAAAGCATTAGAAACATTTCGTAAAACTCTTAATTCACTCTAGTTATTTTTTTGGCAAAAGGTGGGACATGAGGTCAGCAATCAGCCTTCACTTGGCCCTGGGGCCAAGGACCAAGCTGGAGTCCAGGCCTCCATCCTGCTAGGCCAGCAGGCTGCTCACTCTGACCCCACCCTAAGGTTCCACAAGAGAGCACAGGACACAGAATCCTAAGCTCCAGAAAATAAACTAAATACATACTCTCACGCCTCTGGAATCCAGGCAGAACTGCAGTCTGGCTCTGTCATTTGGGGACTGTATGACATTAAACCAGTTATCTCTCCTCTCTGAGCCTGCAAACTTGTCCGTCACACAGGAATGACAGCCTTAACTGTTCACACCCAACTTTGTTCCAAAAGGATTTAAGGAGGCAAGTTAACACCTATGTCACTGAGAGGTGGTCAGAATAAAACGTGACTTTACTACTTATTTATGACAACAGCGTTTTGAGAGATTCTCCATAAAGAGCCCCGCATGGAGCCTGGCTCACGATGGGCTGGCAGTAAACGTGTCCCTGCCCCTGGCCCTGGATCACTCATGATCCTCCCAGCCCTCCTACAATGCCTTCCAAGTGGTGGGGGAACCACCAGAGCCACCTCCCACCACATTGCTATGCCTGCCTCTCCCCGGCTCTTCATTCCTCTCATGACCTTGGGGTGGCAATCAAGAAAAAGGAGTTGAAAACATCCTGGCTCTCCTCTTGCTCCTCAGGTGCATTCACAAGTGCTTACCTGGCCAAAAGGCTGTTGTTGTAGTGATGTCCCCTGCAGGAGAGGCTGACCTCACTTAATTCTAAACCTCCTTCCCACATATTAATATTTAGGCCAGGAAGACAGAGGGCTTTCCAGGCGGCGCTAGTGCTAAGAAACCCACCTGCCAGTGCAGGAAATGAAAAGTGATGCAGGTTCGATCCCTGAGTTGGGATGATGCCCTGGAGGAAGGCATGGCCACCCACTCCATTATTCTTGCCTGGAGAATCCCCATGGACAGAGGAGCCTGGTGGGCTACGGTCCATAAGGTCACAAAGAGTCGGATACGACTGAAGCAACTTAGCATGCCCACACACAGATCAAAAGGAAGCCACACTTGAGGTAGCCCAGAATGGACATCCACACAGGGTGGCCGACTGGCGCAGGCAGTCCAGATAAGCAAACCTTCTTTCTTCTTCAATCATGTTGTTTTCCTGTTGTGTTTAATTACAAATTTCAGACCAGCACCATTTTCAAAAACTCTGGCACTCCAGACTCCAACCAGACCACACTGTGTAACCTAAGGTTTCTCATCCATTATACGGGGAGAGTGATCAACTGCAACTCATAAGGTGGTGGTGAGCCTGAGTGAAATCATCCATGTGAAAGCTTGGCATATAGTAAGTCCTCCATAATATTAAGTTAGTTTTTATTATTGGAGCTAAAACAGACTTGTGCTAGCCTCAGAACCTGGCTGCCAGTTAGAATGCCACTGCTGCTAAGAGAAAATACATTCTATTAATAAGATGCAAAACACAGGTTTATAACCAACATTTGACAATTTGAGTTGTTATTTAAAAAAAAGGAAGTCAACATTCAACTTTCAACTTTTTTAGGGGATGGGGCTGCGCTAGTCTTAGTTGCTGTGTGGGTTTCCTCTAGTTGCTAAAGCGGCAGCTACTCTCTAGTTGCAGTGCAGGCTTCGCATTGCGTGGCTTCTCTTGCTGTGGAGCATGGGCTCTAGGGCACATGGGCTCAGTAGTTGCAGCTCCCAGATTCTAAAGCACAGGCTCAGTAGCTGCGGTACACAAGCCTAGCTGCCCCATGGCATGTGAGATCTTCCCAAATCAGGGACAGAACCCATGTCTCCTGCATTGGCAGTCAGATTCTTCACCACTGAGTCATCAGAGAAGCCCCCATTCAAATTTTAATCAGCTAGCTATCTTAGAAAAAGACTGCCTTTTCAAAATGCAAAAATATGGTATTGATCACCAAAGATGCTGTTGCAACAAGCAACATCCTTTTTTTCATCCAATGAGTCTAGTGTGATCAATGTGTGTGTGTGTGTGTGTGTGTGTGTGTGTTGTGTGTTTAATGAATGCCTCTCACAGCATCATGTCAAAAATCTCTTCGGTTCAGGGTGTGACAGAACCCAGCCACCCTCAACCCCCACCAAAGGCCATCCTCAAAGTCTAAGTGGCATCAGGGATCTTCATTCAGTGACAGCGAACAGCTACATGGCTGAAAGTTAAACACATTTTTCAATGGACTGTTGGGGTCAGAGAGAAGTGCATTCCTTCCACCTACTACTCAGGGTCAGAACATCTGCAGGGGTGGAGCAGGAGGTTAAGCCCTGGTCTTATCTCAGGTGGGAAGG
The DNA here is from genome assembly GCF_049115385.1 of Moschus berezovskii. Taxonomy (NCBI): domain Eukaryota; kingdom Metazoa; phylum Chordata; class Mammalia; order Artiodactyla; family Moschidae; genus Moschus; species Moschus berezovskii. Next base: position 67,323,872 of record NC_142473.1, read on the forward strand.
AAAAAGGTCAGGATTCTTACTCAAAAAATAGCTCCCCCACAATCCCACCAATTGGTTTCACTGAGTCTACAAAGTTCTCCTTTCACAAGTGAATATTCCATAGAAAAGGATTCTAAAGAGATGCTTCACAGTTTGACACTGGTTTTCTGTAGGTGGTGGGATTGTGGTTGATTTGGGGTTTCTACTTTTATCTATCTGTATTTTCTAACTTTTTCATAGTGAAAAATTACAAATTATTTTTTATTTTGAAAAGACCTTTCTTGGCAGGATAAGATATATTTGGTAGGAATCAGCTTAAAAATGGAAGAAGGCAAATCATAATGAGGTATCACTCCATACTTATTAGGACGGCTGTCTTTTTTTAAGGAAAAATAGCTAGCGTTAACAAGGCCATGGAGAAACTGGAACCCTCCTACACTGCTGGTGGGAGCAGAAAACAGTGTGGCAATTTCTCAAAATCTTTGACATATTGTTATCGTATGAACCATATAGCTCCCCATCTAGGTACATACTTAAGAGAAATGAAAACACATAGCCACACAAAATTTGTACACAAGCGTTCACACAGCATAATAGCCAGAGAGTAGAAACAACCCAAATGTCCATCAATGGACAAACAGATTAATAAGATGTAGGCTATCTATACAGTGGAATATTATTTGATCATAAAAAGCAATGAAATACTGTTACGTATACTACATGTGTAAACCTTGGCAACGTTATGCTAAGTGAAAGAAGCAGTCACAAAAACCAATGTCATTTGATTCCATTTCTATGAGATGTCTAGAATAGACAGATATATAAGGACACACAGGAGATAGATAAGTGGTTGCCTAATGCTAGGGAATGCAGAGATGGGGAGATGGCAGCTTAAGGGTACAGGTTTCTCTGTGGAGTGATGAAAATGTTCTCAAATTGTGGAGATAACTGTACTTGTATGTGAATACACTAAAAAAATTATTTTTTAAATAAATTTATTTTTTAATTGAAGGATAATTGCTTTACAGAATTTTGTTGTTTTTTGTCAAACCTCAACCTGAATCAGCCATAGGTATACGTATGTCCCCTGCCTCTTGAACCTCCCTCCCATCTCCCTCCCCACCCCACCCCTCTAGGTTGATACAGAGCCCCTGGTTTGAGTTCCCTGAGCCATATAGCAAGTTCCCATTGGCTGTCTATTTTACATGTGGTGATGTGAGTTTCCATGTTACTCTCTCCATGCATCTCACCCTCTCCTACCCTCCCCCTGTGTCCATAAGTCTGTTCTCTATGTGTGTTTCTCCACTGCTGCCCTGTAAATAAATTCTTCAGTGCCATCTTGATAGATTCCATATATATGTGTCAGTATACAATATTTATCTTTCTTTCTGACTTATTCACTCCATATAACAGGCCCTAGGTTCATCCACCTCATTAGAACTGATTCAAAGGCATTCCTTTTTATAGTCGAGTAATATTCCATTGAGTATATGTACCACAGCTTCTTTATCCATTCATCTGTCAATGGACATCTAGGTTGCTTCCATGTTCTACGTATCGTAAATAGAGCTGCAGTGAACATTGGGGTACATGTGTCTTTTTCAATTTTGGTTTCCTCAGGGTATATGCCTAAGAGTAGGATTGCTGGGTCATATGGTGGATTTATTCCTAGTTTTTTAAGGAAACTCCACACCATCTTCCATATCAAAAACCTCTTAATTATTCACTTTAAAAGGGTGAATCATATGGTATATCAATTACATCTCAATAAAACCGTTCCTTTCCAGTAGTCATGTATGGATGTGAGAAACGGACCATAAAGAAGGCTGAGCACCAAAGAATTGATGCTTTTGAATTGTGGTGCTGGAGAAGCCTGTGGAGAGTCCCATGGACAGCAAGGAGATCAAACCAGTCAATCCTGAAGGAAATCAACCCTGACTATTCATTGGAAGGACTTCTGCTAAGCACTACTACTTTGGACACCTAATTCGAAGAACCAACTCATACTCATTGGAAAAGCCTTTGATGCCGGGAAAGACTGAGGGCAGAAGGGGCAGCAGAGGATGAGATGGTTAGATAACATTACTGGCTCAGTGGACACGAATCTGGGCAAACTCCAGGAGACAGTGAAGAGCAGAGGAGCCTAGTGTGTTATTGTCCACGGGGTCGCAAAGAGTTGGACACAACTTAGTGACTGATCAGCAACAAAGCTGTTCCCCTCACAAAAAGGGAAGAAAGCAATCTGAGAAGGGTGGCGCTGCTGACGTGTATGAGGAGGGAGCAACTCTGGGTTGTGAGGGGTCAGAAGGCCCTGGAGATGAAGCCAACAGCAAAGAGACTGCAGGGCACCAAAGGCAGGGTATGCTGTGCAGCTGAAGGATCAACCTGCACGGACTGGAAAAGTCAGCCCTGGTCCTCAGCACAGGCCTGGCTTCCTCTCCTACACACACCCAAGCATTTTTACAATGAACGAATCAAAACTCCATTATTCCCCATGGCTCGGCTTAGGCACTGGGAAAATACTGGAGTGAGGAAGGCAGAGTCAGGAATCAGGAACTCCACCATGATCACATAATTCAGGCTAACTCAGCAGTAAGTGCCTAGTGATTTCTGATCATCAGAATTGCCCAGGGAGTTCGCTGGACTCTCTTCTGGTTTTGAAACATAGACTATTGGGCCCCACAACCCAGATAGTCTGATTCCACAGGTCTGGGAGACAGTTAGGAACCCTTTAGAGGTTTCCTCCATGTTTCTGACTATAAATCAGGCACAAGAACTTCTGAAACAAACGACAGGCCCTCTTAAAATATTTTTTAAAAGAAATAAGAATAAACATTTTTTTAATTTAAAAAAATCTTTAGCTTTCATGCAAAGAGAATATACATAAACTGCTTAACATATGTTTCTGTAATCCCTGGTATAGCTGCAAAATTAACTTTTAGAAGAATAAAAATATTCATGTCTCCACAACTTACCAATTTTCAGTTTTAGTCAGGTATCCCAATCAATTCTTCTAAATTATTCCTAAACCACTGCTTAAATATCATCGAATTTAAAAGCTGAAGCACTTTGGATACTCCTTCAGCAATCTCGTTGTAGACAAGAAGCATTGTTAGCCACAGAGATGAAGTGTCTTGCTCACCCAGTAGGCCCACCTGGATCAGAACCAGGAGGGTGTTTTCACAGTCCAGGCCTCTCTCTGCTACATCTAGGACATTTCTGCAAGAAGAGCTTACACTGTGTCTGCAGTTGTAGTAACATTAATCTCTGCAGATACAAAGGGATAGCATTTAAGCTATACCTCAAACTAAAGAATGTGAGGCCCATTCTAACAAGAAGGAACCTACAAGAAGTCTGCAAGACTAAAAATCTACAAAGAACAGGTAACCCATTTCATAAACCATAATCAAGCAACAAAGAACAATACTGGAAGACAGGGCTTGAATGGAAGTCTCTGAGCGAGATGACTTACTAACCCTCCAAGGCCCCAGCCTCTCATCTCCTGTGAATTATGCAGGAGGCACTGAGGGGGCATCGCTAAGCTGTCTCTGCCCCTACAAAGACGGACTCACTCTCCCTCTCCAAGCTTGTGCTCACTGGTCACCCTGTACACAGCCTTTCCAAGGCAACCAGGCAACAGCAAGGAGCTTTTCCCTGAACTCGAATGGAGTGGAATATCGGGTTTGAGAGTTCTGACTTTTGTCACAGGCATGATTAGTAACAAGTCCTACCAGTTCCCCCCCGGAAACTCCTCTGCCTGCCTAACTGACCCTGGAACTAGGAAGCCATGTGTGCCCCAGCAAATGCTTGTGACAGGACACAGGTGGTTGGTGGCGTTTTGATTCACAGGAATAAGGACAGTTTACCTACAGGAACTGGATAGAGTTACATGGAAATGTCACTCGAAGACATCACGGTGTAAGAGTGACACTGGTGCAACAGAGGGACAAGGTTACCATCAAATAACCGTGTGCTAATTCTCCTCTATTCCCCCCCGGGAACTCGATCACGTCAGTTAAGTGCTCTGATCCCCATTGACTCCTCTGTAAAACAAAAGGGACAATTAAGATGTCTTACCTCCCAGCTTCAGCTGAGCTCACATTTGTAAAAAAAAAAAAAAAAAAGAACATTGCTAAACTCTGTAGCCTGTGCCTGTAAATTGTTTCTGTTACTATACTGTATAGGGTTGAGAAGAGTGATAGTTACTAAAAAAAAAAAAAAAAAAAAAAGCCCACCAGATAATAACAAGCACTATTATTCCTTGAACACTTACCAAGAGTTTTGCCAAGTTCTTTAAAATTTTTTCTTCCCCAAAATCCTATAAGGAAGATGTATTATCATTGCATCTTCAGAGGGGAAAGGAAATAAAAAAAAATTCAAGCATTTTCACAGAGCCCCACAGCTAGTAAGCAGCAGAGCTCGATTATGAACTTAGGCGTCCATCAAGTACATCAAACAAGCAGTCATCCTTCCATTTTAATTCTTCAAATAATGGATATCTAATGCAAAGCCGAAGAATTGATGTTTTTGAACTGTGGTGCTGAAGAAGACTCTTGAGAGTCCCTTGGACTGAAATGAGATCCAACCAGTCCATTCTAAAGGAGATCTGTCCTGGATGTTCACTGGAAGGACTGATGCTAAAGCTGAAACTCCAATACTTGGCCACCTCACGCGAAGAGTTGACCCACTGGAAAAGACACTGATGCTGGGAGGCATTGGGGGCAGGAGGAGAAGGCGACAACAGAGAATGAGATGGCTGGATGGCATCATCGACTCGGTGGACATGAGGTTGAGTGAACTCCGGGAGTTGGTGATGGACAGGGAGGCCTGGCGTGCTGTGAGTCATGCGGTTGCAAAGAGTTGGACATGACTGAGCGACTGAACTGAACTGAATGCAAAGCTTAAAATGAGTAGTGGTGGTAGAACTTTCTTTACTTTGGTCTTGGCGGTGGGGCGTTCCTTTGTACTGCAGTTTTAAGCAGCTGTGTGAATCAAGGACAAGGCGGTGTTCCCAGGTTCTCTTATCCCCTCTCCATAACGCAGCGACTCTTTCTGAAAAGCCCAGCCCACTTCTGCCAGCCGGCTCACCAGTTGTCTCCTACGCTCCCATGTTGCATTTTCATCAAACTGGCAATGGCTTATCCAGATCTGCCTGATGGGAGGCAACGGGATGCTTGTGTCTAAAGCCATCAGAAGGAACAAGCTACTTGTCACTAGAGCAATACCTTACATGGTCTGTGCAAACCATCTACAAGTTGAAGTACTTTTGCAAGAGGAGACACGTCCATGTTTGTTGTTTTTTAATCCAGAGAAATATCTCCAAGCAGAGAAGCTCAAAGGAAAATGTCAGCTTTCTTAAAAAAAAAAAAAATTATTTTTTAAGTGATTTGTGAATCAGCAGCTGAGGCCACAATGGAAGCAGTGGGATTACTGCTCCCTGCTGCCCCCTGCCAGGGGGACAAGGATGTTTATCATCAGGGGCTGAAATGGGCTTGCCAGTCACCAGAGTTAGAAAGATCCCCTCACAGGAAAGGCCCCCTCAGGCACCGAGCTGGTGGAGGAGGTCTAGACACCCAGCCTTTAAACAAAGGCAAGTGCATCGCAAAGCCTCCATTTTCCCCACAGTTCTTCTGATCACAGAGTTTTCCTGACCATTGCCTCCTCACCAGCACAGGGGCTGGCTGGAAGTTCCAACCCTCAGCAAGGCCTCTGAGGCCCCTTCGTGAGGCTCCTTCGTGAAGATGGGCCTCATGATGGCATGAACCAACCCAGTTCACCCATCTTCTCCCTCCCCACCACCAGAACTGCAGCCTGACCAAACCACTGTCCACCCTGACCTCCCCACTCTAAGTCACCGTGCCCACCCAGGGAGGTAACGCCACCATCATCTGCTGTATCAGTGAACACTTGAATCTCCCTAAATGAGGCATGTCCTCTTTCATCCTCTCCAATCGAAGTGTCTTTCCCATTCCTCTAAGTAACTCCTTCTCTTGAAAATAAATAAATAAATCAGCTTTAGAGTTCTTCTCACTTGGGAAATCATTTTTGACCCTCTCTCTGAGCTAGAGTGAGTTACACCAGTCACCAAGAAGATTCTGGGTATGATGGAGAAGTGGCACCAGGTTTTGCTTTAATAAGCACACGTAAATTTACATTCCAAATGAGTGATGTCCCCTTTAAAGAAGTCATTAGTCCATCTCAAGAGCTCAGTTGGGTTTATGGTGTTAGTAACCCTCTTAGAAGGCTAAGAAATCCATTAAACTTCCCAGAACATCATACCACTATGGGTGACGTCATTCTCCTTATCTCCCAGAATCTTTGGTTCAGTCTACCAGACAGAACCAAAAATTCAGGGCTGGAAGTTAACTTGGAGATCATCTCAACCCCCCAGCTTACAGATGTGGAAACTGAGGTCCAGGCTAAAGTCATTCCAGAGCTCAACTAGTAAGCAGTTGGAAGCATTCAGACAAAACCTCAGCTCACATTTAAGCCAATCATACCTTCAAGACTTTAATCTTTGCATCTCACACTCAGAATAAAAAGCCAGTAAATTTCTCCCAATACCTGCTTTGAATCATATATTCAATGTTCCTTAAACATCATTGCTTTGCATATTATTACCTCAATTTTTGTCATATTTGAACACCATCTTTATTATTTATTTACTTTAACTCTCTTTTACTTAACTCACTTTTTAAAACATAAATATCTAGCTTAACCTAAGCCTAAGCAAAATAATAAATAATCAAAGAAATCACAGACTTGGTATGCTTTCATGTCTTCTTAGCATATTTAAGATGAATACATTACTATTGAAACAAAATACATTTTTGTGCCTCATTGAAAATCACCCTGTATACTGCCAAGAATATGCATGGAACATTATAGGAAATTGTGCTTTTCCTCTAGAGCACAGCTGGTTCCATCCAAAGAACTATTCTCTATAGTTTCTGTTCAGTCTTCTGCCTTCACCTAATTTATCTGAAATGCCAATCAGTGGTAGCACAAGCAGATCCCAAACTAAGCTTATCTTTGCACTAATAGCTTCTCTTATCAACCTCTAGATCACTATGCCTTCCACACATCTGATCTGTCACTTTGTTTGAAATAATCCTTTACCCTAATGTTCTTCACTATTAATAAATTACGAACAAACAGCAAAAATAATTACCCTTTCACCTAGGAAAACACTGGTGACTAAGACTTAATGGTCTACCAGTGACATACGGCTTTCCCCAGCATAATGGATGCAAATGCGTAACAGGATCTGAGTAAGTTATTTTCACACAAGCTGTCACTTGTCACACAAATTACATGGGCTTCTATTAGCTGCTTAATTCACAGATTAAAAAACAACAACAACAAATTCCATTCACAATACCTGCATCATCCCTGGATCTCCTTGGGAAGGCAGAACCAACCCACAAAGCCACTGAAGAACAAAGGCTGCGGGAAGAACATTTTCTGTTTGCAGAAAATTCTGCTATACACAGGCGTAGGTAACACGAAACTCTGTGTTAGTCAGAGTTGTCCAAGGATTCAGAAGTCTTCAGAGCAGAAGAGGGAGACCTGAGATTATGAAAGAAGCCCAAACCAGGATGCCACACCAGAGCAGGAACTCAATGGTCGATGGGTCGGCCAAAGCTGTGCTGGTGAGGCTGGTGGGGCGCCGTACAAAGGCGAGGCTAAAAGGTCGGCTGTTTTACATCATCAGTCTAGACTGGACAGAGCCCTAAGAAGGGTGCCTTCCATGCCCATTCCTGAGGAGCGCTGTCTGGGAACTGAAGTTGAGAGGCGCTCCCATGCTGCTGGGAGCCCTGGGGCCTGAGAATGCAGCTGCAGGGCCAGCTTCACTCCACGCCTTTGTTATGCTTTCAGGACACCAGCAGATGCTTTTGAACATGGATGTGCCTTTAGTTACAGCCCTTATATCTTGGAGTTAGTATATTTTACATTTTCCCTCCTTATAGTAATAGTAGCTAACACTGATCCAGTACTTAGCGTGTTTCCCAGATGACTTGGTGGCAAAGAATCTGCCTGTCAAGGCAGAAGGCACAGGAGATGCAGGTTCAATCCGAGTCGATCCCAGAGTCAGGAAGATCCCTCTAGAGGTGGTAATGCCAACCCACGCCAGTATTCTTGCTTGAAAAATCCCATGGACAGAGGAGCCTGACAGCCTGCAGTCCATGGGGTCGCAGAGTCAGACACAACTGAGCACTCATGCACTGAGCACTGTTCTAAGCAGCTCCAGGTGTGAACACATATAGCATCATTGAAAGTTTGATCTGGAAGGACACTCGGCTATTACGGTGGGAGGAACCCTGGGCGTACATCAGGAGATGAGTACCTTGCCCCCTGTCAGCTATGAGATCTTGAGTGAGTCCTGCCTTTCCCTGGGTCCCAGTTTTCTCATCTGGTGGTGAGAGAATAAGAGAATGAATGGACCTCTATCTGAAAGCCAAGTCTGAGCTGTCTGGGACACAATGCAGAGTGGGATTCCATGCTCCAGTCTGTCAGCAATGTCTGCCACCACAGGCTCAGGAGCAGGGAGTAGGCATGTCGCCTACTTGCCATCTCTAAAGTCCCTTCTGTGGGCTTCCCAGGTGGCTCAGTGGTAAAGAATCCGCCCGTCAATGCAGGAGCCCTAGAGTGGCACTAGTGGCAAAGAACCTGCCTGCCAATGCAAGAGACATAAGAGACACAGGTTCATTCCCTGGGTCGAGAAGACCCCGGAGGAGGGCATGGCAACCCACTCCAGTATTCTTGCCTGGTGAGTCCCAAGGACAGATGATCCTGGTTGGCTACAGTCCATGGGGTCGCAAAGAGTTAGATACAACTGAATGACTGAGCTCGTAAGCAAAAGTCCCTTCCTGCTCAGATTACTTGAATTCATGGTTCCAGCCAAACTGCCTCACTAAGCAGTCTCTCCATAAATTAAAAAAGAGAAAGAGAAAAAGATTAGCTTTGAAAACTTGGATACCTCATTTCTGTTACAGAGTATGTAGTCTTTGACAAGTAGTTGAGTCTCTTTAAGTCTCAGTTTATTCATCTACAAAATAAGGATAAAAATACTTAACCTGCATAATAAATAAATGTGTAAAGCAAATGGCAGGGTGCCTGGCATCATGCTGATGTTCAATTAAACAGAAGCTGGTATTGGTATGTTCATCACTTGCATCGTTACTAGTCTATCAACCCCATTTTCTGAGCCATGGTTTCTAACTGAAAGAATACATGGTTACAGTGAAAACCCACTAGGTCACTCTTGAGGAATATATGTGAGCCTCTTCCCAAAGAAATACAATTTAGATTTTTATTATAGAAAATTACAAAATATACAAAAAAATAGAGGATATTAAAGTGAACTTCCATGGACCCATGACCGAGCATCACAAATTATCAATTCATGGCTAGTCTTGTTTCATTTATATCCCCAACCACTCACTCCTCTTCCAGACACCCTGGATATTCTTTTAAAGCAGATCCCCGGTTTTATATCATTTCATCTGTAAATATTTCAGTAACTATCTCTAAACAATAGAAACTATTCATTCTTTGTAACTTAACAAATATCTGTTTTTAATTAAATGTAATGGCAGCAAGGCATAATTAGGAAATTATTTCCTCACATCTCTAATAACACACTATAAAAGTCACTAAAAGTGTATGTATTTTAAAAAATAATAATAAGGGGCTGGCTCAGGAGGCCACGTGGGGACTGTGGTATGCATGATTTATTACAGCTACACAAAGTGAGTTATTTCATTCTTTCAGATATTTATGACACCGCTAAAACGCTGAATACATCAACATCAAAATTAATCATGAATAATATTTAATTAGTGCTTGACAAGGATCAATTTGGCAACTCTTTTTGTTCTTTCTCCTTCCCCCAAATAGAAAAATAGCCATAAACTAAAGTGTTTTATTTTTTCCATCTGCTTCTGGTAAAGCGCATCCCTGAATTGCTAACTTAGTTGCGATCTCCTGAACTTTCATATACCCAGGTAATTAGACTCAGATGCTGTCGGGACTGGGATTATAAATCAAGTCTGTGTATGTAAGCAGAAAACAGACCGCTCACACCAAGGGCGGGTGTTCTGGCAGGTCCGTTTCTCACAGACATGCCCGTGGAGCAGACAGAAAACAGCTTTCATGTAGATCCCATGTCATTGAACCCCTACTCTCACCGCTGCAATCCCCAGAAAGCACTGATTATCAGCTGAGTTATTTATTTACAAAAGAAAAAAAAGTCCTTTTGGGCTGCTTTCAAGCAAAAATTCTGCCCCGAGCTGTGCTAGTACATTCGAGCCAGGTACGTGGCAGATGGCATCTTTCCAGCCAGACTGCTAATGGCCAAAGCACTCAGTGCCCCAAAAACTTGTGTACCAATTCCCAACCAAGGAGTTTCATTCCACAGCAGAGTGATTAGGAAAACTTTCAATCCACTGTTTTCTAACAAGATATGCACGCGTTGAATTTTAACAGAACAGCAATATTTGTTTCAATTAAGCTAGTATTTTAAATTGTGGAGCCAAAGACTCCTGGGATTTTGCAGATGTCTTAAAGAAAGTGCTAAATGATTATTTTTAACTTAGAGAGTGGGTGTCATTCTAAAGGCTTGTCTTTTCTTTACCTCTGACTCATATCAAGTAAAACAAAGTTGAAGTGTCTGTTGGGGACAATACATGTGACCTTAGGAGATGGGGATTTGGAGATCAGCTAACATTAGTTAAGTTCTAGTGCCAAGCCTCGGAGAAGGCAATGGCACCCCACTTCAGTACTCTTGCCTGGAGTCCATGGGGTCGCTAAGAGTCGGACACGACTGAGCGACTTCACTTGCACTTTTCCCTTTCATGCATCGGAGAAGGAAATGGCAACCCACTCCAGTATTCTTGCCTGGAGAATCCCAGGGATGGCGGAGCCTGGTGTGGTGCCATCTATGGGGTCGCACAGAGTCGGACATGACTAAAGCGACTTAGCAGCAGCAGCAGTAGTGCCAAGCCTAGTACATCCTCCAGCTCACAGAAGCCTCACAATACCCCTGGGGAGGTGGGATATGGTCACTCACTAGAGAATGAAAACATAAAGGCTCAGGTGGCCATAGGGGTGTTCAGAGTCACTGGGGTAAGAGGCATGACTTAGGAATCCAGATTCAGGCCTCTGTGACGCCTCAGTCCAGGTTCTTCCCACACAAGCTGATCCTATAAAGGATCTTCGATCCTCAAATATAATAATTAATATTTATTGAGCACTATGTACTAAGAGGTTTATATGTGCTAGGTCGCTTCAGTCAACTCTGTATGACCCCATGGACTATAGCCCTCCAGGCTCCTCTGTCCACGGGATTCTCCAGGTAGGAACACTGGAGTAGACTGCCCTTCCCTTCTCCAAGAGCATTATATGCACCTCATTTAATCCTCACCCAATGTCACATTGTTCCTTCCCATCTTACAGAATAAAAAAAATAATGCTTAGAAAGGACAAGTGACATACTCATGGTCAGAGAAAATTCATCTGACTGAGGGGTCCTTAGCATTCTACATCTCCTTGAAAGGTAAACTGGGCCACAGTCATAACATAATATTGCAAATCCACAATTCTTTTTTCTTTGGGCTGTGCCACACAGCATGCAGGATCTTAGGTCTCTAACCAGGGATTAAACCTGTGCCCCCTGCAACGGAAATGTGGAGTTTTAACCACTGGACCACCAGGGAAGTCCCTATATTTCAATTTTTTAAAAACTGGGCCACATTCATGACTTTATAGAAGGCACAATACTCTGAAGTCCTGATTTCCCACAGATCTGTAAATACTGCTGACCGACTGCTGGGCAGGTGCAAACTGACTTCACACCATCTAAGGGCACAAATAACTAGAACTCTAAGACCTTCAACAGAGGACATCCAACACACACACTGCTCATAAGAACACAAGTAAAAATGGGTACAATTGAATGATTTTTCATAAGGGAGGAATAGTAAGAAAGGAACTGGCCAGAGTTTATCATAAACAGCCAAGCTCAGAAGATACAATTGAAATAAAATTTCTAACTGCGTGTATCCTCCCTATGCCAAATGCTGACTTTCCCTCCTCCATGCTGGGGCGATGAGCTCAGTGGATCTTGTTTCTGCTCCACTGACTTTTCCACATGCAACCTGATAGCTTCTGGAAACAAACCAATGATTACAGATCACTAAAGTATGCCATTTTAATTAAAGGAGGGTGCTATGTGGAGCAGCGAGGGGCAGTAACCCAGTTAGCAGCCAACCCAAGTACCAGGTAAGAATCCACTCTCCATGGTCTGGCTCACCAATCCCTTCTCATGCTTCTGCCTCCACATCACAGCCTGACTGGGCCCAACGCTGCTTTGAGCCCTTATGAAATTGGGTCAAATCATCTAGTACCTCACATGTGGCATTTTCCAGATATGTCTTGAGTGGCGAGAAGTTGGTGCATTAAAGCAGTAATCGTTGCAAGTGCTATGAGGCTTGAAATTTAATAGGGTTTTGAAAAAGAAAAAAGAATAAAAGTCTAGACTGCCAAAAAATAAATGGGCAATGTTGTAAAATTGTGTTGCACAGCGAGAATACAAATATTATTCATGTTAAGGAAAAGGTTGACCTAAGATGTGATTTATAGGCACTTCAAATGCAGTACAGGAAGTAAACGGAAAAATTAGGGTGTGAGGTCACCGAGTAGGCAAGAGTCAACTTAAGGGTAAAGTTAAAAACTTTAGGAAGGGAGCATGCAGTTCAGCTTGCCATATAAATTAAGATCTGCCCTCACTTTGAAAAAATGGGAAAAAAATTAAATATTAATGTACATATGTTACAAAAGGCATTTTCTGCTCTATACACAGGAAAATAGATACATTGTTATAGGATGAAAAATGTCAATGGGATGTTTCATAAAGAAAACAGAGAGGAAGTTGATGCAATCCAAAAATCAACTGTGTTATCAGTCAGTAATGTAAACGAACCACAGTTACAAGTTAACGGGCTGTAGAGGCACTGTCCTGAGCAAGAACAAGGAATCCAAACCAAGTTTTGTTTTTAGGGATGTGTCATTTCATTTTTTTATTAAAATAGTCTAAATTGGTTTGGACAGTTCCCTAACTTGTTAAGTGCCAGGAAAGGGTGACTGAAGCAGAAAGAGATTTCAATTGTCAAGTTACAGGCGCTCCGCTCTCTGGCCATTCTATTTAAAATACCCTTAGCATGTTAGCATTAAATACTGCCTTTCTTCCTTTCTTTTTCTCCGGGGAATTGAAACGTTTCCCAAAGACCCACTAGAGGGCAGAGCTCTGTGAGGTTCTCAAATTAGTAATTGCGCGACCAGCCCAGTTTCTGGACAACCAGGAGTGGGTAATCACAAGAATGGCTGTGACCCCACTTCTGGAAAGCTTGTGACGGTCTCCCCTGGGCCACAGTCCACATAAAACAAAACAGGCAAGAGACCCTCGAAGGGCCCTGTATCCCTCCTGGTGGAAGGAAACCAAGGCGGTGACACAAGGTAGGCCAGAAGTGGGCGCTGCAAGCCGAAGGGATCAACACACCGCAGAGGCTCAGACACTGCAGACGCCCCGGCTTACTCCGCTGCCTGGGGAACACTGGGGGCAGGGGCTGCCCCACCGAGTACTCCATCACACGCCTGGGACTGCTTTTCACAGCAGTCCTTCCCTGCCTTGAGCAAGGCCTTGCTGTTCATTTTACTGTCACTTCATCTTCATATAAAAATACTGGGTGAGAAAAGCCAGGACATCAGGAAAATCCACTCCCCACCTAATGCCGCACATATTTTCAGCCCTCATCGCAAACTCTCACTGGCCTCTGTTGGGCTGTAAGCCTGGAGTGGCCAGAGTCAAGGCTGGAGGCTGCATCCTGAGGGCGGCTGTGATACAGAGAAAACGGTGCCTTCTGGAGAAATCTGAGTGGGCAGCTCTCAATCAGTCCTCGGCTGCCACGGATGGCTCCCACAGAGTCCTACCAAACATCAGAGGTCACTCTGGCCCCTACAAGGCATTCTCACGCTGGAAGACAAGGAAATATGTTCCTGGGGCTCCAAGTCCCTTCACAGCCTGGGGACCTGAACACAGGGTGAGAGCTAATTCCCAGCGATCATTGGCCACCCCTGCAGTCAGGGGGTCCTCATTAACCCATGCCCTTCTAGCGCATCTATCACAGAGAAATCTGATCTCAGCTAAGGGTGTGGGAAGAGGCAATGGGAATTTTCTCGGTCTTTCAAACTCTGCCTTAGAGTCCCATGCCAGGTATAGTTAAAACTTTCATACCTGCAGCCTCTGTCCAACTGCTCTAAGCCTCAGCTTCCCAATTTATTAAAAGGTAAGAATAAAATTCGGAGAAGGCAATGGCAAGCCACTCCAGTACTCTTGCCTAGAAAATCCCATGGATGGAGGAGCCTGGTAGGCTGCAGTCCGTGGGGTCACTAAGGGTCGGACATGACTGAGCGACTTCACTTTCACTTTTCACTTTCACACATTGGAGAAGGAAATGGCAACCCACTCCAGTGTTCTTGCCTGGAGAATCCCAGGGACGGGGGAGCCTGGTGGGCTTCCGTCTATGGGGTCACACAGAGTCGGACACGACTGAAGTGACTTAGCAGCAGCAAGAATAAAATTAACTATGTCATGGGATCTCCAAGAGGCCAGAATGTGGTCATGCGGTAATCCTTGCAAAGCCGAAAGTGCTGCTTTACTTTTTGGTCAGCCTCTAATTGCAGGGCTCTGTTGGCCCATCATCTCATGGGATGGTCTGCTTTTCCCCCAGAAACTGTGAGGTCAAGGAGGGTGACCTTAACCTAAACAAGTCTATTTCTGCCCATCTCCTGGAAAGGACTCCAAATGAATCTTGTGCCCTCATAAATAGATGCCTGGTTTCATCCGTAAAATAATACAAAATTTTATCTTATTTTCCTTCGGGATCCCAGGACCCATGGTTCAAAACTATTTCTAGGTCTGCATCTGCTGCTTCATCAGCCATGCCTTATACGTAGCAGGCCCATCTTAAGCTTGTGGACACTTAAGAGCCCTACGTCTTTTCCACAGGGACTAATCCTAAAGCAGGCCTCCATTGCCTCAAAATGAAAATGTGCCCTGAATTTAGAACTGTGTTTCATCTTGCTGGTTTCAGTGCATGTTTCAGCCTGTTTGGATCACTCTGAATCTCCAGTCGAGTCTGAGTCTCTCCCAGGTTTAAATCAAATCTAGATTGCAGGGAGAGGGGGATGTCCAGGGTGAACTATATGCAGTTAACAAACAATATATTTTCATGGTCAGATCACAGAGGAAGAGGGGTACTTATCTAAAAGTAAATACCAAGGGGTAGAGGGCACTGAAGGATGACAGGAGTCTCTACCTGCAGGGCGCACTGTCAGGTGAAAGCCATCATGTGGGTGAGATGTTAGCACAGGAGCCAGCATATGGTAACTACTGCTATTATTGCTTTCATTGTTATTAATGTACAGTGTCATCAATTGAGGGCCTCGTTTTCTCCTGTTGTTCAGCTTTGACCATATGTTCACACCCAAACCCAAGCATGGTGTGGTACAGTGGGACAAACACAGGTTCAGAAGCCCACAACCTTGGACAGGTTACTTAATGTTTCTCAGTTTCCTCACGGAAAACAGGCAGGTACTAAGAGCATCTCTGGAACTGGTGTGAATAGTAAAGATATGATTATGTATTTGCATAAGTACCTAATGAAATGGACACTCGCTGAGTAACAGTTATCACTGTGATGAAAACAGGTACTTGGGTAACTTGTTAACTGTCTCAGGAGAGGAAAGACACTTCAGAGAAAATGGTGTCGTGTATAAGGCTACATTAGGGTTCTGGAATTACCAGTGGATTGCAATAAGTAATTTAGGCAGGCTTTTCTGCTTTCTAGCCACTATCCCCACACCCACCCCCAAGACACACACACACACACACCTGGAGAAAACTCTAAGAGTTTCCCATCAGAGTGGAACAAACTTGAAATCCATCCATTGCTGACTCTAAGGTCACCTGGATGAACCTGGGCAAATCAGTGAGACTATCGAAAATCTCCATCAGTAGAGAAGTTGTAAAGATGCAATGAGAAAATACATGTAGCAAATGACTTACAAATTCAAAAGTATAATTATAGCAATCCCTCCTCTACTGCCCTGATGCCTCAGTGGTAAAGAATCTGCCTACAGTTCAGGAGACCAGGAGACCAAGTTCAATCCCTGGGTCAGGAAGATCCCCTGGAGCAGGAAATGACAACCCACTCCAGTAGTCTTGCCTGGAGAATTCCATGGACAGAGGAGCCTCGCGGGCTACAGTCCATGGGGTTGCAAAGAGTCAGACACGACTAAGCTTAGTAAGCACACAGCACTCCTCCACTGCACACATTAAAGCACTCCCCAGTGAAAGGATCATATAGGGTGTTTTGCAAAGTGACACAGTCTGGTGAGGAAACTGAAATAAACATTCTTTAAAAACTGATGTGTCACTCACCATCATCTAACTGAAATCTAGATTTAATGACTAATGACCAAATCATGTCAGAGCTCAAAATTATATACCATTTTCCTCTGTGTTGCTTGTAACAGGCGTTAGCACCAAACCTTGTCTAACTCTGATTGCTTTGGGTGCTGCTGTTGTTCCTGTTTTTGTTTTAGGCAGAGTTCTCCATGGGGATTGCCCAAGAGGGAGTGAGTCGTGGCAGCCTCATGGGTAGTGCTCACCAGTCACAGGTTCGGTTCTGGAGGCTCAGAGCACGCCCCAGGGAGCGGATGGCAACAGGCTGGGTCACCCCAGGGCAGGGACGGTGGAGGAGTATATATATGACCCAGATTACTAGAACTGGATAAACACACCAGGGCGCTCAGATCCGATGGCTAAATCAGAGCAAAGAGGGTTTAAGTAAGAGCCCAGGGTAAGATTCAGTTTATTTAAAATTTCCTCCCAGGGCCATCCTTATAATAACCCAGGCAGTGATTTCTGTAAAAACCAGATTAGATCGTCCTGCCCTGCCTTTTAGAAGTTTCCACAACAGATGGAGGGACACGGCCTAGAGGAAACCCCAACTCACATCCGTCTGCATTCATTATTGGCCCTGTTCTCGAAATGCTATATGTTATCTTGAGCCTGTTTGTTTTTATCTGTCAGAGTGGTTTATTGTTAGGGAAATGTGGTGTCAGCTGTCTCTTCCCCACCATCAAAGCCGCTTCATTAAAGTTAATAGTGTTTGACTTGCAGAGATCTCTTACCGAGGTAACCCAAGAAAGCCCCTGCTGGCTGTTATTTTTCCGGCAGTAAAGGGACCAAATGGATGCAATAACTGCATTAATCTTTTAGGAAGAAGAAGAAGAAAACCGTACAGCATGACTCTTGTCTAGTAGCTGCTTAGTAAATGCACCTCGAATTTGCAAGGCTAACTCTACCCCTCGGTTCGGGACAGGGTGTCAAAACCAGACGACCTTTGTCCTGGCTCTGCCACTCAGGGCTCTGTGGGCTGTGGCTTGTCACTTCTGCAGTCTGAGCTTCAGTTTACTTATCTCAGAAATGGATTTCAAGGAAGCCCTTCTTTTTCTAACTGGGGAATTCTTTGGACAAAAGTAATCTTATAATGAAAACTGACCTTGAAAGCAGATAAAAGCAATATATTTTCTAGCTTGAGGTGAGGAGAGAGACCAGAGGACTACCTTCTCAGCATCTTTACCCTCCTCCATACCCCCTCCCACCTAAAGCCATCCTCTCCCCTCCCTAGAGGGTCCTGGTAACCTCTGTGGGCTCCCACTCCCACTTAGGACTTCCTGGAACATCATTTGAAACCTACTGGCCTAGGAGTCTTATCTTTAAGATCTTTTCTGCTCTGACTCTGGATTCTGTGATTAAGTAATTGAAATCAAACCACATGAGGACCGTTTCTAATTAGTATAATAACTTTATAGAAGACGCTCTGCTCAGCGCCAGACAAACATGAAACAGTTTAGAGTTTGCTTTGTTTTCTGTCTTCTAATCACTGCTGCCAAATCTCCCTTCTCAACCGGAGCAGTGGATCTCAAGCAAGTTCCATCACCTCTGCGTTCCCCTCACCGAGTGCTAGTTAGTTCAGTTGAAATCTCATCACCTCCCTCCCCTGCAGGGCAGGCTGAGGCTAGAAGCATGACTCTTCAGAATGCCTCCTCACCCAGTGGGCATCCTCACAGGTAGGCAAACCAGCAAGAGAGTCAAACACTACAGCTCTCAGCACAGTGCGCACCTGACCAAGAAAAGCTGGGGCATCCTCAGCACCTCAGTCCCCCGTCAGCATCCTGCCGTGCCTCTCCAGCCCTCTTCTCTGCTCCAGCTGGCCAGGGGACAGATCGAGCAAGATCAAGCAGATGTCCAGTAGGAAAACCTAAAGCCAGTTTTCCCTTCTTGCAAACAAGAAGGAATTTCCCCCCCTCATTAAATCTGTTGAAGGAAATCTCTGTCTCTCCCTCTCGGAAAGAAGAGAAAATCACGAACTTTGTTCTTCCGAAAGGCTGCAATCAGAAAGACTCTCTCCCTCTCTCTCTTCCCCCACAACCTCCATAAAAGACCTTGAGGATGAGACAGGAGTCTGGGTCAGTGAGTGAAGGCAGAGCATCAAGTAGGCTGCCCCAGAGTAGGGGAAAAAGGGGAGGCAAGGAACGGAGATGGGAAAGGGAGGGCCACACCGCTCACTGACTTCATTTAAAGTCTGCATTTTCAACTACAGCTCTAGGTGCCAAGTCCAATACCAAAGGGGGAAAAAAAAACTTCCAGCAAACACCCTGCACACATGTAATACTAGGATGTCTACCAGATTATGTTTGTGTTTACACATGTGGCTTGGACTTGGATGGGTACCAGAACGTGCACATGTGTAAAACTCTAGAGAATCCCAAGCCACACATTTAGTTTTATTTTTTTTGACCCAAGTCTCTGACGGAGAAAATAAAACAAGCGAAAAAAACCATTCACTCACTCACGCATGCATTCAGCCCTGTCTGTAGAACCTTTCCTTAACACCAGGCACTTGAGCAAGGCAATGACAAATAAAGCATGCTCTCTGCCTGGCCATGGTTATTCAAAAACCACAGAAATAATTCCATTTGTATAAAACTTTAGCATTACTTTTCAAGAAGCCTATTATACACAACAGTTCATTAGGATCCTCACAGTCATAAGATGGTTATGGTAGATATAATCACTATTTTACAACTGAACAAACAGAAACATGGCAAGGTTAAATGACTTGTCTAGTCCCACAGATAGCTGAGTACGGGGCAGGAATTAAAATTTAAATCATCTGACTTCTGGTCCCAGGCTCTTTCTGTTTGATCAAACTGCAACCGAATGTATCCTTTGATTTCCTTCCAGCTGCCATTACAATGTATAGCCCAGACTTTCAAGGATCTTTTCAGTTTCAAATATTCCATTCCTTTGTCTACCAAATTTTGCTTGTCAGACCACTTGAACTAGTTCTGAAAATATAGTCACTTGCACCAGCGTTTAGGTTTGAAAAATATAACTCTTTTTTAGTTGAAATGGATTGAAGTTAGATTTAGACTTTATAATGTTAAGACTAGGCAAGAGTCACAATTTTTCAATCAAACCATCCTTTGGTGTAGAAAATTATTTCACTACACACATTATTTAAGCTATTCTGAAACCTACTCTGACGTTCTTTTTATTAATCTTTTTCCTGTTTCGAATCCTTCCATCATGCATTTCTGTCAGGCTTCTGAAGGGTCCCATATGCACACTTGCAGTGCAGAAATGTGTTCTTTTTTGGTTCATTGGAATCCTTCAGAATGTCTGGCACCAAAACATATTGGCTTTAATTAAAAGGCTATGATTTCTTTGAATTCCCATTAAGCTAGTGAGAAAAAAATCTGCATTTAAAAAATACAGTTAACACATTAAGATACAGTTGTACTGAAAAATGGTTCATGTTTTAAAAACTACTTAAGCAGATGAAACTAAGCTGCCTGTAATAAAAATATGCTCATTTTTAGTAAAATCCTTCACTTCTAAATAGAGGGGTTAGCTTAGTACATATGTGCCCAATTAGCCATAAAAACTCAGCTAGACATGAACCATGCAATCCACCGATTCGCCCTTGACTTTAAAACATAGATTCTATTAACAGGAATGTAATTTAAATGGTTAAAAAGTGATAAAGTACATAACTACAATCTTATAGGGTTTGGAATATGATACTGCTGTATACCAATGACAAATCAGTTTTGGATTATGACTCAAGCAAAGTTTGAAATAGCTCAAGCCTGATAATTAGTGATCCACAAATTCAAGAACTGCCTTATATTATGTTATATATCATACTAATTCACACATCTTTGCCCATGAGCTGAAGCACATTCTCAAACATTCAAAAAAAGGGCCATGTCAAGCTTTTAAAATTCTAGGACCTGAATGCCCTAGAAACTCAACTTAGTTTTCTCTATTCAACTTATCTTCAAAACATGGTATAACTCAAGACAGTTGCTCAAGAAAATATTTAAGAGCGCCCATGAAATACAGTGAAAGTGCTGCACTCAACATACCAGCAAATTTGGAAAACTCAGCAGTGACCACAGGACTGGAAAAGGTCAGTTTTCATTCCAATCCCAGAGATAGCCAATGCCAAAGAATGCTCAAACTACCACACAATTGCACTTACCTCACACGCTAGCAAAGTAATGCTCAAAATTCTCTAAGCCAGGCTTCATGAACCGTGTATGTGAACTGTGAACTTCCAGATGTTCAAGCTGGTTTTAGAAAAGACAGAGGAACCAGAGATCAAATTGCCAGCATCCACTGGATTGCTGAAAAAGGGAGTTCCAGAAAAACATTTACTTCTGCTTTATTGACTATGCCAAAGCCTTTGACTGTGTGGATCACAACAAACTGTGGAAAATTCTTAAAGAGATGAGAATACCAGACCACCTTAACTGCCTCCTGAGAAATCTATGTGCAGGTCAAGAAGCAACAGTTAGAACTGGACATGGAACAACAGACTGGTTCCAAATCGGGAAAGGAGTATGTCAAGGCTGTATATTGTCACCCTGCTTATTTAACTTACATGCAGAGTACATCATGAGAAATGCTGGACTGGAAGAAGCACAAGCTGGGATCTAGATTTCTGGGAGAAATATCAATAACCTCAGATATGCAGATATGCAGATGATATGCAGATGACACCACCCTTATGGCAGAAAGTGAAGAGGAACTCAAAAGCCTCTTGATGGAAGTGAAAGAGAAGAGTGAAAAAGTTGGCTTACTCAACATTCAGAAAACTAAGATCATGGCATCTGGTCCCATCACTTCATGGTAAATAGATGGGAAAACAATGGAAACAGTTACAGACTTTATTTGGGGGGGCTCCAAAATCACCGCAGTTGGTGACTGCAGCCATGAAATTAAAAGACACTTGCTCCTTGGAAGAAAAGTTATGACTGACCTAGACAGCATGTTAAAAAGCAGAGACATTACTTTGCCGACAAAGGTCCATCTAGTCAAAGCTTTGGTTTTACCAGTAGTCATGTATGGATGTGAGAGTTGGACTATAAAGAAAGCTGAGCACCAAAGAATTGATGCTTTTGAACTGTGGTGTTGGAGAAGACTCTTGAGAATCCCTTGGACAGCAAGGAGAATCAATCAGTCCATCCTAAAGGAAATCAGTCCTGAATATTCATTGGAAGGACTGATGCTGAAGCTGAAACTCCAATACTTTGGCCACTTGATACAAAGAACTGACTCACTGGAAAAGACCCTGATTCTGGGAAAAATTGAAAGCAGGAGAAGAAAGGGAAGACAGAGGATGAGATGGTTGGGTGTCATCACTGATTCAATGGACATAAGTTTGAGCAAGCTCTGGGAGTTGATGATGGACAAGGCAGCCTGGCGTGCTGCAGTCCATGGGGTCACAAAGAGCTGGACAAAACTGAGTGCCTGAACTAAAGTGATGAAGTACAGAGATGTTCACTGGTTACTGGAAAAATGCACAAGGAGCATCAAAAGAATCACTTCTCTCCAGGGCTTCCCTGGTGGCTCAGTGATAAAGAATGCACCTGCCAATGCAAGAGACATAGATTCGATCCCTGATCCAGCAAGATCCCGCATACCATGGAGCAACTAAACTCCTGTGCTACAACTGTTGAGCCTGTGCTTAGAGCCCTGGAACCACAGCTATTGAAGGCCAGGTGCCCTAAAGCCCATTCTCGGAAACAAGAGAAGCCACCACAATGAGAAGCCCATGTACCGCAGCAACAAAGACCCAGCACAGCCAAAAACAAAGTAAATAAATAAACAACAACAAAAGAATCACTTCTCTCTATATCAGACTCCATAGGGATATGCCCACATGAGCCCAGGAAAGTCAGATGAAAGATGTCTCATCCATTTATCTTTATTTTCATAAGAAGTAAATGTGAGCTTATGCATCTTACTCATTATTGTAAGATAACACCCTAAACATTTATGGGACGGGGCTTCCCAGGTGGCCCAGTGATAAAGAATCCACCTGCCAATGCAGGAGACACAAGTCATGAGGGTTCGATCCCTGGGTTGGGAAGATCCCCTGGAGGAAAAAATAGTAACCCATTCCAGTATTCTTGCCTGGAAAATTTCATGGACAGAGGAACCTGGCGGGCTACAGTTCATGGGGTTGCAAAGAGTCGGACACGACTGAGCAGTTGAGCACAATGTCAACAACAACATTTATGGGATAGGCTTGAACCCATCAAGAAGAATCAGATGGCTCACCAATGAATCAGTGACCTCACTCTAAGAATCACTGCTCTAGGTATGAATAATATTAAAGGTAGGGTTTCTTTTATAAGCATTTATAAATGTAATTAAAATGAATTGTATTGGAAGACACACTAAATTCTAATCATCATGATTAACTGTCTCATCTTTTTAAGTGGCCACAGAATAGTGTGCTTCTACCCCCTAGATCATGTAATTCCAGGTAGCTCTCATCCTCAGACTCCACTCCTCAAGTCTAATCCAAATCCCGTTTGCTTAGGCTCAGCAGATTCCCTCTGGTTTTATATTCCTTGGGGGAAAAAATATCTTGTAACACCATTCTCCAAATACTAGGCCACCATCGCAAACTTAGAGAATGACTAGGAATAGTGTACCCTACCAGAGGACCTGAGCCCTGCCAAAATTACCAGAGGGGAGGCTGAATCAAGTGGTCTACCTGGTGTCCTGAAGAGAACCAGTTTCTTGGAGGAGATGGAGGAAATAGACATGTGAATACTGATCAATTAATCTGTTTAGTGTATGTAGAAATAAACCCACTGGGTATGAAGACCTCCATTCGAAGTTCACCAAATGTTACTGTGCTGCTGCTGCTGCTGCTGCTAAGTCGGACACTTCAGTCGTGTCCGATTCTGTGTGACCCCATAGACAGCCTCCTACCAGGCTCCCCCATCCCTGGGATTCTCCAGGCAAGAACACTGGAGTGGGTTGCCATTTCCTTCTCCAATGCATGAAAGTGAAAAGTGAAAGTGAAGTCGCTCCGTCGTGTCCGACTCTTAGCGACCGCATGGACTACAGCCCACCAGGATCCTCAGTCCGTGGGATTTTCCAGGCAAGAGTACTGGAGTGGGGTGCCACTGCCTTCTCCATTACTGTGCTGCTTTATATTAAAAGTAAAAATGTCCAACTCTAGAAAGACATTCTATCATTGCTGGCTTTCTAACCAAGCTCAGATTCATTCCCTCCTCTCCATTTTTTGTTGCCCCTCTTCAGAGTAGTATTGTATTTTGCCTGGACCATTGCAGTAGCCTCTAAACTGGCCCCTCTGCCCTGAGTCTCTCATTTTTCACATTGCTGAAAAGTTAATCTTCCCAAAGTCCAGCTCTGATAAAATTACTCCCCTGATCAAAAAACTTGAATCGTTGCTTCCCATTGCCTGTCAACAGAATTCAGAGCACATTCCTTAGTCTGGGATTCAAGGCTCTTGCCCCTTTCCAGTGTCGCTTTCTACATCACTCCAAGCAATCTGCAAGGCCCACCCCTCTCAGTACAGACTCCCTGCAGTTCCCCCACCTGGAGCACTGTCCCCTGCCCTCATTACATCTCCTCTTCAACCCTCTAAGACAAGATTTGATCCATGCTTAAAAGCTTAAGAGAGAAATTCCATCTTTCCTATAAAAAGTGCAAAGAGCAGTTCCTGGTTCATAAGCACTCAATAAATATTATCTGTTATCATTGTTGTTACTGCCATGAAGTCGTTTGGAACCAACCCCTTCCTCTTATGGGATTTTTAATTTTAGCTCTCTTAAGACACCTCGGAGAAGGCAATGGCAAGCCACTCCAGTACTCTTGCCTAGAAAATCCCATGGATGGAGGAGCCTGGTAGGCTGCAGTCAGTAGGGTCACTAACGGTCGGACACGGCTGAGCGACTTCACTTTCACTTTTCACTTTCACACATTGGAGAAGGACACGGCAACCCACTCCAGAGTATTGCCTGGAGAATCCCAGGGACGGGGGAGCCTGGTGGGCTTCCATCTATGAGATCACACAGAGTCGGACATAACTGAGATGACTTAGCAGCAGCAGCAAGATACACCTAATTACATGTTATTCCCTTTCACAGTTATTTAACTATATATTTCATCTTCTCTTAACAGACTGTAAGCTCCTTAAAAAGATCTGATTTCATTCATTTTTGTATCCTCCATATCAGAATACAAGGCCTTAAACACAGATTTGAAGAAAAATGTTAAGTATTGCACTAGGCCACAAGGGGGCATGGTTGAGCTACTGTTAACGGTGGAATCAGCCTACGATAATATTGTCTAGAAAGGTTTTTCTCTTGAAAGTGTTATTTGTAAATCTGTTTAAAATAAATATATATGCATTATGTGTGATTACAACTCTATTCATATTGACATGGAAAGACAGGTGCAATATAGTGAATTTTAAAAAGGAATAAGGAAAAGAGAATTAATATGGTCTGATTTTTATAAAAATCTATTTGGGCTTCCCAGGTGGAACTAATGATAAAAAAAACTCGCCTGCCGGTGCAGGAGATAGAAGAGACACGGGTTCGATCCCCAGGCTGGGAAGATCCCCTGGAGGGCATGGCAACCCACTCCAGTATTCTTGCCTGGAGAAACCCATGGACAGAGGGGCCTGGCAGGCTACCGTTCATGGGGTCACAGAGAAAGCAGACATGACAGAAGTGACTTAGCATGCATGCAGCACATTCTTAAACATTCACAGGAAAAGTAAAAGTCTGGAAGAATATCCACCATGATGTGATGACCTGTTATCTCTAGCAGGGGAGGGGAGAAAAGAGGGTAGTAATATGGAGGATTTTATTTTTATTCAGTACTTTTTTGGATTTTTTAAATAATCAATACATATTAATTTTATAATTGAAAAATAAAGCTATTTACTTTAGAAAAAATATCAAAGTGTTTCTCTCTCTTTTCATCTCATCTCCATCTCCATATTCGATGTATCTAAAAGTAAATACACAACTTTGAGAATTTTCTGATGTACTAAAGCAAAGATTTTCAAAATCTCTTGATATGTTGCGCCAGGGGTGTCTCAGTAATTTTTATGGCACCCCTGAAATGAAAGAAATACCTAACAGCTAACACTTGTTAAGTCGTTGAGTTCAAACAACTTACTAGTTATGTCCTAGTAATTTAATAGCCATTTAAAAGAAAAACACAGATAGACTGAAAAAAATTAATTTCCTCCTTAAATGATCACAATCACTTATTCATGGACTGTATACACCTACTGCACACTGTACAACTTCTTAAACATTGGAATCAGATTGGATGCTGCTCCCCATTTCCCACTCCACGCTAGTTCTATCTAATGACCGACTTTACCACTGCAGCCACCGAAAACCCAGCTCCGCAGATATATCATTAAAGGACTGCAGCACGATCTAATGTTGAAACTAGGAACAGCTCAAGCTAGTGGTTCTTGAGCATCGCACAGTATAGCTCTGTTTTCCTTAAAAATTTAAAATGTCTCACAGCAACCTGCGAGTGCACTGCAGCACCTCAAAACCCCACAGGGCACAATTTGGCAATCAGTAGAGTCACAAGATAAAGCTGGTTGTTTTCTGTGAGGCTGGTAAAAGGGGAAGAAACCTCATTAAATTTTCCTTGAAACTATTCCAACCTAATAGCTCAGTCAAAATTACTTTGTTTTCTCTGAACCAAAGTCTTCTGGGAAGGAGAAAAGGATGGTGTGGGAAGCTGAGCTGACCTCCAGGCTCAGAGTTTCCATGTGTCCCCATTCCACCAAGTTCAGTTCAGTCACTCAGTTGTGTCTGACTCTTTGCGACCCCATGGACTGCAGCACGCCAGGCTTCCCTGTCCATCACCAACTCCTGAAGCTTGTTCAAACTCGTATCCTTCAAGTTGGTGATGCTGTCCATCCATCTCATCCTCTGTCCTCCCCCCTCCTCCTGCCTTCAATCTTGCCCAGCATTTCCAATGATTCCGTTCACATCAGCAGGTCAAAGTATTAGGGCTTCTGCTTTAGCATCAGTTCTTCCAACGAATATTCAGGACTGATTTCCTTCATGATTGACTGGTTTGATCTCCTTGCAGTCCAGGGAACTCTCAAGAGACTTCTTCAACAACACAATTTAAAAGCTTCATTCCACCGAAGTCCTCTTCTAATCTATTCTCTACAACTCAAAACTGAGTTACCAAGAGCAGCCTCCAAAGCAGCATGTCCCTGGGAAACACCCAAATTCTTTTCCACGTTTTTCTGAGCCGGGATCTCCAAATATCCTCCTGACTTTTCCATCTCTCTACCCAACTGTTTTGAGGCTTTGCGAAGATCTAAGGAGAACTTCTAATGAGCCAGCCCTGGTCCCTTCCAAATCAAAAAGGACGTTCCCCTGCCAGGAATCACCAGTTAGCTCCTGGGACGAAGCCCTCCAAGCAAGTTCACGACTGCTGCTATCCAAATCCACTTGAAATGGGGACTAAGAATTTTTTCTCTAAAGTTCAATGAATCCAGTTTCACATCTTGATTTAATGAGATGATTGGTGATTTTCTATTATCAACTCAAATATAATTAAAACAAACCCCAAAGTCATTGTCCACTTGTGTGGAAGGAAGCCCTGTGCCGGGACTGCTTCAAGAACTTAATATTACAGGTAGATGGAAACAACCCAAATATCCATATACAACAACAAATGTGGCATATACATACAATGGAGCACTATTCAGTCTAAAAAGGAAGGAAATACAGACCAGGCTACAACATGAAAGGACCTTGAAAACATTAGGCTAAGTGAAATAAGCTAGACACAAAAGGACAATTACTGTATGATTCTACTTACATGACGTCCCTTGAGATTAAATTCATTGAAAATGGAATGGCGGTTGCCAAGGGCTAGGGTGGGGAGTGGGAATGGGGAGTTATTGTTTAGTGGGTATGGAGTTTCAGTTTGGGAAGATGAAAAAGTTCTGGAGTTGGATAACAGTGATGGTTGATGAACAAGGTAAATGACCTTAATGCCACTGAATTGGACATTTTAAAATAACTAAAATAAGTTTATGTTTAAAATTAGCTTTTTAAAAATCATGGAAATGATTTTTATGGTAAGGGGAGCCTTTGATTTAACTGGAACCATGTCCCTGGGTTGGGAAGATCCACTGGAGAAGGAAATGGCAACCCACTCCAGTATTCTTGCCTGGGAAATTCCATGGACAGAGGAGGCTGGCGGGCTACGGTCCATGGGGTCGCAAAGAGTTGGACACAACTGAGTGCCTAAGCATAGGCTATGTCCCTAAATGTCAGGCTTCCCAGGGGGCTCAATGGTAAAGACACTTCCTGGCAATGCACAAGTCACAGGAGATGAGGGTTCAGTCCCTAGGTCAGGAAGATCCCCTGCAGGAGGAAATGGCAACCTAGTCTAGTATTCTTGCCAGAAAAATCCCTTGGACAGAGGGGTCTGGCTGGTTACAGTCCATAGGGTCGCAAAGAGTCGGACACGACTGCACGACTGTGTACGCACGCACACTGAAGTCCCTGTCACATGGAGAGCTTGCAGCAAGCCGAGAGACGAGTCCGTCTGGATGACTTGGTTTTAAACAAACACGTACATGAAGTTTCAAAACCCTGTTCTAAAGAAAACAGTGTCTAAATAAGTGGAAGAATAACAGAAACAGGGCTTCCTCCTCTTCCAGCCCATCAGAAGGAAGAGTAAGGTATTCCTAAGGAAATTCAAAATCTCCCCCAAATTTCCCAGCCCGTCAGGAACAAATGTGAAATTCTCACTCATCTTCCATTCAAAGTTTGATACCGCAATTTCCCTTTGCTTTAAAAGTGCGGTATCAAACTTTGAATGGAAGATGAAGTAGTGTACAGAATAGCAGCCTGAAGAGAGGGGCAAATGTTCACTGACCTGGGTCCCAGAACCCCGTGTCCTGGACGTGAGGTGACCTGTGAGCTGTGACCTGGCCATCCTGTGGGACTGATGTTGTTAAAGGTCCACAGGGCTCTGTTTGCTCTTTCCTTGCAGGCCTGGTCTCCTGATACATTTCCAAACACTGTTTGGAGGCAAGGGGCTTTCTGGGGCCAGCTGGGGAAATGATGCATGGTACATTCTGTAAAGGCTCAGAGAAGTCCTGCAGAATAGATATCTCAACTCCAGCTTTCTCACATCCTCACCCCCTGATCATTTAAAAATGTCACGAGTTCTTCCTCTTCTCTATTTTGTCACTAGTATCCAATCTCAAATCTTCAGAGTCTTTTTTTTTTTTTAATTTCTCCTTTGGCCAACATATGCCATCAGTCCTCAAACTATAAATTTGGCTCCAGCCACACCTCTCCCATCAAAACTTCTTTTTTCCTATACTTCCTGCCATCCTGCTAGTTGAAATCCTTATGATCATCCCACCTGACTATCCCAAAAGCCTCCTCGCTGGTCTCCACATCTTTTTTTCTTTCCTCTTAACAACCACCATCAGAAGAACAGTTCAAGGTCAGGTCAAAGTGCTGGGCATGTCACAACTACACTCAGGACACTCAATGGCTCCCCAGTGCCAACTGGCTAAGGAAGGCCAGGCCCCTCAGTGAGGCTCTCTGTGCTTTTCACTCCAACCTGTCCTCCTGGTCTCATCTTCCACCTAACATTCTAGTCAGCTCAACTATTTACAGGTCTCAAGCTTTCTTATCAGCCCCCCATTTGAGCTCTTCAATGAACTCTGAAGTCCAGCTCAGATACTAGAATCACTGTGAAATCACTGATCTTTTCTTTGCAGTCTCCCAAACACTTCAGTTGTTGGCATCTCATGATACAATCAGCTTTGATCAGTGTCACATTTCAAAACAATCAATAGTATATTCACGTTACACCCTGAAGGACTACAAACAACTCTGAATATCAAACTGTCTCATTCATCTCTGTATTTTCCCTGAGTGCCCAACACAAGGCTTTATACATAAAAACATTTAATAAATGTCTGTTGAATGACATTTAGCCCTGTTTCACACTATCAAATTCTTAAATCTCTATTATAGCCTTAAGCCAGCAATAGTCAATATTCTTTTTCCTGCATCCTGGACATTTCTTCTGTGGAAATCTTAGATGGAATCCCAATATATGTTTTACGGAAAGATTTCATATGTGTTTTTAGATAAAGAGTATATAAAACACATATAAGTAGCACCTCATTTTATATGCACTTATTTTAAATTAAAATGTACAGCATTTTAGCATTTCTCATTATTAAGTGAACTACAGAGAATAGTAGGCAGTTTTGATGAACATAAAACTTGAAGTAGAAGGTTTGCAATCAGTCATTTCTGGATTCAACTTATTTCTGTATTTTGACTTGGTTTCACACAATTGAGACTATCCCAAGTCACATAGATAAGTCATAGTGTGCAATTTTATGCTAGTGGATCATTGATAGGGTAAAGAATTTCATTTTTAAAGTGCAAATACAACTTGTTATATCAGCAACACATTAAAAAAGCCATTCACAGCAGTTAAGAACACAGACTCTGATTTAAGACCAAGATATCCTATTTATGCATGCAGACCTTAAGCAACTTATTTGGCCTCAGTTGCCACATCTGTAAACTGGAAATAAAAATAATTCTTCCCTCATAAGGTTGTGCAAAAAGAAGATGGGTCACACAAATTAATGCTTCAATGGTCCTGTGTGTATCAGAGTGTGCAATCTTAATGTTTTATCATATATACAGCAGTTACTAAAATATGTATAAGATGTACAAAAAATAGCACATCACAAAACCCACATACCCACCCAGGTTAAGAAAGAGAAAGATGACAGTTACTTTTGAAATGTCCAATGTGCCCTTCCAACACTTTTTCTCCCCTACGAGGTAACTGTTACCTTTCCCACATTGTTCAGTTTTTGTTTTTTCATTTTTAGCACTTACCCTGGCGCTAGTATATGCCAGCGGAGAAGGAAATGGCAACCCACTCCAGTACGCTTGCCTGGAAAAATCCTATGGACGGAGGAGCCTGGTAGGCTGCAGTCCATGGGGTCGCGAAGAGTCGGGACACGACTGAGCAACTTCACTTTCACTTTTCACTTTCATGAATTGGAGAAGGAAATGGCAACCCACTCCAGTGTTCTTGCCTGGAGAATCCCAGGGACGGGGGAGCCTGGTGGGCTGCCATCTATGGGGTCACACAGTCGAACACGACTGAAGCGACTTAGCAGCAGTATATGCCAGGCTTTAGGTACTTTCTAAACTTTACTCCAGTTTAACCATCATAAGCACTCCATGAAGTAGATAACATTTTCCTTCTTAAACGTGAGGACTGTGGGCCACAGAGATGCCAAGGGGCAGTCTGCAAGTACAGGCACCAGGATTTGAACCCAGGAAGTGGGCCGCTGTTTCCTTGGTTTTAAGGGCTTCCCTGGTGGGCCAGATGGTAAAGACTCTGCCTGCAATGCAGGAGACCTGGGTTCGATTCCTGGGTCAGGAAGATACCCTGGAGTAGGAAATGGCAACCCACTTCAGTATTCTTGCCTGGAGAATCCTATGGACAGAGGAGCCTGGTGGGCTACAGTCCATGGGGTCACAAAGATTTGGACACGACTGAGAAGGAAATGGCAAAACCCACTTCAGTGTTCTTGCCTGGAGAATCCCAGGGATGGGGGAGCCTGGTGGGCTGCCGTCTATGGAGTCGCACAGAGTTGGACACGACTGAAGCGACTTAGCAGCAGCAGCAGAGCAACTAACACAATGCCTGCTTCCTAGTAGGCCACCAGAGTCCCTGTCCACCGACACAGCCAGGCTTGAAACACAATTTGAAGCGCACTGTCATACTAAGTACTTGAATGAACATTTATTAAAAACATACACCACCTGCCAAACATCACGCTGGGCACCACAGAGCTGAAGTAAAAGCTGCTTCTCTGAGTGCAACTGCAGTTCCCCCCGGTTCCTCCCTGCGCTATGGTCTCTAACTCCACCCCTCTACGCGCAGGGCTGCCTGACAGACCCTGGGAGCCCAGAGTGGCCTTGAGGAAAGGCCAGCAGACCCAGACACTCCACCGTGGTGTTGCCCAGGGTGGTTCTCAACAACAATCAATCCCCAAGGAACCACGGGAAATTCCAAACTTTTCTGCCCCCACTCCCAGCCTCTTCCTCATCAAGGCTTCCTCCAAGAAGTGAACCACGTAGGAATCCTCAGGAATCCACAGCCTTTGCCAGCAAGAGGCCAGGCGCGGCTTCGTGAGTGACCCAGCCCACAAGGAAAGGCCTCGACTTGAGCACATGTCATTCCCCTAATTACTCCCTGTGCTGGGAGTCCAACAATAACAGCGCATCTTTCACGGGCACCTCCCACCGTGAACTTGGGAAACTCGCATGCAGCCAAGCGCTAGGAAAGTGCTAAAAGGGTCAGGGGCTGTGAGCGGCCAGCAGTCCCAGGCCTCTGGGGGAGAATCCCACTCGCTCTGTAGTCCAAAATCTGGGCCCCCAAAAAACTGCCTGAGCTCCAACTCCTCCAGGGCCTACTTCCTGAGACTGGGAGGGTCACCATGGGTGGGGCCATTAGAAGAGCCAGTGGGTCACACAGCAGCTGCACCCAAGCTACCCAGGGGAAAAGGAGGTGGAGGTGTTGGGGGGGGCGGTAGGGGGGCCAAGAGATGTTTCTTTGAGGGTCATATTCACTTAGCAAATGCTCCCAAGGCAAATGCTCTATACTCTGAACTTTTTTTTTCCTTTCTTTTTTTTAGTATTTACTAAATATGAGTCCTGGTAGACCCTGGGAGGTGGCTGGTATGGTTCTAGGATATTAATAACAGCAAGTAAAAGAGCAAAGTTCCTTAAATTATCACAGTGAGGGCAGGCAATAATCAAATTAATAATTTCAGATCATGATAAGTGTTTTGAAGAAATAAAATATCCTTGTTGTGTGAGGGTGGGCAGGGAAATGGATTTTGAAAGCAGAGATCTGAATAAGGACGAGCAAGCAAAGCAAAGGCAAGAAATAATCACTCCAAGCAGAGGGAACATCAGTACAACTGTAAGGTCTCTGATTTAATGCTGATTGGGAGTTTAAGAAATGTTTTCTGAAAAATTAATGTTCTCTAAAGTCTAGTACAAGGTAGAGTTGAGTTCTTTAGAGTGCAAAGATCAAAGTGCTATATTGGAAAATTTGTTCTTGGCTTTAAGATGCAAAAAGAATGTGTGTGAATATATATTTACA
The DNA here is from genome assembly GCF_049115385.1 of Moschus berezovskii. Taxonomy (NCBI): domain Eukaryota; kingdom Metazoa; phylum Chordata; class Mammalia; order Artiodactyla; family Moschidae; genus Moschus; species Moschus berezovskii. The sequence goes on from NC_142473.1 coordinate 67,356,549, forward strand.
TGTCTCACAAGGGTCTTCAAACAAAGCCTTTCATGTCCTTTATCCTTTAAACTTTTATAACATAGGTTGAAAGTGTGATACAATCTTTTAACTTCCAGCTCATGTATTGAGAGATCTTTTTCTCAGAACTAATGAAGACTTCTGTTTTCTTAGGATGTAATTAACCTTCCTGTTCTAGAATCTGAAATAAGAATGCCCTGTACCTCTAAATGCAACTATGTAAAAAGTATGCGGGCACATGGACTTAGAAAGTGGGAGATATAGGACAGGGCTAGGGTTGTTTTCAATATGCCTTTTGTTGTTGTTGTTAAAACTGGGGAGAAAAGAATACATTGTGCACCACTGTGCGATCTTCTTGTCCTCGATGTTAATAAATGTGTTTTTCACTGTTGTTTATATCCCATTTCTAACATCACTACCATCTTACATCTGCTCCAAGCCGCAAAGTTGAAAAGTGCACGAGGTCTTTACCAACCCTTGTGCAGCGAGTGCGCCTGCTCACGTGCGATCCGTGCGCACCCTTCTTTCTGACTCTAGACAGAATTTCTTGGGGAGCCCTCAGGCCCCCCACCCCAGGCCATATTTCTCCCTGCTGCTGCTAAGTCACTTCAGTCGTGTCCGACTCTGTGTGACCCCATAGATGGAAGCCCACCAGGCTCCCCCTTCCCTGGGATTCTCCAGGCAAGAACACTGGAGTGGGTTCCCTAGGCTCTTATTAAAACCAGGTGCGCGGGAGGCGGGCCTTTGTGGACAGAAAAGCCTTCCCTGGGCCCAAAGCTCCCCCTTCCGGTGTGTTTTCCAGCGGGAACCCTGAGCTGAGCGAAGAGAAAGCAGGCAGCCGGGCCGGGCCGGGCAAGGGGGGTGACCTTGAGACGGCACGCGGCTTTGGCGGGGCCAGGGCAGAGAGTGAGGCCGGGGGCGGGGAGGGGGAGACAACCGGCGACCCGGGGCACTCCCGCCGCGTGCCACGCGGGCCCCCGGGCCTGGCGGAAGGGAGCGGAGGGAAGCCGCTCCGACCCCGAGCGTCGGAACCTGAAACCCGGGCGGGCGGCGGACTCGGGCCAGACCGCCGCGGGAGCCGCCGGAGGCCCCGACTCGCCCTCCCGGGCTCGCCCGCAGCCCCGCGCCGGCTTCCAGGGTGTCCGCCCGACGCGCAGCGCTTACCCGCGGTGGCCGCCGACGCTCGAGCCTCCTGAGGCCGAGACGGCCCTTGTGGGGACCGGTCGTGAGCGACGCGGTGACCCGGGCCGCGGAGCGCACCGCGCGCCCGCCCAGGCCGCCGCAGCCCGGCGCCGGAGGGCCCGAGCTTCCGGGGCACGGGGCTGCCCGGCGCGGGGTCGCTGTGCGGTGCTCTGCCCGCGACCCTAGACCCGAGAGGCTCGGGAGCCCAGCAGGGGGCTCAGCCTGAGAGCCTCGCCCCGCAAGCAGAAGCTCGAATCCGGCCCAGCCTCTGAGAGGGCGTTGGCTACTTAGTTGGGTCAAAGATTGCGTGCTGGCACTTTGATCGGACTCTAGAGCGTTCAGAGTAGGAGACAGGCCTCAGGAGAAAGAGGAACGTTGTCAGGTCGCAAAAAGTTAAGGTGCAGAGAAGAACAGAGACCTCCAAAAAATGTACTTCCGAATTGTGAGCGGCTCTTTCCTATTCCTCGGACCAGATATCAGACGGCCTGTTTTCTCATTTTCTGTAACTGCTGTTTTTTAAAGCCCAGTTACCAGGGTCTTGATAGCCTTTCAGACTGACAGCCTTGCTTTCTGAGGGACTGCATGAATTTTAAGTGACCTCAGGAAACAAACTGACAAGGTTGGAATACCCAACCCATCCCAGATGTTTGCCTAACACACCGGGCTCTGTAAAAACCACTCCAAAGTGAATCACTACAGCACATCTGGCCTTGGTGCCCTGTTTGATGGAAAAAAGTGTTCTCAGCCTTAACCCCAAGATCCTGTGACAATTAACAAGTAAACTCCGGAGAAGTTTCCAGATTAAAGCTACTCAAATGATTTCTGGCAAAATGCTGCCTACACCAGTTTCTCGAATTTTGGTCCACAGACCACCTCCATTAGATTCCTGGGGGAATCCTTATTGTTTGTTCAGGATTTAGAGCTTGCACTATAGCTGACAAGTTAGATTAAGAGCGATGAGCGCAGAAATTTGCATTTTTAACAAGCTTGCCTTGTGAAATGTCTGCTCACTATAATTTGAGAATTACTAGACTTGGCTCTCGGAGAAGGCAATGGCAAGCCACTCCAGTACTCTTGCCTAGAAAATCGCATGGACAGAGGAGCCTGGTGGGCTGCAGTCCATGGGGTCCCTACTAGTTGGACACGACTGAGCGACTTCACTTTCACTTTTCACTTTCACACACTGGAGAAGGAAATGGCAACCCACTCCAGTGTTCTTGCCTGGAGAATCCCAGGCACAGGGAAGCCTGGTGGGCTGCCGTCTGTGGGGTCGCACAGAGTCGGACACGACTAAAGTGACTTAGCAGCAGCAGATTTGGCTCTTAGTCGACATTGCTAAAACAGTGCTTGTTTTCCCATCTGGAACCCTCCCCCTCAACAGTATTAAGCATTCTTTTTTTCCCCCAAGTGTAGACTATGAAGTTTGTGTTCCAAACAAACTGTGCTTTATTTCCTTATTTCATGAATTTTTTAAACGAAATTATGCCAAAAGCATTACTTCCCACTGTATAGAGCTCTGAGCACATACTGATAATCAAGTCGATGGGTGATACTATGTGAGATTGTTGGGTGGCATTACCAACTCAGTGGACATGAGTTTGAGCAAACCCTGGAGACAGTGAAGGACAGCGAAGCCTGGCATGCTGCAGTCCATGGAGTTGCAAAGAGTCGGACACAACTTAGCAAGTGAACAACTAATGCTGGGCTGTTGATCATTCTGAACCACACATATTCTTGCTCTGCTGCTGGAGACTGAATGTTTTGTGATTTGTCTCCTAACCACCACCACCACCCCTGCCCCCCTGCCCCCCTGCCCTCCACAAATTCATTTGTTGAGACCTAATCCCCAGCATCTCATGGTATCTGGTCCTATCCCTTCATGGCAAATAGATGGGGAAGAAACAGTGATAGACTTATTTTCTTGGGCTCCAAAATCACTGTAGATGGTGACTGCAGCCATGAAATTAAAAGACTCTTGCTCCTTTTTATGACAAACCTAAACAGCATATTAAAAACAGGAGACATTCCGACAAAGGTCCATCTAGTCAAAGCTATGGTGTTTCCAGTAGTCATGTATGGATGTGAGAGTTGGACCATAAAGAAACCTGAGTGAGTGAGTGAAGTCGCTCAGTCGTGTCCGCTCAGAAACCTGAGCACCGAAGAATTGATCCTTTTGAACTGTGGTGTTGGAGAAGACTCTTGAGAGTCCCGATTGGACTGCAAGGAGATCCAAACAGTCCATCCTAAAGGAAATCAGTCCTGAATATTCATTGGAAGGACTGATGCTGAAGCTGAAACTCCAATACTTTGGCCACCTGATTCGAAGAACTGACTCACTGGAAAAGACCCTGATGCTGGGAAAGATTGAAGGCCGGAAAAGGGGAGGACAGAGGATGAGATGGTTAGATGGTATCACCGATTCAATCAACATGGGTTTGACCAAGCTCCGGGAGTTGTTGGTGGACAGGGAAGACTGGCATGCTGCAGTCCATGGGGTAGCAAAGAGTCAGACACGACTGAGTGACTGAACTGAACTGAACTGAATCCCCAGTGTAGGGTTCCCCCAGTGGCTCAGCTGTGAAGAATCTGTCTGCAGTGCAGGAGATGCAGGTTTGACCCCTTGATCGGGACAATACCCTGGAGGAGGAAATGGCAAGCCACTCCAATATTCTTGCTGAGATAATCCCATGAACAGAAGAGCCTGGCAGGCTACAGTCCATAGGATCACGAAAGAGCTGGACATGACTTAGTGACTTAACAGCAACAACAACCCCTAGTGCAGTGGTGTTTGGAGGTAGGACCTTTGGAGATGATTAGGTCATCAAAGCAGAGCCCAGTAGGATTGGTGCCTTTGTAAAAGAGGCCCCAGAAAGCTTCTTCATCCATCCTGCTGTGAGAATACAGCTAGTAGATGACTGCCTATGAACCAGGAATCGGGCTTTCACAAGACACAAAACCTGCCTATGTCTTGATGTGGGACTTTGCAGCCCCCAGAACTATGAGAAATTTCTGTTATTTATAAGCCATCCAGTCTATGGTGTTGTATTATACCAATCCAAAGGGACTAAGATACCTGCCAGTTTTTCTTCTACTGCTTCACTCAGCCTCAATTAGCACAGCTTTTCTTGGGTAAAATGGAAGCAGAGTCTGTGATCAAGATGGTTTCCAAACTGAACTGCACAACAAAAGCATCTATGGAGCTTTTAAAATACTGATGCACACAGAATCTCAGCAGTTCCAAATGTATTTGTTTGCAGAACCTATTTCACAAAACATCCTGTGGGATTAATGAGCTATCAAAAATAATACTGTCAGAAGTAGCGCTGAACTGAATTTGAGGAAATAGTTAAAGGCATAAACAGAATACTTGCCACAAAAATACTCAAAACTCAGTTGCTTATAATATAAAGAAATTGGAAATAACCCAAATTTATCCAGCAGTAGAAAGTGGGTTAAATAAATGATGGTACATTTATACGAAGGAATACAAGAGAACTATGCTATGAGTGTAGTTTAGGAACTATTTATTGGTTTGGAATGATATTCTTGATGAGTAAAGTGAAAAATTCAACATGAACAGTTGCTCCATTCTTGTTTGAAAAAAGTAAAAAGTCTAGTGGTAACCAACAGAAGACCCAAGAAATCAGACTCCCAAGCTGATGATAGTGAGCTCTGAAAAGAATCCTAATTTGCACTGCAGCACTGGGAAACAGAACATAGAGCTATAGTTGGAAGTCTATTGAAGAAGTAAATTGATAACCTCTCCAAGTCATTACAGCTGGGTGACTGTGTCTCACCCCAGCAAAATACTGGAGGTTTATTCCCCAGAGAGGCTAAGTGCATTAAAAACAAGAAGATTCAATGAAAATTTAGATACAGCCCAAGCCCTGATCTCTAGTAGGTTGAAAGCCTGACGTATATCTTCTAAAGAGAATGTTGCAGAATTCTTCTCTGATGAATCTGGCCAGCCAAAAAGAAAAGAGGGACATCCCTGGCAGTCCAGTGGTTAATCTGCTTTCCAATGCAGGACATGGGTTTGGCATATAGGTTTGATCCCTGGTCAGGGAGCTAAGAACCTGCATGCCTCTTGGCCAGAACATAAAACAGAGGGATACGATAACAAATTCAATGAAGAATTCTTTTCCTAATGATCCACAACAAAGGAACAAAGAGAAAAGAGGCTGACATGACAGGCTTATGATCAGATCCAGTAAGATCACCCTGTGGTGAAGCCCATAGTTGACTAGCCCTATCCTCACAATTCCCAATTATTTCTTTTTATTTTTTTTGCCCCACTTGAATACCAAGAATCACTTGCTGTTAGAAGAAAGATTCTAATGTTAAAGAGGTGGTAAGAACAAACAGAAAAGACAAAGGCTATTGAGGGAGAAGAAAACCAGTATTTTTTCTTCATTAAAATTCTCAGAGAAATAAAAGAATATATGCATCCATGAGCTATCAAAAATAGTACTATCAAAAGCAGCACTGAACTGAATTTGAGGAAATAGTTAAAGGTATTTAAAATAGTACAAGCTATTTTAAAAATACAAAGCAGAAATGAGAACAAAGCAGAGCTCTTGGACATTCAGTTCAGTTCAGTTCAGTCGCTCAGTCGTGTCCGATTCTTTGCGACCCCATGAATCACAGCACGCCAGGCATCTTGGACATTAGCTATATGAAAAAAAAAAGGACTAATGGATAAAATATATAGGTGACCACAAAGGACATCATGTTTACCAAACTTGTTGGCAAGACACAGAGCCAACTGGAGGAAAATTTGAGGCTACCTTAATAATTACATAAAAACTTCAGCAAACAAACAGGAAATAATGTAATTATTATTCCTAGGACAACTTAGAGTTGTGACTCAAAGGAAGAGTAATCTTCATACTTTTTATACTCCATGGTTCAGCAATGAATTGCGTACATCAAGAAGATGAGGGTGTAAGTGTTGTGTACCAGGGTGGGCAGGTGAAGACGGACGCTAAATGCTTATATGCCTTCATGGAAATCAACAGAAAATGCCCAAAAGAGAAAACTCAAGAAGTGACTTAGACATATGTGTTAAATACCAAAGTAAACAACTATAAGATTAAAAGTAGTTCCCTCCAAAAGTGAATCAGAAAATTGAGGAAATGGAGTAGCTTGGGAACTGCTATTTTTTTGTGTGGTAAGCCTTGGAGAACAATGTGGATATATAATTTGGTAAAAATAAAAGCTAATTTTTGAGAAAGAAGACCAACACAACTCTAAAGCTTTTCCAGATAGTCCTGAAAAGTCTGTTTCTACCTCCTGGTTTTCTCCAATCAAACCTACTTTTTTCCAAGCAGTAGTTTTCTGCATGACTCCTCTGTGATTCTCTGCCATTGTATACACATTTTCATAAAATAGGCTTTTGTGAGTTAGCCTGGGAACTTAACCATTGCTTATATTACTTCTCTGGAGACATGTATTTCAAGTTCAAAGCAAACAACTTCCAAAACTCCTTTCAGAACTTCTGTTCGTTAATTAGGGACTGTATTATCCATTCCCATAAGACTTTACATACAACACAGCTGAAAAGACATTTGAAAAATCATAGAGTATTGCGATTACATCTGACACTGTGCCAGCTGGTACAATCAGTGAGTGATGTGGCTACTGGAAAGAAGAGGGTCAGGGAGAGTCATCAGGGGAGACTTCGTCAAAGAGTCTCAATTCAAGCTGAACCTGCAAAGATGGATTGTACACAGTTTAAATGGTGGCATCAATCAGGATTTTGTATGTAAGTGACAGACACTCAGACCAAACTAGCTAAGCCTGAAATGGAATTTTTTGGCTCACCTAGCTAGGATATCCCAAGGGGTCTGGCATCAGGCAAAGATTGATCCTGGTTCCAAAAGAGTTGCTAAGCTCTCTCCATGTCCCCTTGTTCTCCTCTGCAGCTCCAGTCTCACTTTCGAGCTTTGCAGCACGGGATGCTCATGAGGTGGGTGAGTACTGGCTATGTATCAGAATCTCAGGGGAAGACACCGATTGGCCCTCAGTGGGTCCAGGTGAATGGACACTGTGATTGGCCAGACCTGAGTTAGCTGCCAGAAAAGGGAAGATGGGGAATAAACTGCTGGGCTGCCAAAAATAATACCTATTACATCCAGTATAATTGTACACACCAAATATGTTCTAGTGGAGATTTATTAGAACCTGGGCCAGTTGGCAGAGTAAGTAAAAATGTCTCATAAATGCTGAAGCACCATGAAATGTTGGTTGTGAGTCAGTACTAAATGTAAGTCTACATTGGCCCTACCCAGCCAAACTGCAATTACTCCTGGATGCTCAGCTCTCTGAATGTTTTAAGTTTTTCTTTCCTCCTAGCAGATTCATTTGTCACAGTTTCCCCGGGTATTGGCCTCTTTCTTCTAACAGAGTCTGCTTCCAACTGCAGTGAAAAATTTGTTCATGTCGTTTTTCAAAGGAAGTCAGGAGTTAAAAAAAAAAATGTCCACAGTTGGAATAGTTCGAAGCTGAAAACATAATGGATGTATGTTCGTGTAATCAGATTGTTCTCAGCATCTTTCACTCTACCGTTTCTCTAATCTATTGAGTCACTTTCTTGGCCTTGTTGCGCCAGTCCTCAAATAAGCCAAAAATATTTTGCTGGTACTAGCTGCAATTTATTGAGTGATAGGATATTTGTAATGTACTTTGAGACTGAGCTTATAGCCCTGAAGATGAGGCAGTTAATTAGTAGAGAAATATTTTTGCCATCTTGAAAAAGCAAACCAGATTAATTAACGGTCTGTATTGGAATTTCCAATTTTTATAGGCCTACTTTAGACGTCTGATTTTTAATTAGGCGTGAGGTGTTCCTTGACTGCTGACAATGTGAAGTAGGCTGATGCCTAAATGTGCTTCTGATAAAGCTCTCATTGATTTCAACACTTGAATACCTAATGCTGCATTGAACTTTGTATTTGAAGATAGTATGGATGAATGCTAACTACTGTGAGTCTGAGTTTTGCTAAAAAGTACTTTGAGACTTAGCCAGATCTTGGTATTCTCTCTCTAATGGATTAAGCCAGATCTCAGTATTATTTTCTCTAATAGATACTGTTAAAATCTTAGGACAGTCCTTCACTTCATTTGCTCAAAATTACCAAAACAAGACATTACTAGATGATTATCCAAGGCCATTCTCGGTCAACATTTTTTCTTGTCAGCATCCCATGATAGAGACTGAAAATTGCAAGTATTCACTTTCCCAGCCTCCTATATAGCTAGTGATGGCCATGTGATCCAGATCAGGTCAGTGGCAATGAAGAGAGAGATGACTGGGGGATTTGGGAGAAAGGTTTTCTTAGCTCAGTGAAAGACAAGATACATAGGTAGAGAGACTTTTTATTTCCATCCTTCCTGCTTCCTTCTTGTTTGTGTCACACTTGAGAAGAGTTCCAGCAGCCATTGATGACCATTGCTGAGTATGAAAGGGAAAAGCTCAAGTCACAGGAGACATCATTAAGCCACCACACCCACTGGAATGGCCTGCTTCTACATTTCATACAAAGTGAGATTAATCATCTCCTACATTTCAGTCATTTGGCATTCTGTCACTTTCAACCAAAGGCATGCTTTATCTTTAAATGATTCAGAGATATGAATTATTTACCCAGTGCTCATTCGATGTTCTCCCCTTTTTGACCATACCCAGATTTTTATTGGGCTATCCAGCCTCTCTGTGTATCCCATGTGATGGAAGTAGAAATAGGTTCTTCCCCTGTTTACAGGGGTGATCAGTGTTTGGCTTAAGTTCAGTCAATAAATTCTACTCCCCTGGCATTGAATGGAGATTGATTCAAGGGTTAGCTGCAACTTAAGTTGTCCAACAGAAGTGAACCTTCAGCTCTTGCTCAGAATACTGAAAAAGAAATGCTCTTTTCCCTTCTCACATATGAAGCCTAGAATGCTATAGCCACTTTGCCACCATGATGAAAATCAGCCTTTGGAAGTACATGCTTCAGAAGGCAGAACAGAAAAACAGAAAGAAAAAAAAAACTAACCTATCATCGAGATGCTGGATCACTGTAGTTTTGGACTTGCCATTACATGAGTTCATAAATCTCCTTTATTAAAGTCAGTTTGAGTTGGATTCTCTGTTCTTTGCAACTTCAGAATGCATTCTGATTTGATATACTTTCTCTCTAGACTGTTAGGCAACAGGCAAAGAGGAAAACCAAATGGCAATCTTTTTAGAGGCAAAGTAAAAACTTCTCTGTAAATGAACCATATTATCTAGGTGTTCACATGGTCATCCATCCTTTTCTTCCCTCATCAAAGATATATATAAAAGATGTATTGAACTGCCACATGCGCCATGCTCCAACGCTTACTCTTTGGGGCTTAGGATGAGTTACTTAACCTGCCTGTGCCTTGGTTTCTATATGTCCAAAATGGAAACCATAATAGTATCTGGTCTAAGATTAAATGAGATAATACGTGTAAAGTGCCTCTCCAGGGCCTGTTCATAGTAAACACTCGGTAGACGCTAATTATTATGATTATCAGGATCTTAGGTCAGCTAGGGATTGTGCTAGAGAGAACCCGTGTCTCCTATCAGATCTTCCAAATGATGTCTGTACAAGACACTATCTGGTAGTTGAAGAGCTCATACCTCTTCTCTTGGTCAAAAGAGAATAAAATAAGATGGCTGCAGAGCTCGAAGCCCTTCAGCTCCTTAGCTCACAAACAGATCTCTTACTCAAAGGCCAGCCCTGCCTTTCAGAAGGGCCCGGAATACTGACTCTTACCCTCCATGAAAGGAGGTGAAGGATACCCCAATCCTCTCACCTCAGGAATCCAGAACTAGCCCTGGTCAGGGCAGCAAAACAGCCCGTTGTGGTGGGAAATCTCACCATGGAAGGTGTCTGTATTTGGCAATTGCCCACCTCACCCCACAGTCCCCCGGGGAAAGACCAGGATGGTTTTAGTAAGCCCAGAGGGAAAGGGAGAAACCCAGAGACTGAAAAGCAGCCTTTGTAATCAGGGTTCATGGAACGGCTGCATAGTGATTTCATCCCTGGCCAAAGATGCCATAAAAAAGAGAAATATTCAGTCATCACCATTTCACATCGCTGTAAAAGACTGAGAATCGGGGCCCAGAGAGCTCGGCTTCCAGCAACATTCTGCTTTGACAGGACCTTAAAATGCCTTCTGGAGTCAAGACAGGGAGAAAAATTCTTAAGGTAACTGAGTGCAGCGTATAACTAAGTATGAAGAATTCACTCTAATTGCCAGAAAGGAATACAGCCAAGGCTCCAAAGGAACGGGGAAAAGTGAAAAAGAAAGCAGAAACATTATGATAAGAAGAGAAGGGATGTTCATTTTCAAACAGGAGATAAGATACGGATTAAAGTTCATCCTCAGAATAATGTAGCAAGAAACTTTATAGCCAAACTGACTCCAGCCGGAAAGGTCCCTGTTTCTCGGATCTCTTTGAATTATAGGGAAAACTAATTGGATCTTCATGTTTACCACGGAGGAAACCAAGTGTTACTCAGGATGTAAATCCTGAAGTTACTTTAAAAAAACAACACTGACCTTTACAAACCTCTCAACTTATAGATCTGTAAGGAGGAAAAAAAAAATGGATTTCCTGACCTTTGACTGGCTTCTAGTCTTTTTTTTTTTTCTTCTCCACACAGAGGCCCCCAAACCCCTCACTCTTTTCCTGGTGTTAATTTTCTGACTGTGCCCTCTGTCCCTGGTCAGACCCCGGGGAAGGGGACAGGCCCATTCTCCATCGGGTCCAGGTAAGGGGCGACTCCACCACCCAAGGATCCCGGGTGAAGCCTGTTGCCTCTCAGAATCCTCCACTGTGTCTAGAAGCTGGCTCGTTTCTTCACCAGTCCCCTGAAGTGAGACGAGCCACCACGTTTGAGCACCGTCTGTGTGCTGGGCGCTGTGGCGTGACATGTTCAGACACCGTCTTAATTTTTGACCTCTAACTGGCTACATGTGTCTCTCATCTCACAGATGAGGAAAACCCCCATGCCCTCATCGTTTCCTCTCACCTCCTTCCTCCTTTTTCAGCCCACCTTCCCTGTGAGCTGACAGGTAAGATAAATGGGGGACAGAGCCATCTGAGCTCACAGTCCTCCTGGCTGGTGGGGCAGCTGTTGCAGAGCTGAGGAAACTGAGTCCTGGAGACGGAGGTCCCCCAGGTTCCTGAGAGGCAGGGCCAGGGGCCCCCAGGCCAATGTCATTCCACCGCCCCACACAGCATTTTTTCATTCACTGAAGTCTGGTCCCGGAGGCCACGGTGACTCACCATTCTTCCATGTGAAGTAATTCCCTGTGAGGTATCCGGCATCTTTAGCGTCAGCGTCTACAGCGGCAAGAGAGGGGAACTTGGAGCTTATTGCAGGACTGGAGGGAAGCGGGGAGTGAAGGGGCAGAGAAACAAATGGGCACACCAGAGGGAAGCCAGACCATGGGAATGTTAGGATCCTGGGGGCTAAGTGATTTGTCAACGTGACTCTATCCCTAATCCTCAGGCAAAGATGGCCCTTCTCATAGTAGGCAAGAGCTAGGCAGTGTGATCTAAGATAGGCCTGCCTCAGGGGCCTGTTTAGGGCCCCACATCTTTACTATTTGCCACTCAAATGGTATAGCAGTGTCTTCTGATTTTAAGTCATTTACTTAACATTATGAGTATTTTTGTCATATGTGTGAACCATCTGCAATATAATTTGCTTAAGAGTTTAAATCAATGTTTAAAAACATCAATAGATACATTTTAGGGGAAACTTTGTATCAGTACAGTAAGCAGAGAGTCAGTATCATTTGCCACAAATTTGTGGCATAATAATAACTACAATGAAAACAAAGTAAGGTTATGAGAATCTTGCTGTTCAGTTGCCTGTGAAAGGTTCTGAGCCTGAGTTTTGTTCTCTCTTTGTTATGAAGAGAGATTACCAAGTGTTAGGTGTTAAACAAGGGGCCAAATGGAAATTATCTCCTTGAGTTAAACCAGGATAGACAGGAAGTTAAATGCTGTTGAACATCACCTAAATCATCTTGAGAACTGCCAGTGGTCTTCATCTCAGACATTATGGGATTCTGAGAGCATCTTCCATGTTTCTCCGAAAAGCAGCAACAGTTATAGGTAAGAAGGAACAACCACTGAAGACGTATTATCCAACTGTGAGTTGGGCTGCTTCACTCATCTGAGCCTCCGTTTTCCTCATCTGCAAAATGGGAAAGTTGGACCAGATAATATCTTCCAGTCTTTTCCAGTTCTGGATCCTACTTCCTCTATAACCTCAGAAAATAAATATCAGATCCAGACACAGGACAGCTTGGGTGTAATGGGCAACCAAATGGTCATTTGAAAGGTGGTAGAGAAGGAGTGAGCAGTTCTGAACACTGGAGATAAAAGTCACCCTCTTCCAAGCCTTACCCAGGGCCACCAAAATAACATGTGCATCCCAAGAATACTCAAATGGTGAAAGTGTAAAACTCTGATCTTTTCATATTCAACACCTAGATTTCCGAGCTAGGTTGTCTAATTTAAAGTAAGAAAATTGGACTTTATTTTCCTTTAAAAAGAAAGTATCTACTCTCTTATATGGAGCATCCTGAGTAGGCAGGTTTCTGTCTGACCGAGAGGTGGTTTCAATCTGTGGTTAGGAACTCGGCCTGAATTCCATGACTTCATAAGGGCATGACTTGGACAAGTAAGTCTCCATCTTAAAGGGGGCATTAATAATGATACTGACTTGTGACATCCACTTGTCATGAGTTGGATGAGAAAATATGTGTAGGGTGTTTGGCATAGTATCTAGCGAGCAGTAAACATAACAACAACATTAGCTGTTAGTGTTTTCTGCACGTCTCATTGGCCCTTCTACTTGCTGTCCCAACAAAGCCTCTCCTTTTCTACCTCTCTTCCTCTGCCCCACTCTACTTCTTTCTTCCTGTCTTGATGATCACCCTCCTCGTGCTCTGGCTGCTATCTCTTCATACGTCTGTCTCCACGTCCTTTGTCAGACACAGTCAGCACCCAATAAATCTGTTGAATTGTGTAGAGGCTCCTTTGAAAATAGTGGAAGCAGCCTTTAGCTGAAAACAGGAAGGATTTTACAGGAACATTTTTACACTGCCTTCATACTGACTGCCAAACAATAAACCACCTAACCCGAAACTGTGCTATATACGAGGAATATTTGTGCAGTGTGTGCCATCTTTATGGACTCAGTTGAAACAATTCCTAGTTCGCTAAATTAAGATGAGTTAAAGAACATAATCTCTCACTTCTGTTTCATTTCACCCCAGGATAAGGAAGAAAAGAGGATGCAAGTTTTCCAACTGTCCTGGTTTTCTTCTTGGATTCATCTAAGTGTGTTTACAAAATATACACAGTGGATTCCTTAGTAACACACACATGATTAGCCCTTTCTGATATCTGAAAGATATATGAATTGCTGAGCTGCTGATGAGAAAGATCCATGAATAGTTTTTTTTTAATTGGTTTAGTAAGATTATTTCCAGTCAACAATTCCCTCATTTAGTGACAGAAGATAGATTTGTTTTCCATAAAAGTGAAATGCCAGACTTTTGAATCACTCCAAATAAAAAACATTCCCTTAAAGAGTCACTTGCTATCATTTGTTTTATAGCAAAAAATAAAAGTCAAGATAGAAACTATTATCACAGAATGGCATGCTGAAGAGGCACTAGCAATGATAAGAACACAAACAGTTCTCAGTCCTTCACTAAATTTCCAACTACTGCTGAAGGATACACTGTACCTCGTTGGAAACAAATAAACAAACATGAGCCAACTTGCCCTCATTTGTTTCCGTCAGTTCACTAAGAATTGCTGCCTCCTACTTGGACAGCACTTTAGAATAGAAAATGCTGTCTTGTCTGATTTCTGTTTGGTCTTCAGAGCATCCCTGGGAAGCAAATAAGGTGGTAAGAGAGGTAACATCAGAAACCACCCAAATGTCCACCAGTTGATGAATGGATAAATAAACTATGGTATATCCATACAATGGAATATTATTGGACAGTAAAAAGGAATGAAGTACTGATATGTGCTATACCCTAGATGAATCTTGACATTAGACTAACTGAAAGAAGTCGGTCACAATGGACCATATATCATATGATTCCACTTATACAAGATGTCAAAAGCAGGCAGATCTATAGTGACAGAAAGTAGATGTGTCGTTGCCTAAGGCTAAGTGAGCATAGTAGGGTTGGAGTATGAGGTGGCCAAAGGGGAAGGAGTCTCTTTTCTGGGTAGTGAAATGTTCTGAAATTGATGACTGTTGCCCAACTCTGTGACTATGCTAAAAGCCAGTGAATTTTAAACATCAAATAGGCAAATTGTGTGGTTTATTGTACATGATAAAGTTTAAAAAAAAAAAAAAAGAGATGACACTGTGGAGTCTGCTTTTGGCATTAATGTGGCTTCCATCTCAGGTTTGCCACTTAGGTACTATGTGACCCAGCCACTTATCAACTTTATGAACCACAGCTGACCTATCTCAGAAGTAGTCATGCCCCCACTGCAGGGGGGTGTGGGGGCTCCTGTCAAGGCCCACAGGGTGCCTGGACAGTACTGCATGTGGACTGTGGCCATTCTCTTGGTGAGCTAACTGGGGCTCAGAAGGTAAAGAGCTTTGGCAATGGATAGAAAATGGGTCTGACTGGTCTTCTGACACATAGCACTAATGTGCCTTCTTCATGTTTGAGGCAGAAAAGAAAATCAGAAAGAATTTCAGATTCAAAAGCAGAAGAACTAGGCATTATTCCCTGTGATCTTCTAGCTCTGGCTGGCAATGAGGGCTTAGTGGAGGACTAAGTAGATGTGGTCCCTCTCCTAATGGAGTTTCCAGAGTAGCAATTAGGAGAAGCAGAACTGCTTCACTCCCCCATGCAAGTTGCTTAAGTTTTTTCTTGAGGTTCAGTACCTACAAGTGTCAGATGAACATACTAGTCATGCATAATCTATAAGAATGGTGTGATCATTTAATCAGATTATCTATAAAAAAAAGTACTCAATGCAGTCTGACACATAATAAACCCTAAAAAAACACTAGTTTTACTATTTTATTTACTATTATCAGCTGCAGTAGTATTGTATCTGTGGCTTGAGGATCATCTATTCAACTTCTCTCAGCTATTTCCTTATTTATGAACTGGAGATATTAATGGTTATCTCTGGCTTTTTATGCAAGCCAGATAAGAAAAATTATGTAAAAAGCATTTTTGATGTGGGATTATGATTTTCATTCCATGAACATAGCGCCGCTCAGAACCTCGAGTGAACCAAAGTGTTGCTTTGTTTTCCCTCTAACGGCAAGCCCTTCTAAATTACAGCCCTGGGAAATCGAGATGCTAGTAAATTATTCGGGCCATCCCCTGGCCTGGGGGACTTAGGGTTAGGGTTCAGGTAGTAAGTCCTAGGGTAAGTGGACGTGTAGCCAGACTGCAGATTGATGAGGGCTGAAAGGAGCCAGTTATTTGATCCCCAGGAAATGTTTCTGTGCGGGGGTCACTGTTGCCAGCTTTTGAATCAATAACGCACCACCTTTCAGACCAGAAAGTTCAGCTCTATTTATCAAGTCAAGAGAAGTGAGAAAAGCAACAAGCATGATGAAAGCAGGGCACTAGCTAAGCCTACAGTGACTCCAGTGTGAGATGGAGGGACCCAGGCAGAGTGATTTCCGCTTTCCAGGGGCCTCCTTAGTTTTCTGGGGTCTTCCTTCAAGACCTCCACCACTTCTTCACCTCTCCAGATGAATGATCAGCAGACGATTCAGTCCATAAACCTTTATGGAACATGTACCTAGGAGCTAGGAACTGTTCTAGGCACAGAGACTCTTCATTCATGTATTCATTCAAGCGTGAATATTGACTCTGTGCCAGCATGCGTGCATGTTAAGTCACTTCAGTCATGTCTGGCTCTTTGTGACCCTATGGACTGCCACCCTTCAGGCTGCTCTGTCCATGGGATTCTCCAGGCAAGAATACTGGAGTGGATTGCCGTGCCCTCCTCCAGGAGATCTTCCTGATCCAGAGATGGAATCGAACCCACGTCTCTTATGTCTCCTGCATTGGCAGGTGGGTTCTTTACCACTAGCGCCAGCTCTCTGATAAATGGAACGTGGCTGAGACATGGCCTCTCACAGAGCTTCCAGTCTAGGAGGTAAGAGAAGTAGAGCAGCAATTATGGAGGAAAAACAGCATAGGGACTTTTAGAAGTTGGACTTTATTTTTGAAGCATCTCTATGAAATTTGAAGTTTTTACAATAAATATGTAATAATTTATAATCAAAAGGAAAGAATAAAGCTATCTTCTCTCATTCATTAAAGAAAAAGGAATCTATTGTCTACAAAGCAAGGTGCTTCCTGTGGGTTATTAAGATAAGTACCCTGTCTCCAGGTTAAGGAAAACTATGGGAGGGACCTATATAAAGCAGAATGCTATCAAAATATAGAGGATGGGACTTCCCTGCTGGTCCAGTGGCTAAGACTCCACATTCCCAATGCAGGGATCCTGGGTTTGATTCCCTGGTCTGGGAACTAGATTCCACATGCCTCAATTAAAGATCCCACATGCTGCAGCTATGACCCTGCAGAGCTAAATAAATAAGCATAGAGGATGGATACCTGACCAGTGTGGTGGAATCTAGGGTGGCTTCCCAGAGGTAGAGAGCCAGGAATTGAAGGTTGAATAGAAGTTAGTCATGTAAATTGGAGACAGTAAGCAGAGGAAGTAGTGGTTTCAAGGTCTAGATGTGAAATGCACAATGTTTTTGCAGAATGGAAAATAGCTCCATTTGGCTGTAGTAAAAAATATAAATAAATAAAAGTGCACCAGTCAGAATGACCATCATTAAAAAGTCTACAAACAACAAATGCTGGAGAGGATTTAGAGAAAAGGGAACGCTCCTACCGTTGGTGGAAATGTAAGTTGGTATAGTTACTATGGGAAACAGTAGGGAGGTTCTTCAAAAAACTAAAAATAAAGTTACAACATGAATGAGCAATCCCATCCTGGGCATATAGCCAGACAAGACTATAATTCAAAAAGATATGTGCACGCCTGTGTTCATAGCAACACTATTCACAATAGCTAAGACCTGGAAACAATCTAAATGTCCATTGACAGATGAACAGACAAAGAAGGTGTGGTACATACATACAGTGAAATACTCCCTGGAGGAGGGCATGGCTCCCCACTCCAATATTCTTGCCTGGAGAATCCCATGGACAGAGGAGCCAGGTGGGCTACAGTCCATGTGATCACGAAGAGTCTGAAATGCTACTCAGACACAAAAAAGAATGAAATAATATCATTTGCCACAAAATGGATGCAGCTAGAGACTGTCACACTATGTGAAATAAGTCAGAAAGACAAATAGCATACGATATCACATGTATGAATCTAAAATATGGCACAGATGAACCCTTCTACGAAACAGAAACAGACTCATGGACACAGAGAGCAGACTTGTGGTGGTTAAGTGAGGGGGAGGGATGGAGTGAGAGGTCGGGGCTAGCAGATGCAAACTATTATATACAGGGTGGATAAACAACAAGCATCAGAAACTGTATTCAACATCCTATGATAAACCATAATGGAAAAAATATAAAAAAAGAAAACAGAATCACTTTGCTGTACAGCAGAAATTAACACGACATTGTAAAACAACTACACTTCAATTTTTTTTTTAAAGTGCACAGTAGAGACTAGCTAAAAACACAGGTAAAAAGGCTAACTGAAGCCACAATATCACTCACCTGCTCCAACTAGTCTGTGGGCTTCCTGAACTGGCCAGAACACTCCAACATTACCAGCATAGGTCTCAAGAAAAAAGACTTGTTTGCAATAGTAACAGTGCTTTGTCACGTGTGCCACCTTTGTGGACTAAGAAGCAGCCAGGGCTCCTTCCTCGATCCCCATTGCTGGTGGGGCTGCCCGCCCCCACCCCCAGTCTGAAGGCCTGACTTGGCTAGTTTCAGTCCTCCAGGAAGTCTCTGCCCCACAGCCAGAGCAGGCACACACTCTCAGCAATGACACAAGAAAAACCTTCCAGATACAGGTTCCCCGGGTGACCCCATGTTCACCACTTGAAACCCAAACACCCGCTTCCACCCTCTTCCTACTACCTCTCCAGTATGTCGACTTGGCCTTTGAAGTCACTGAAAACTCCCCAAAGGGAGGAGACCCCGGGAGGCAAGCTGGCCCATATCAAGGAAATGAATCAAGCTCACACATTCATATTATGGCAACAAATCCCTCGGGTACTTTTCCCAACTCGAGTGTTATCTGGCCTCTGTGATTCGTGATTCTCCCAGGGGTTCCCATCTAAAGTACTCCCTCGGGGGGTTTCCTGTAAAGGGTTACTGAGCTTTCTGTGCCAGGTCGGGGGCAGAAGGGTAGGATTCTCAGCAGGATAAGGGGACATGGCAACAGGGGTGGGGCGATACACAGAGGCTGCTGACTTTCCTTAGGGAAATGAGAAAACGCAGAAGAGGGAAGACACGAGATGAGCTAGATTAAAGACTTTCTTTGGGAGAGGTAGTTGTGCATTCATAATTTTTCTATTCTGGACTGAGGACTTCCAAGGTGGCTCAGTGGTAAAGAATACATCCACCAATGCAGGAGACATGGGTTTGATCCCTGGGTTGGGAAGATCCCCTGGAGGAGGAACTGGCAATCCACACCAATATTCTTGCCTGGAGAATCCCATGGACTGAGAAGCCCAATGAGCTACAGTCCATGAGGTCGCAAAAGAGTTGGAAATGACTCAGCAACTAAATGACAACAACATTCTTGGCTGGGAATGGGGTGGCTTAGAACAATGCTTCTCAAACTTAAGGTGAATCACCTGGGGAGGGGAGGGCTTTGCTAGACTGCAGCTTCTGATGCAGCAACTGTGAGGTGAGGCTTGAGGCCTGCATTTCTCAAAGGCTCCTGGAGAATGCTATGTTAGTTATCTGTGCCGGCTAAGGGATTACTCCAAAACTCAGCAGTATGAAACAACAAATACTTAATATCCCACGCAGTTTCTGAGGGTCAGGAATCTGGGAGCAGCTCAGCTGGATGACTGTGGCTTGGGTTTTCCTATGAAGTGACAAGCCAGCTCATGAAGTGGTGGCAAGTAACAGTTTCTGAAGGGATCAGACCCTCTGTTTCCAGGCTCAGGCAGTTGGTCCCTGATGGCAGGAGTCTTCAGTTCTTCACCACGTGGCCAAGCCATAGGGCCCCTCATGGCCTGGCTTCCCTGAAGACAGAAGCCGCAGTCTCTTAACACAGAATCCCCAAAGTGACAGACCATCATTCCTGGCATATTCTGTTCATTGGAAGAGAGTCATTAACTCCAGCCCACACTGAAGGTAAGAGGGATTAAGCTCCACTCCTTGGTATCAAGAGAATCAACACTCAGTGGACATATTCTAAAAACCATCTCAAATACCATTGTGACAGCTCGCCTGCCCATACCTGGAGAGACAGGCTTTAGAACAGTTTCTGCAGTCATAGTACTGAGGTTGGAAGGTCACTTAAGTGACTCATCCGTACCTCATCTGATAAATGGGCTTAACAGTGACTCCTATCACTTAGGGTTAGTGCCTTATAATTCACAGAAACCACTCGGCACAGTACCTGGTATGTAAAAGCACTCAGTTAATGGTAAACAATGTTGCTGTTGTTGTTTATTTGCTAAGTCATGTCCAACTTTGTGCAACCGCATGGATTGTAGCCTGCCAGCTCCTCTGTCCATGGGATTCTCCAGGCAAGAATAATGGAGTGGATTGCCACTTCCTTCCCCCAAGGATCTTCCCGACCCTAAGAGTTACCAATGTTATCATTGCTCATAATGCTATCATTCGAGAAGCTGACCTGCTTCCCAGGGTCTGGCCCTGCCAGCTCTGGGCTTGGCCCTCTTTACTCCTTGGTCCCAGTCCGGGCCAGGGCAGGAGAGCTAAAGCAGGAGGTGTGGACTGCCCTGTGCCAGAAGTCCAGAGAGCCCTTCATTCTCATTGTCCTGCAGCCTCCCACCCAGGGCATGGGGAGTGGGTGGAAGGAGGGGAGAATGCCTAGACAACATGAAACCAGTGTTTGGGATACAGCACAGAAAGCCTTGAGGTGGCGGGTCATCTTGGAACAGATGATCAGAATCTCTGCAGATGGAGTCAGCTAATCTGCAGGTATAACACACTCTCCAGGACAATTCCTATGCACACCAGCGTCAGGAAAGCCCTGCCGACAGATGCAGGAGATTTATTTACTCACCACCACACCCCTCACCTTCCAAAGAACGGGAAGGCTTGACTTTGAGTCCCTGAGAACAATAATGAGCTGTCTTCCGGGGGCCCCGTCTGAAGCCCGAGCTGGACTGGCCCTGGGGCTGACCCGGTACAGAACTTCTGTCCTGGTGACTAATGATCCGGCGCGGCCCGGCCTGGCTGCGGTTTGTCTACAGGCCACATGACAGGCCCATCCACCCAGATAACCGCAATCTTGCTTTGTGGGATCAAATACTGGCTTGGGATTTATGAGTCCCAGATACGACGGGGCTGTGCTAGCGAGGGGGTGGCGGAGGGCCGGAGTTGGGGAGGGTGGTGGGGGCAGCCTCTTCTCTCCCCGCCACTCAGAGCCTTGGCTCCTCACCTAGCAGGCCCCGAGGACAGTCTGCTGACTGTTTTGGGTCTGAACAGGGTCAGGGTGCCAATGAAGAGCAGAACAGCTGCTTCGTGTCTCCACTCAGCCCTTTCCACTTGTGTCAGAGGCAGAAATCACTGCATGGTACACACTGGTGCATTTTGTCATCTTAGAACGAAGACAAGGTTAAAAATAAAAAGGCATCATTCCCCCATTCCATAATCAAGCAATGGAAAAGTTGTTCGTCCTTGTTACCCCCTTAAAGCTGGAGCTGACAGTTTCCTGAGGGTTGAGCTGCAGTTGTGACTTGCAAACGGGCATCCTTCTCTTTTTTGTTCCTTTGG
The DNA here is from genome assembly GCF_049115385.1 of Moschus berezovskii. Classification (NCBI taxonomy): domain Eukaryota; kingdom Metazoa; phylum Chordata; class Mammalia; order Artiodactyla; family Moschidae; genus Moschus; species Moschus berezovskii. The sequence continues at coordinate 67,377,732 of NC_142473.1, forward strand.
GAACGCAGGCCTGTGTCTTGACAATTAGGAAAGGTGGACAACTCCAACCTCGCTTTCCAGGTGTTCAGTTCTCACTGATGAGAGCAGGGCAGTGTTCATTCACTGATTTATTCATTCATTCAACTGATTTTGATTGAGTTCTGTTTGCCGGGCACTTTCCTAGGCAACTGAACAAACAGCAACCATCAAGCCTGATGGCAGAGCTTACATTCTGGGAAGGTGCCAGGGGCCACAAGTAATACACAAGGAAACATAAATTAATGAGATAATTTCCAGTTGTGATGAAGCAGGGCTGGACATTTGCTAGAAGACTTTTTAACAAGCATTATCCTGGGCAACGGTCAGAGAAAGTAAAGACTTAGAAACTGATTTGCAACCTAAACTTTAAGCTCTTTCACCATTTCTTTTCTGAAATAGTTACCTGATTTAAGGACTATCTTTCACTTGCTTTTCACTTTCCATTTTGTTTGGACGGAAAGTCACACAGCCTCCCAGCACAGAGACCCCATTAATAGCACAGTTGTTACTACACAGATTTGTCCAGGTCAGATTTTATTGCTTTTGGCCCAAGGCTGCTGCAAAATTTACAGAGCAAAGAGAGGTACAATGTGGCCTACTGAGCAGGTTACTGAGTTAGAGCAAGCTTCTTTGCTTGAAGATACTTAGCATTTAAAAGCAATTTCATAAAAGTCATCATTAGACTAATATATCACAATGGTAATTCAACAATGATGTCTAAAAGTTTTAACTGTGATTTTAGAGCAGCCAGTACAAAAACAGCCTTGAATATGGGGTTGGGGTATTTTTGTTTATACGTTTTGGGGGTGACTGAACCCTCTGAGACCTATGAGGTGTCATGAACCCTGGAAAATGCACGTGCATTCACATAAAATTTCAGGGTGGATGAACTCCTAAAGTCCATCCATGGATTCCCCGGGGGATCCACAGACCCCTGTTTCCTGCTCTAAAATTTATACTCATGGAAAGATATCCAAGGTATTTTTAATGAAAAAATTGCAGACAGGATATACAGCATGATTCCATTTTTCACTTAAATGTTATATATTCACGAACATTCAGTACATGATGGGAGTGGGATAAAGGGTAAGAATTGCTTTTACCTTTTATTCTATATACTTTATTTTGAATTATTTCAGGTAGCAGACACATTACTTCTGTAAGTAATTTTCTTTAAAATTTAGCCTTCAAAAATAAGAATCATGCTTGTGACTGAATCAGACAATGCTCATTTACCATTTCTGGGCAGCTGATCTTGACTGAGAACCAGTACTTATAGGAAGCTATGGTGTGGATCAGAATAGAAGGGGACAGATAGGAAGTCACATGGAAGGTCTATCTCAGGGTGCCTTAGATATAGGGTTGTTGGATTTAAAAGAGTTCAGTTGGGAAGCCATGGAATAACTTGGAAATACATTTCCAAGCATATTTGTCTAAGTTGAGAAAAGCAATTTAAGCATGTAGAACGGTCTCCTTAGATCATTTTAGGTTACATTGCGGAGGTCTATAACACAAAAGCATTTTGATCAAAGATCTCTGTTCATAGAGACTGATGCCAGGAGAAGCCCAGGACGAGTCCTCGTCAGAAAGCAGCAGAGCTAACACAGGCAAGGGGGTGGTGAACCCAGCTTCCACAGTTCCAAACCTGGCACAGTTCCCAGGGAAGGCTCACATCTGGGGGGTGTTTGATGATGTAGAGAAATTAGGTATCTCATGTTTTATACCATGATCCCTCTCTGCACTGTGCCCCGCCCCCTGCCGACCCTTATCTAACCCAGAGCTGCTCCCTGCTAAGGTGGTGAGTAGAACAGATAAAAATATTAAGGGGACTTCACTAGTGGTCCAGTAGTTAAGACTCTGTGTTCCCAATGCAGGGGGCTCTGGTTGATCCCTGGTGGGGAAACTAAGATCCCACATGTTGTGCAGCAAGGCCAAACAAACCAACAGTAAAGCACTATAAAAGGCACTGTGCATTTAGGAATCATTTATTGCTCTGAGGGTGGGTTTTTGCAAAACCATCCAGCTTAGCATATCACACAGTATATAAAAGGGAGCTCAACCGGGCACAGAAAAAGACACTGGGCCATCCTCTGAATTAAGTCCTGGTCTGTCTTTGCTGCTTTCCTTCCACTGAGAAACCATGAGCTCCTGAGAGCAAGAGTGGGTCAGCCCCTGCTGTTTCCTCTGGCCTTGGGAAATGGAATCCAGTTACTTTTACTGGAGCCACTCCATCTAGTGTGCAGGTAGCCAGGCCTCTTGAGCTTAAGCTGGACAGGGTTAATCACCACACTTCAGAATGTCTCTTCCAGGGGAGGCAGGAAAATAAGTTAGCTATTATCAGTGTGATTTTAGTGATATAAGCAGAGCTGCTATAAGTCAGTGCCCAGTCCTGCAAAGGTCAACCTGGCATCTCGGGTGAGGATGACACTTCTGTCCCACCTCCAGAAAGTGAAGCATTTATGGAGTTAAGATCATTCTGACCCCTTCTGTCTTTAATTCACAGTCCCTCCCTGAGACCAAGGCCATCAGAAGGGACTGGGTCGGCCCTTGACATCAAAAGCCCATTACCCAATAGCTCATCCCTTGCTGCCACCATCTTCCATCCATAGAGTGCTTTCCAGCCTACACAGCACAGCTGTATAAATTAGGAATCTAATTTGAGTCTCACAATATATCAGAGAGCCCCAGGTGAGTATGCCACTGGACAAAGTAGGAAACTGAGACTTGGACAGAATAAGGAATTTTTCCCATGTGTACTTATCTCATTAGTGGAAGAAGGCACCCTAAACCAAGTTTTCTGACCCCCAAGTTCAATGTTCTTTCTCCTCCACTAGCTGAAACTAGTCAAGGGGCCACAAACAAAGCACAGTCCAGCACTGAACCAGAAAGCATCCCTGGAGGTGGTCTGCATTTGTCCTGGACACAGTAAAGGACAAACAAATCCTCTGCTCCCCAAGCAAAGATAATAATACCTAGCTACATAGTTCTTACTCCATGTCAGACACAGATCCTCAAACTACCCTAAATAGAAAGTACTGTTATTCACCTTATGAATGGAGAGACTGAGGCTCAGAAGCATCAAATGACTTGTCCAATGTCACAGACAAAAAGTGGTGGCAGTCAGGATTTCATCCAGGCTGTGGGACTCTTAACCACACACTTGCCTCTGGCTCCCAGCGGGCTTGTTCCTCAGTCCATTTATCAGGCCACCCACCCCAGGCCCGATGCCCTCAGGACCTTTGCTTGGTAGCAGGTTAGTTGATTGGATCCAGCAGAATACTTCCTCCTCATCTGTTGACAACCCTTCAGCAGTGGCGCGTTAGGGCCCAGAGAGCCCTTAAACCGGCAACGCAAAATCCTCTCTTTCTGCAAAATTGATCTTTCAGATGTCGGTCAGAGTCCATGAGGACACAGAGACAGATTTCTCAAACAGAGTCTCACTCGGCAGCATAATTAATAAATGTCCTGAAAAGGGTCAGGGGAAAAGATTTGCTGCCGTTTTGCTGGGCATCTGGGGAGTGAAACACAAGCAATTCAAATTCATTTTTTATTTTCACTTATTGCCTTTGTCAAGAACCTCCATATTCCATAGTGCCAGATGAATTAGAGTTCTTTGTTTAATAGTTGCATGTTTAAGTGAAAGAAGATTCCTATCTCTGCCTGATAAAAAGAAAAACCACGAAGAAAGAGGAAAGGCAACCACCTAAGCCTTTGTTGACAAACGCCAGGAAGGAAAACTTCCTTTTGTTTAAATGCTTATCCTTGTGTTTCAGAAAAGGACATTTTTTTCCTAAAGCAACTCAATGCAAAGTTGATACAATTTTGGTAGAGAGAAATCAACTGCAGTGGATTGCCCCCACAAAAATGTGCTGATAATGAAGGCGGGATGGAAGACTTGGGAGAGGGTTGTGCCAAGAAGAGAAAGCAATCCGGTGCCTGTGACCTGAAGTCTCAGCCCTTCGAGTCCCGGAGTTCAGCTTGGGGTTTTGCTGTTCTCCCTCGAGACTCCAGAGGATCGCCGGTGTCTCTGCGGATACAACTTGAATGAACTCCCAGGATAATGACCCGGCCTCCCGTGATTTACTAACCTCACCGCTGTGCAGCCGCCCCACCAGGGCCGGTTAATCCTTTAATGGTCCCTGCAGTGCGTCCAGGGTTGCGGTGAAAATTCCACAGCCCTCCCTGGAACACTGCGGGGCATTGAATGCCCTCTGCCCTCCCCTCCCCAGCTCCCAACCCCCACCCCCTTATCTTATCAGGGAGTTAATTCCCACAAATTATTGTGTGATTCAGGCAGAAAAACGAAGCAGCTCTCAAATCATAAATTTGTCACTTTCTGGACAGCTGTTAAGTCAAGCAAATCTTGACCAAGTGCGGCTCAGTCACTGTTCTGGACAATTAAGATCCAGCATTGCATTTGGTGCACTCTCTCTCAAAGTGATGTTTATTGATGGGTTAGAAAAAAGCAGTTTATATAGAGATTTAACACGGGATCCACTCTTAAGTGGAGTGTAATCCTTCATCCGGGGTAATGGGATGCCAGCATATTGTCCCAGATAAAAGGTCTCTGTGGCCCCCAGTACCCCATCACTGTGTCCATCCTCGGGTCCAGTATTTGCCTTGAGATGAGCACCACCCAGGCTTCCTATGTCTAGTCCTGCTCAGTGCTGAGTAAATACCAGGGCTCCCACAGAGAGAGCCTCTGAGCGGACACTGAGGAAACTTCCTTTCAGATTATATATCCAAATCTGCCTACTGCTCACCGCCTCTACCACCACCAGCTCCTCCAAGCCACCCCTCCTGGAATATCACGGGAGCCTCCTCACTGATCTTCGTCCTCACCCCACTTCAGTCTATTCATCACACAGACGCCTGAGGGATCCTTTATATTGTTTTTTAAGAGTTAAAATTCACGTAAGATGAAATTAAACATGTAAAAGTTCACAAGGCAGTGGCTTTTAGTGCATTTACTACACTGTGCTATTAATACCTGTATTCTGTTTTAAAACATTTCATTATCCCACAAGGAAACCCATACCCAGTCACGGCCTGTTCTCCCTTTCCCCCACTTCTGGCAGCCACTAATTTGCTTTCTTTTTCTATGGATTTGCCCATGCTGGACATTTCATTTAAATGGAATCACAAATATGTGACTTTCACTTAATACGTTTTCATGTCTCATCCATGCTATAGAATGTATTAGCATGTCATTCTTTTTAATAGCTGAATAATATTCCATTTTCTGGATAGACCACATTTTATTTATCCATTCATTAGCTGACAGATATTTGGTTATTTCCACCTTTTAACTACTGTGAACAAAGCTTCTATGAGCATTCTCATACAAGTTTTTGTTTGAATATCTGTTTCCAATGTTTTTCGTACATACCTAGCATTGGAATTGCTGAGTCACGATCCTTTTAATTTCCAAGTCAAATTGTTACTCTTCTGCTCAAAACTCTCTAGTGGTTTCCCAGGCAGAATGAAAGCGAAAATGTTTACAGTTCCCTGCAGGGTCCCTCCACGATCTGGCTCCTGCAACTTCTCATCCACTATTTGCCCACTTTGCCCCAGCTAACTGGCTTCCTTACTGGTCCTCAGGTATACAATGATGCCCCATCCCAGGCCCCTGCACTGGGCTGTTCTACCTGGAGCTCTCTTCCCTCCAGCCTCTGTCCAAATAGCCACCTTATTTAAAACGGAACACACATCCCCTGTACCCGGATGTGTTGTTCTGCACCTGACTCAGTAAATATTCATTTAGTTTATTTGTTCATGTTTTTTCCTATTTCCCCCAATAGAATGTAAGCTCCATAGGAGCAGAATTTTTTTGTTCATTGAAATTCCCAGTATCTACAACAGAGCCTGCACAGCCCAAAAACAACTAGCCAAACTCAACAGCAGCATGCTTTTCATATCAAGTTATCATCTCTTTTATCTCCAATTACAGCATAGGATATTAGTTCAATCTCTATGCATATATCAGATTTTTTTAAAAAGATTCAACACAAAGTAAGTTAGACAGCATACCCAAATGAAGTATTCTACCTATATTAACTCAAATAATCTTAACAAGAAGCCTATGTGTTAGCCTAACTCATGCATGTGTGTATATGTGTGTAGTCACTCAGTTATGTCCAACTCTTCGCAATCCCCGTGGTCTGTAGCCTGCCAGGCTCCTCTATGGGATTCTCCAGTCAAGAATACTGGGGTGGGTTGCCATGCCCTCCTTCAGGGGATCTTCCTGACCCAGGAATCAAACCTGCGTCTCCTGTGTCTCCTGCATTGCAGGTCACTTCTTTACCTGCTGAGACATCGAGCAAGCCCAGCCTAACTCATGGGCTTCTTGTAAAGAGGTTAAGAGATTTGCCCAGGGTCAGACAGCCAGCAAGAGTCAGAGAAACGATTTATATCTAACAGAGTACTTGCTTATAATGTACTATATAACCTTGATATTTGAATGCACTGAACGAATGAAGGAACACACAAAAATATTAGGTTTAGAGATCCAAATTTTCATTTCAAAACTCAAAAAAATAGCCTTAGAACATTTGCTATCATATGGGATATTAAAAGATATTTTCTTTGACAGCTAAGGAAGAATTTGCATTGTGGCAGGATAGTTACTAAGCTCATAGCAAAGCTGACTTTTGCAGATATGTGAAAGCAATAAGCACAGACAGTAAACCATGGGGGTGTTTTATTCCTTTGATGGATGCATGTGTTGGGTTTGAATTCCAACCCACACGTTCAAGAGCACAAGAAATATAACTTTATTTTCCTAGAATGGAACTTAATTCCTGTATCAAACTCCCACATCACTGAGATCTAACCTTGGTCAATGTTCAAAATCCTAGTCTATGTTTCAGAAAACTCATTGCCAAAGCCTGGTAGGTGATCTTTCTGATGTTACAGGAATCTGTGCATTTATAATAGGTATCCACTGAGACACTTCCCCTGTCTGCTTGGCCCCTCCAGACCAAGAGGGCACTAGATATTCAGCTGGGCTACGTAGGACACTCCATCACCCTGACTTCCTTCTCTCTTCTTAAGCTTCTCTTTTCTCTTTCTACCTCCTCTTGCCTGAAGGAATGTTTTTCTGGTCTTCAAGAGAAATCCCTTCTTCTTTTAAACCTTGTAATTTCCTCTTAGAGTCATTCCCTTCATGATTTTTTTTGGTAAATACAAACATAAAAATACATAAAGATTCAAAAGAGGGACCAGCTGGCCATTTCCTCCTGTCATGTTACTGAGTCTGAGCTCATACTGCTTGCTGCACAACAGGCCAGTAATCAAAAGATGAGCTGTTGGGGCAAGGAATAGTGACCTTATTCGGAAAAGCCAGCAAACCGAGAAGATGGTGGGCTCATGCCCCAAAGAACCTTCTTGCCTGAGTTAGAATTCAGGCTCTTTTTCACTAAAAGGAGAGAGAATAAAGTCAAACACACTTCTTGGCTCCCATCAGCCACCAATGGCGATGTGTTCATCTCTTCTTCCCTGGAGTCCCTCACTGGTGGGACTGGTCAGGATGTTTCCTGTGAGATAAACAAAAGTATTTTAGGAGGCTTCCCTCATGGTCCACTGGTTAGGAATTGCAATGCAGGGGACACTGGTTTGATTACTAGTCCAGAAGGATTCCACATTCCACGGGGCAACAAGAGAAGCCACTGCAAGAAGCCCACATGCCACAACTAGAGAGTAGCCCTTTCTCTCCGCAACTAGAGAAAAGCCCGTGCAGCAATGAAGACCCAACAAGCAATAAATAAATAAATATTTAAATATTTTTAAAAGTATTTTAGCTTAATGCTCATTACCTGGAAAGCAGGGTTCCCAGAGATAGGCCATTATGTGTAATTGAAGCTTATAGGCAACATCCCTCTAACGATTAACTTGTAATAGAATACAAAATTTCTTTCCTATTATAGTCACAGTATCCTGAAGAAACAAACTCAAGGACTACGTGCTAGAGTAGAAAGAGGGAGAGCAGAATGCTAGGAGAAAAACGAGGATAAATTTCCCCCAAATAGCATCCTGCCACGTTATTGGCATATTGAAGCCTGGCGTGCTGCAGTCCATAGGGTCGCAGAGTCGGACATGACTGAGGGACTGAACTGAACATATTATTGATATAGAGGGGAACAAAATCTGCACAGAGGATGTGTTCATTCTCTATTGCTGCTGCTAAGTCGCTTCAGTCGTGTCCAACTCTGTGCGACCCCGTAGACAGCAGCCCACCAGGCTATTCTGTTGCTGCTATAAAAAATTGCCAAAAACTTAGTGCCTTAAAGCAACATAATTTTTTTTATATTTTTTATGTTACCCTTCTGAAGACCAGCAGTCAAAAATGGTTCTCACTAGACTAAAATAAAGATATCATCAGGACTGCCTTCCTTCTGGGAGCTCTAAGCGAAATCTGTTTCCATGCCTTTTCCAGCTTCGAGAGGCTGCCCATGTGGGCTTCCCTGATGGCTCAGCAGGTAAAGAATTCACTTGCAATACTGGAGATGCAGGAGATGCAGGTTTGATTCCTGGGTTGGGAAGGTCCCCTGGAGGAGGAAATGGCAACCCACTTCAGAATTCTTGCCTGGGAAATCCCATGGACAGAGGAGCCTGGTGGGCTACAATCCATGGGGTCCCAAAGAGTCAGACACTACTGAGCAGCTGAAAGAAGGACGGAAGAGGCTGCCCACATTCCTCGGCTCACGGCTCCACATCGCTCTGAGCTCTGGCTCCTTTACTACATCTCCTTCTCTGATTCCATTCTCCTGTCTCTTTTCCTGTTTATATGTGGGGCCCACCTCAATAATCCAAGATGAAGAAATTGAAAGTGTTAATCGCTCAGTCGTGTCGGACTCTTTGCAACCCCATGGACTGTATGTAGCCCACCAGGCTCTTCGGTCCATGGAATTCTCCAGCAAGAATGCTGGAGTGGGTTGCCATTCCCTTCTCCAAGGGATCTACCTGACCCAGGCATCAAACCCAGGTCTCCTGCATTGTAGGGAGATTCTTCATCCTATGAGCCATCAGGGAAGCCCATTCCAAGATAATCTCCCCATTTAAAAATCTTTAACTTAGTCACATCAGCCAAGTTCCTTTCACCTCGTAAAGTAACATATTCACAGGTTCAAGGGATTGAGAGACATCTTTGGGGAGCCATCATTCTGCCTACAGTAGGGGGTTTAAAGTCTAGAGCAGCATGGTAGGTGCAATCATAGGAGGAAAGCAGTATTTGTGAGGGGTCACAGAGATAGAAGGCTGGAAATCAGGAAGTGCCTCTCTGTTTAGGCCGAGACCTGGAGGATTAATAAGAGTTATGGGATCTGGGAGAAGTGGGAAGAAGAAGCTATAGAGAGAGGAATTCAGAATTCAGACAAAGTTTAGAACAAAAACTTCCCTTGTGGCTCAGCTGATAAAGAATCCGCCTGCAATGCGGGAGACCTGAGTTCTATCCCTGGGTTGGGAAGATACCCTGGAGAAGGGAAAGGCTACCTATTCCAATATTCTATCCTGGAGAATTCCATGGACTGTATAGTCTATGGGGTCGCAAAGAGTCAGACACTATTGAGTGAATTTCACTTTCACTTTAGAACAAAAGCTCAAAGATGATAGAGGATAAGGTAGATTCGTGGAGCTATGACTTTGGGGGCAAGGAAAGGGTCAGGTGTTCAAAGGCCTATTAACCCCCTGGGAAGTTTAGGCTTTATCCTAAGGGAAACAGGCAATGAAGTGAGATGACTTGCATTTTTAGACAAGTCCCTCTTGACTGCTGATCCAGTGTAGATTGTAGAAGGTCAAGACTGGATATGCAGAGAGCAGTTATCAGGTTGTAATGATAATCCAGAGACAGACCATAGGGGTAGGGCCTGGAACAGATGAAGGCAGTGGAGAGAGGTTTAGACTTAGACTTCAGTTCAGTTCAGTTCAGTTCAGTTGTTCAGTCGTGTCCGACTCTCCGCGACCCCATGAATCACGCCAGGCCTCCCTGTCCATCACCAACTCCCACAGTTCACTCAAACTCATGTCCACAGAGTCAGTGATGCCATCCAGCCATCTCATTCTCTGTCGTCCCCTTCTCCTCCCGCCCCCAACCTTTCCCAGCATCAGAGTCTTTTCCAGTGAGTCAACTCGTCGCATGAGGTGGCCAAAGTATTGCAGTTTCAGCTTTAGAATCAGTCCTTCCAATGAACACCCAGGATTGATCTCCTTTATTTTCTTTCCTTTTTTTTTTTTTTTTAGAAATATTTTTATTTAAAGTCAGACAATAGAAAGATGTCACAGAAGAAAACTACAGAAACTTGCAACAACAGAATGCAACTTGGAAAAGTTACTAGTAAATGAGAAGGGGGAAAAAAAGATATTCCTGATGTTACCAAAGAATTTGTTAGTCCTGGTGTAGAATAATTTATCAGTTCAGCAAAGTACACCCTTTACTGGTATCTTTTGAACAGACAATAGATTAATGATTTAGTTAATCTACTAAATTAATACCTATTGAAATCCCCCAAAGTGACAGTTAAGAAAGCATTTCCCCAACATCTGAGATACATGGGGAACTGAAATAACAACTATAGGAAGTTTTTTATTAAAAACACTACTTCATACTAAATAGGTTTAATCTGAATTTCAGCTTACAGATGGTGCTTATAAATCTCATAGAAAAAAGGTGACCAGAAATCTGGACATGGCACCACCCTTTACCAAACACACACCACATCCTAGGACACAATTGCCATCAATGCCCTTACCATGGACAAGTAAGCAGCCTAGAAATGACAAAAAATGAAATGACCTGGGCACTGGAACCCTGGATTGATACTGAGCCCTTTCTGAATCCTTGATGGGGGAGCAGTGGGTTTAAGATAAGAAACATAAAAAAATTTTTTTAAACTTTGGCAAGTGAGTTTAGAAATGACTATATCTCAATTGTCACTTTTAAAGGAAATATTCTACTTCAGGAAAAGATATTCCATCTTATTTGACTTCTCTCTCAAATATTTGGAGGACTGCTGCTGCTGCTAAGTCGCTTCAGTCGTGTCCAACTCTGTGTGACCCCATAGACAGCAGCCCACCAGGCTCCTCCACCCATGGGATTTTCCAGGCAAGAGTACTGGAGTGGGTTGCCATTGCCTTCTCCATGATCTCCTTTAGAATGGACTGGTTGGATCTCCTTGCAGTATAAGGGACTCTCAAGAGTCTTCTCCAACACCACAGTTCAAAAGCATCGATTCTTCGGCGATCAGCTTTCAGGGCTCCATATTTGATTGAATGTCAGGTAGGGGCATAAGGAAAGAGGAGCCCAGATTTCTGGTTGGAGCTACTGAGGAGGAGAAGGAGGGGGCTTGGGAAAGAAGGTGATGGGTTCCATTGTGAGCATATTGATTTACTGATTCCTACGATAATGTGATCACTGACCTAGAGCCAGACATCTTGGAATGTGAAGTCAAGTGGGCCTTAGAAAGCATCACTACGAACAAAGCTAGTGGTGGTGATGGAATTCCAGTTGAGCTATTTCAAGTCTTGAAAGATGATGCTGTGAAAGTGCTGCACTCAATATGCCAGCAGATTTGGAAAACTCAGCAGTGGCCACAGGACTGGAAGAGGTCAGTCTTCATTCCAATCCCAAAGAAAGGCAATGCCAAAGAATGCTCAAACTACCGCACAATTGCACTCATCTCACACGCTAGTAAAGTCATGCTCAAAATTCTCCAAGCCAGGCTTCAGCAGTATGTAAACCGTGAACTCCCAGATGTTCAAGCAGGTTTTAGAAAAGGCAGAGGCACCAGAGATCAAATTGCCAACATCCGCTGGATCATGGAGAAAGCAAGAGAGTTTCAGAAAAACATCTATTTCTGCTTCATTGACTATGCCAAAGCCTTTGACTGTGTGGATCACAATAAACTGTGGAACATTCTGAAAGAGATGGGAATCCCAGACCACCTGACCTGCCTCTTGAGGAACCTGTATGCAGGTCAGGAAGCAACAGTTAGAACCGGTCATGGAACAACAGACTGGTTCCAAATAGGAAAAGGAGTGCGTCAAGGTTGTATATTGTCACCTTGCTTATTTAACTTATATGCAGAGTACATCATGAGGAACGCTGGGCTGGAAGAAGCACAAGCTGGAATCAAGATTGCTGGGAGAAATATCAATAACCTCAGATATGCAGATGACACTACCCTTATGGCAGAAAGTGAAGAGGAACTCAAAAGCCTCTTGATGAAAGTGAAAGAGGAGAGTGAAATGGTTGGCTTGAAGCTCAACATTCAGAAAACAAAGATCATGGCATCTGGTCCCATCACTTCATGGGAAATAGATGGAAAAACAGTGGAAACAGTGTCAGACTTTGTTTTTTTGGGCTCCAAAATCACTGCAGATGCTGATTGCAGCCATGAAATTGAAAGACGCTTGCTCCTTGGAAGGAAAGTTATGACCAACCTTGATAGTATATTAAAAAGCAGAGACATTACTTTGCCGACCAAGGTCCGTCTAGTCAAGGCAATGGTTTTTCCCGTGGTCATGTATGGATGTGAGAGTTGGACTGTGAAGAAAGCTGATCGCCGAAGAATCGATGCTTTTGAACTGTGGTGTTGGAGAAGACTCTTGAGAGTCCCTTATACTGCAAGGAGATCCAACCAGTCCATTCTAAAGGAGATCAATCCTGGATGTTCATTGGAGGGACTGATGCTAAAGCTGAAACTCCAATACTTTGGCCACCTCATGAGACGAGTTGACTCACTGGAAAAGACTCTGATGCTGGGAAAGGTTGGGGGCGGGAGGAGAAGGGGACGACGGAGAATGAGATGGCTGGATGGCATCACCGACTCTGTGGACATGAGTTTGAGTGTACTCCGGGAGTTGGTGATGGACAGGGAGGCCTGGCGTGCTGTGATTCATGGGGTCGCGGAGAGTCGGACACGACTGAGCGACTGAACTGAACTGAACTGAACTGAAGGAAGACCTCGGAGAAGGCAATGGCAAGCCACTCCAGTACTCTTGCCTAGAAAATCCCATGGACGGAGGAGCCTGGTAGGCGGCAGTCCATGGGGTCGCTACGAGTCTGACATGACTGAGCAACTTCACTTTCACTTTTCACTTTCATGCATTGGAGAAGGAAATGGCAACCCACTCCAGTGTTCTTGCCTGGAGAATCCCAGGGACTGGGGAGCCTGGTGGGCTGCCATCTATGGGGTCACACAGAGTCGGACACGACTGAAGTGACTTAGCAGCAGCAGCAGCAAGGAAGACCTGGCGTGCTGTGATTCATGGGGTCGCAAAGAGTCGGACATGACTGAGCAACTGAACTGAACTGAAGGAAGACCCAAGTGGAGATACCTTGGAAGCAGCATGTCACTGGGTTGTGGGGATTAAACGATCCATGGAAAGTGGTTAGCCCAGTAGCTGGCACATAGTTATGAGCTTAATAAATGAGGTGTTAATATTATTATTATTTAGTTTTATATTCAGGTCTGTGCTATGCTTCAATAAACCATGCTCTGAGAGTCATTGGAGGGCAGGTAAAGGGGGACCAAAAAAGGCAAATAAACGAGAGGAAAGCAAGGAAAACAGTGACCCCGTGGCTGTATCCATGTCCATGTTTTATTCCAAGCCCCTTGGATTAACAGAGGAAGGATGGCCATTTGCTGAATTGGAGGCATCAATTAGCATTAAGCAAATACAGAGAAAAGAAAACTACCCTGAGTGCCCTTTCAGGACTTTGCCAGTATCCCCTGGAGGAGCCAGGAGGGAAACTTGGGTCGATTGCGAGGATAAAGTCTAGGCTGGTTTGTTTTTGATGGGAAGCTGGGTGGGCGTCAGTGGGGGCCAGCCCTTTCTCAGCGATTTCAACAGCAGCGACAAAAGCAATGAGTTGATTCTTTTCTTCACTCTGATTTCAATCTTGTACTGTCATCAAAGAGAGTTCTCCATCTACATATCTGGGCACACAAGTATGTGTTAAGAAGTCTGGGGCAAATTCTCCTAGGGTTTTAATATTAATACTTTCCCCTCAGAGAGAGGAATTAATTTTCCTGGGCAAAAGTACCATTTGCTACAAGGGAAAGTTTTGATTTATGAGGTAACAGAGACAGTTTGTTTCCTTTAAATATTATCATTATGAGCATAGCAATTTCATAAAAGAAAAATGGAATTCGAGGAATATTTCCCTCTAAAGAGTTACAACATTTCAAATTTCCTGTCCCGTCTTCATCATCAATAGGATAACTTTGGAAGTTGTGAGCACAAGGTCAGACAATGCAATGAGAAATATCCAGAATCCAGTTGGGTTGGATGTTGTTTCAATATCTCTTCTATGTCGTTGGACTCCAACACTGGAAAAATATTGAAAGAATGCAGGATTCTACCCAGTTTAGAGGTCTTTAAAACTAGACCAGAGACATTTAAATATCTTAAGAATCAAAGAAATCCAAAAAGCCAGTCAAGTGAAGTAGCAGATTGTGAGGTATACAGACTTCTGTGAGTAGAGACAAGTAGGAATTGTGCAACCTGAATTCAGGGGACCCTGAGATACAAGGACATAAATAAAGCTCACTGGGTCTCATCAGTCTCGTAGAAAGTCTTGTAGTCAGACTCAATCACACCACAGGTAACCCCCGAAGTGTTTGTTATGAACAAACATATGTTATGAACAAATGTATGTTGTGGACAAACTTATTATGAACAAACATGGGTAATGAAATTGTTTCCTTGGAGGGTAAATTCTTTCTTAATTCAAAAGCTGGAGGATTGACATACTCAAGTATAGAAAAGGCAAGAGAATCAGACAAAAATACCACTATTTTTGGGTTAAGACAACTGTATGTCTTGATATTTAACATTACCCAATGTTGAAGAGCATTTGTTCTATTAAAAGTCATATTTCAGATGCAATGCACAAATAAAATCCATTCTAGTGAATTTTCTTATATTTTCAGGTGCTGGACTCATTTTCTCTCACTATTCATTCTTGGATGCTTTCCTGAGATCAGCAAAATATATAATTATGTAATCTATTAATACAAATAAGTGATATTTTGGATGTATTTTCCTATACATCTTCTTTGATGAAATGTTTGTTCAAAACTTTTTCATTTTGCGTTTTGTGTCTTGTCTCTATTATTTATAGTTCTTGTCTCTCTCTCTCCTTGAATAGTTCTTGCCTGTCTGGCTGCTGCTGCTGCTGCTGCTGCTGCTGAGTCACTTCAGTCGTGTCCGACTCTGTGTGACCCCATAGACGGAAGCCCACCAGACTCCCCCGTCCCTGTCTGGCTAATTTCTGTTAAATAATCGTGGTAACTAGAGACATTCTTGTCTGCTTCCCTTCTGAAAGAGAATTTCTTGGATTCTTCCACACTGAGGATGCCTTGGCTTTGACACTTAATTTTTAAAAAGTATCATGGAAATTTTCAGCATGCAAGTAGAGAGAAAAGTCCACTAAACTGCCATATACTCAACACCCACCCTCAACCATCTTTAACACACCTCCAGAGCATTCATTGGAAGGACTGATGCTGAAGCTGAAGCTCCAATACTTTGACCACCTGATGCGAAGAGCCACAAGCTAGAAGAGACTGGTTCTGGGAAAGATCGAGGAAAAGAAGAGGTGGGTGACAGAGGATGAGTTGGTTGGGTGGCATCACTGACTCAATGCACATGAGTTTGAGCAAACTCTGGGAGACAGTGAAGGACAGGGAAGCCTGGCATGCTGCAGTCCATGGAGTCACAAAAAGTTGAACACGACTTAGCAAAACCGAACAACAAACAACAAAAATTCTTGTTTTATTTACTGACCTGATTCCAAATATTATTTTTTCATCATCCTCCTCAAAGATTATAGGGCACCAGTTCAGTTCAGTTCAGTCACTCAGTCGTGTCCAACTCTCCGCGACCCCATGAATCACAGCACGCCAGGCCTCCCTGTCCATCACCAACTCCCGGAGTTCACTCAAACTCATGTCCACAGAGTCGGTGATGCCATCCAGCCATCTCATTCTCGGTCGTCCCCTTCTCCTCCCGCCCCCAACCTTTCCCAGCATCAGAGTCTTTTCCAGTGAGTCAACTCGTCGCATGAGGTGGCCAAAGTATTGCAGTTTCAGCTTTAGCATCAGTCCTTTCAATGAACACCCAGGATTGATCTCCTTTAGAATGGACTGGTTGGATCTCCTTGCAGTCCAAGGGACTCTCAAGAGTCTTCTCCAACACCACAGTTGGAGTATTTTTTAAATGAGGTAAAATCTATGAAATGTATAAATTTTAAGCATACAATTTGATGACTTTTGATAAATGTATATACCCAGTTAATCCAAACCTCAGTAAAGATATAGAACATCTCTATCACCCTAGATATTCCCTGAGACCCTCTCTCCCCACTCTCCATAGGCAAAAACAATTCTGGTTTCTATCTTTGAGTTACTTTGCCTTATCTTAAACTTCATAGGAAAGGAATCATATAGTACATTTGCTTTTGTTTCTGGATTCTTTCATTCAAAATTTTTTGAAATTGATCCATTTTGTTGCAATGATCATTCATTCATTCTTTTATTATTACCAAATAGCATTCTACTGTATGAGTGTGCCATAATTAATTTATTTATACTTTCCCCTACTGATAAATATTTGTTTTCAGTTTTTTGCTGTTGTAAATAGAGATGAACTGAACTGAAATAGAGATGATATAAACATTCTTGTACAATTTTTATTGTTGATGTATGCTTCCATTTCTTTTGAATAGAAACTAAGGAGTGGAATTGTTGTGTCATAGGGTAGATATATATTTGACTTGATAAGAAATGGAAAAAGTTTTCCGAATGACTTCACCATTTTATCAGCAGTATATGAGAATCCCCATGTCTCCATTAATTGGTGTTATTCTATTCTAGTAAATGTGAAAAGGTGTCTCCATTGTTTTACTAATTTGCATGTGTATGTATGTGGGTGTGTGTGGATGTATGAAGAAATCCTTTCTATGAAATTTTTAAGAGTTTGACCAAGGAAAATAACAGAATTTTTCGAGGTGGTTGTATTTACTAAGAGAAGTATTTTATACCTGTTAAACAGGAAACTATCAATAGTTTCTGGCATCCCAGGTAGTGTTAGCGGTGAAAGTCCCTGTAGTCAAAGCTACAGTTTTTCCTGTAGTCATGTACGGATGTGAGAGTAGGGTCATGAACAAGGCTAAGTGCCAAAGAATTGATGCTTTTGAACTGTGGTGCTGAGGAAGACTCTTGAGAGACCCTCGGATGGCAAGGAGATCAAAGCAGTCAATCCTAAAGGAAATCAACCCTGAATGTTTATTGGAAGGACCGAGGCTGTAGCTGAAGCTCCAGTACTTTGGCCACCTGATGCGAAGAGCTAACTCATTGGAAAAGACTCTTAGCCTGGGAAAGATTGAAGGCAGGAGGAGAAGGGGACGACGGAGGATGAGATGGTTGAACGGCATCACTGACTCAATGGACATGAATTTGAGTAAACTCTGGGAGATAGTGATGGACAGGGAAATCTGGAGTGCTGCAGTCCATGGGGTCACAAAGAGTCGGACACAACTTAGAAACTGAACAACAAGACGACTTAGCAACTGAACAACAACAACAATTAATTTCTACAAATTACATTTGCCATTCCCAGAATAAGATATATAACCATGGTGGACAGTTCTTTAAATAGGTGTTGCTTTATTCTAATTGATACATTTGTTACACAGGTTTTGCATCTTTTCCCAAGTATAATGAGTTTGAATTATTTGGTGGTGAGGGCAGCATGGTACAGGTGGTGCTGCGTCCTTGTCAGATTTAAGGAGAAAACCAAATTCAATTCATACAATAATCTCAGTTATCAGATCATCCCCCACGCTGATATTTATGTTATAAAGAGATGATTTATGGTGCGGTAGAATGAGCATTGACTTGGGAAGAAAACAGAACTGCTCCAAATATCAATCAGCTTCTCACCAGCCTTCCAACCTGGCAAATTACTCCGTCTCTCTAAGTTCGGCATCTCCCACAGGACAGAACAAATAATGCTAGAAGATGGACACCTGGTGAATCTTGATGGTCAGACTGAGGAATTGAGATAAAAATCTCTGTGAAATGAGACAAGCAATGGTGGAGTTACACTAGGCACTAGACCTCCTGGCACACAGCGTCACTGGACATTCATCTTTGCGCACTGTATTCAGTTTCCCACAACTTGGTGGCTTAAAACAACAGAAATTTATCCTCCCATAGTTCTGGAGGACGGAAGTCTGAAATAAAGGTGTCAGCAGGATTGGGTTCTTCTCGAGGGCCCAGAGGGAATATTTGTTCATCACGCCTCTTAGTTTCTGGAGGTTGCCAGCAACCCTGATGTCCCTTGACTTGTGATCACCCCAATCTCTGCCTCCATCCTCACATGACATTCTCCCCTGTGTCTCTGTCTCTCTCCTCCTCTCCTTCTAAGGAACTAGTTACAGTGGTAAGGATGCATCCTACTCCAGCATGGCCTCATCTTAACCGATTACATCTGCAATGACTATTTTTGAATAAAGTCATATTTTGAGTTCCAGGGAGGTGACGAACAAATACACATACTTACATCCACTCATTTTGGGGAACTCAATTTCGGGTTATAAAATACGTGCTTCATTTGTTGCATGCCCTTTGTAGATGGCGTGGTGCACTCAGAAGGCCTGGATTCCAGTCACTGTTTGGCCTGGAGCTGGATGGTCTTGGGAAATCCACTTCAGCTTTCCAGGCCTCCTCCGAAAAATGAAGTCTGGACAGGTGACCTCTAAGATCCGGTTCACTTTAGTTCCAAAATTCTGGGGGCCAATGAAGCTTCTTTCATGCAAGCAAATATGACAATGAGCCATCAGGAGACATGGCACAGGCTGGGAAAAGGTATAAATGGGGCCATCAAGTGTCACTTTTTGGGAATCCCTTAGCACCTCTGTAAATCTTGGTGGATGGTGGACAGGTCATTGCAGTCCTATTCCAGAGTAGCCAGGCGGCAGCCACTCACAAAGCATCCATAAGGTGTTACTTGCTAATTTTCACCATACAAAGCCTGTAGCTTATGGGAGTGCTTCCATCTAGAGCATTTATAGGATATTGAGGCTGTCCTTCTGTGCTGATCTCTCATTAAATAATGGAGTTTATTACTAAATAAATTAAAGACCATATACCTTTTGGAAAATGTGGATGAATACCCTCTAGCAGCAATCAAAAGAACAGATTCCATTTACTACAAGTTACCAGGCATTGTGATGAAGATCTTCCATTGATCTCTTTCATTTAATCTTTCAAACAACTCTTTGATGTCTTGTTCGAGTTAATCAGTTTATTGCCTCTCAACTCCAAATTCACCCTTCAGTACCTGCTTTGCAATGATAGATGGGATTCTTTTAAGTATTTCTTCTTCACACGGAGCACCATGTTAAGCTTTGTCAACGAGGGCAATGGAGAGACACTTCTGGGGGAAAAGATTTTCTTGCGCTAGTTCGGCTTTTGCTTGCTCCTGCTGCTCTGCTCATGCGTGTGTGGAGATGTCCACTGGTGGTCCATCCCACCCAGGGTGCCTAGTCCCTCAGCAGATTGGAGCCCCACCCAGAGCCCAGTGACCACTTCCCTCTGATCTTCCTCATACAGACACTCCAGGCCCCTCCCAGGCTCCCTAATCCCGTTACACTGCCCAGCAGCCTCTGCTTGCCTGTGCCCTGAACAATCATTTCCCGTGGCCTCCTGATACCAACACTCTGATTCCAGGCCAAGTGTCGCCTGCCAGGAAGTGGACTCCCATCACCTTATTTCTCTTTGCCCACCTACCTTGGCTCACCTGTACCTGGGCTGTTTCCTACTGCCTGGCCACTGTGGGCCAGCTCTGGACCAAACAACCTTGCAGACTTGCTTGCCACCCAGTGGGCTCCACCCACACCTTCCCCCACCAAGGTCTGCACATCAGCCTCAGGAAGTCTCCCATCCCATATTTGCCCTTCCTTGAGCAGTTTCCCTCAGCCTTGGATTACCCTTTAGAATTCTCTTCATATCTTTGAATACACCAATATCTGAGTTTAATACTTCTTGAGAGGAAGCCACCCCTGTCCAAATCATTGTGTGGTTTCTGTCTCCTGCCTGGACCTAGATGGATACAAGTACTATTATTATTTCCTTTTGGAATATAAGAGAATGAGATTGAGAAAGGCTACATGACTTGCTCAGGATCATATGAGGAGTATGGCAGAGTGGGATACAAACCCAGGACTGTGGGCTCTAAAACCTTTGATTTTCACCATCTGCTCCACTAACTAGGAGTCAACATAAAAAAAACACATGAGACACAGAGCAATGGGCTCACCTCCCTTCACCCCCTCCTTTCCCATGCTTATGGATCCTGGGTGTTTCAGATTATAACAAGGGCAAAAAAATGTAAAAACAAGGCCAGCTGCTAGAGGAAGATTTTCAATAGTCATCTTGAGTTAATGGCCAAAGTAAACACACAGGAAAAGAAAACAGAAAAAATTCTACTTAAAAATCACTTTTACACTCTCTACATATGGTCGATATTCTGCTCCAAATACAATTGTTTTGAGGCTGATATTTGATTTTTGCCAATTTCCCCAGCTTCGTCTTATCTGCTAAAATGCCTCATTTTGCTAAGGAGAGCTGAAATCCCAATTTGGGGTCTTGCTTGTATTTGTATTAATATTTGGCTCAAGGCAGCCAGATTTCTGGATGATGTATGTCCCTTTAGCTCCCAGGGACTCTGATCCCCACTGGGGCTGTGCTTAAAGGCAACATGGAACAGCTTCCATATTTCTGGAAACGAAGCCCCAGCCTCCTCTTACAGTTTCTCCCTTGGGGAACACAGCAATGTGAGTCCTAATTAGCCTCAAAATAACAAAATCCCAATATTAATTATCTTCCTGGAGGGTTGCTCTGGTCTTCCAGCTTTGTAGGAAAAACAAATCTTGTGCAAGGATTAACCATTTCCTGCTGACGATTAGATGATTAGATGTAGGGACTCTGGACTATGAGTGAGGCTACCTGGATTTGAGTCCTGCCTTTGCCACTCATTATGTGGCCCCTTGTTTTTCTGGAAACAAGAAGACTGCATTCTAAGCTCCTTTCCAGCTCTATGGTCCTTTGACTCAGAATCCTTTCAGCCTTATTTCATCAGAGCAATTTAAATCAGAGAAGCTTCCATTGTTGAGGGCTCTCAATGTACTGGGAAAATTGCTAAGCACATTAAATGCATTAGCTCAGGATTCTCACCGCAAACCTGTTGCTATTCAATGTTATAGCATATGGAGCATAGTCATAATAAAGCCACAGCTATAGTCTTCTCTCCAGGTGGGTTACTGACTGTTCCCCTAACTTGATGAATGGGATCCAGCAGAAGAATTTAGGTAGATGCGTCATTTTTTTTTATAAGTTATCATCACCTCTATCACTCTATGAAGCTAAAGCAGTGGGTAGGAGTAGTCAGGGCAACTAGCTGATTACCAGCAAAGCCAGGCACTTTGTATACAAAGTCTAGCTTAATTCTTACAGAAACTTAGTCTAAGTGAGGTTGTTACTCTATTCCCATTATACAGATGATGAAAATGAGGTTCAGAGAAGTCCAAATAACTCATATACACTTATCACCACCGGTCAGCAGCAAAGCTGTGGTCTAAACATGTTACATTTCACTCCTCCTATCACTGCACTGGGACAACTATTTGTGGTCAGAGGTTTCAGGGCCTGAGCAACTAAATACACTGTTATCAAGGCCAAGGCTATGACAGCTGGCAAGGAAATGACTGGTAAACTCAGTGAAAGGTAGAAAAAAAATTTTTCTTTAAAATTCACTCCTTTCTTGCCATTGGCTGTGCTGGGATCTCCAGGGCCAGAGACCCAGTCCCTGCCCTGTAGCATCTCTTTCTGGACGAGCGCTGTCCCACCCATGAGAGAGGAACCAAGTGCATGGTTCTCATCATCACGGGGACTGACTCTAGGTTCTAAAGCAAAGAAGGCTTTAGAACAGGCACGTGGGGACTTCCCTGGAGGTCCAGTGGCTAAGACTCCAAGCTTCCAATGCAGGGGGCCTGGGGTTCAAAATCTGGCCAGGGATCTACATCCCACATGCCGCAACTAAAGAGCCCACGTGCAGCAACAAGGACCCAGCACAGCCAAATAAATAAAAATGAATAAATATTTTTTTTTAAAAAAAAGAACAGGCATGGAGGAGGAAGTACAAGAGTATGGGCAGGGACATAGCCCTGGCAAACCAAGCCATCTTCAAAACAGAAAGAATCAGAGATTGTTGTTCTGTTTCTCTTTGACCTCATTCTTAAGGAGCAGCTGTTGAAGAACCACACAGCGAGGGCTTCTGGGAGAAGGGAGTAGTTGACTCTGAGTACAGACATGGGCTTCCCCGGTGGCTCAGCAGTAAAGAATCTGCCTGGAATGCAGGAAACACAAGAGATGCGTGTTCAGTCCCTGGGTCAGAAAGATCCCCTGGAGGAGGAAATGGCAACCCACTCCAGTATTCTTAGCCTGGGAAATTCCATGGACAGAGGAGCCTGACAGCCTGCAGTCCATGGGTTCACAAAGAGTCAGACACGACTCAACATGTATATTCTATTTATTTATTTACTTTCGGCATGTGGGATCTTAGTTCCAAGACCAGAGATCGAACCCATGCCCACTGCATTAGAAGCTCAAGTCTTAACCACTAGACCACCAAGGAAGTCCTCCTGGTCCTTTTAATTCTTGTAGATCCTTCCGCCTAGAAAGTTCTTCCCCTTCTTTTCCTTCCCAGAAACTTGTATGCATTCTTCAAGTCCAGGCTGAAAACTATTCTCACAGCTCAGCCTTCCCTAGCCTTTTCAGGCAAAATTCATTCTTGATCCTTCCCCCACACTGGTATTATCTGCTTTAGTTTCTGCTTCTCCTACTAGACTGTGAGGCCATGGGGAAAGGATCATGCTTGCTTCATCTCTGAACTAGGGGCCAGACACATAAAAGGCTCACAATATGTGACTACTAAATGAATGACGTTATATATTTATCTCTGACCTTGAGTCAAGCAGTGAATGACATCACTCCTTAACCTAGTTTAAATGTCCCTGTTTCCAGAAGGTCCATAAAAGCGGTTCTAATGATAGTGGCTGGACAACAGTGGCTAGCAAGCTATGTCTTTTCTCTAGCTGTGGACAGGAAGTGCCTACTGTAGGGCGAGAGCATCTCTGGTCAACCTTGGCTTCAAATGGATGTTCTGGGAAGACCAACCACTACAAATGGTCTTAAACTTTTTGGCAATCACAAAAAGGTAAAGGACAGAGTGGATTTGAAGGCCAGAACCTGATTGTTCTCTTAAGCTCCCCTCAAACCTATGAGCCTTCCATAAGGATGGACCGTGTCCTCTAAGATGTCCCCTCAGGACTGACGTGAGAACCATGGCCTCAGAGGAAGGGCTAGACTGACTCTCAAACTGGGAATTTCCAACCTGCAAGAGAGAGGGAGGGAAGAAGTGAGAGAGAAAGGATAAAGAATAAGAATGACTGCAGATAATAGTAATGCTCTCTACATAAACAGGTGATAAAAGCTGATAACAGCAATGACAAAATTAAGAAAATAAAAACACTGCTCTGAAGATTTATAGGCCAGCTAACACAGAGCTAAATCGGCAATAACTCCGGCCGATAAAAAGCAACAGGGCATCAACCACATAAACACTCGGTCACTTCAATGCTTCCGTGTATATTATGATGACACTGGTTTGTTGACACCACCCCATCCCCATGACCTCAGGCGGCAGGAGCGGTGCCTGACTCACAGAGGGGGACGTTCTGCAGGGCTGATGCTGACGAGGAGCTTTTTTCAGAAAGACAAGTTATCCTTGACTGGATGCAGATGGCCCAGTGAAAAATGAAATCTGCCAGCAGAGGCTGCCTTTATCAGCTGGAGAGGTTCAGCAGGGACAAGACTTCCCTATCCCCAGCCCGCCCGAATGAGCCTCCGGTTTCAGCACCATATCACTGACTGTCCTAATGAATTCTTCTGATGGGCTGGAGCCCGCACGTATCTGCTTCAAGGAGTGCGTGCTGGCAGGCTGGGGCATGGTACCAAACTCGCCTGGGGTCTGCATTCCGCCTTCAGAGTCGGCAAGGAATGCTTGTGGCGGGAAAGCGGCTGTCAGATCCACCAGGACTGAAAGCCCTGCCCACACCGACCATCCTCCGGCTCTCCTGGGCTCCCCTCCCTGACCAGCAGGCAATGGGTGCCCAGGAAAGGACACGAGGTTCTCCAGGTTCGCCAAGCCAAACACCCACGGGAGTCCACCATGTCAAAGACAAAATTACAAGCACAAGCTGCTGTTTATTAACTAACTTCCTATTATGTGTCAGGCCCCATGCAGGGCACTTCATTAGGTTTACCCCCAAATGACTGTCCCTGAGGTCAGTGTTACCTTCCCACCTTGCTGCTGCTGCTAAGTCACGTCAGTTGTGTCCGACTCTGTGCGACCCCACAGACAGCAGCCCACCAGGCTCCCCCATCCCTGGGATTCTCCAGGCAAGAACACTGGAGTGGGTTGCCATTTCCTTCTCCAATGCATGAAAGTGAAAAGTGAAGTCGCTCAGTCGTGTCCGACTCTTAGCGATCCCATGGACTGCAGCCTACCAGGCTCCTCCGTCCATGGGAGTTTCCAGGCAAGAGTACTGGAGTGGGTCGCCAGCGCCTTCTCTGCCCCCAACCTTAGAGATGAGCAAATTCAGGGTTCAGTCCAGCTGTCCAGTCATAGGGCTTCCCAGGTGGCACTAGTGGTAAAGAACCCTCCTTCCAATTCAGAAGATGAAAGAGACGCAGACGCTTTGGTCCCTGGGTGGGGAAGATCCCCTGGAGGAGAGCATGGCAACCCACTCTAGTACTCTTGCCTGGAGAATCCCATAGACAGAGGAGCCTGCAGGGCTATAGTCCATGGGGTCACAAAGAGTTGAACATGACTGAAGAGACAGCATGCACATCAGGGTCGTGAGGCTGGGAAATGGCAGCACTAGAGCATGAAACTGGTGTGACCTCCATCCACACAGCCTGTTAGGACCGGTGTGGAGGAAAACAGGCAAAGTGAAATAAGCATCTGGAGGCTCCACAGAGGATAGATAGACTTTTCCACTTTCATCCCGGTTTAGCAGTGTCATGAAGATGACTATAGTAAAATATTGATAAACTCTGAATCTATCATTGTGGAAACCCATACACTATAAATTCATCTCAGAACCCAGAACCAGGAATTTTTCATTGCAGCTGCTTTTGACTATTGGAACCATTGTTCCTCTCGTTCGATAACCGAGCAAGGTGTTTCCAAAGACCCAAACAGACCCCAAAACTGAGCCCCACAGCTCTCCAGACTCCTTGGTCCTGTCCCTCTTGCTGACACATCCCACATTTTGTGCCTGAGCCAAGGCTTCTGAAAACTTTTTTCCTTTCCTCTTACTTGGGAAGCTGAAACCAGCAGGAGGCATTCTCACGGGTTCAGCAAGGACCTTTATATAAAAGAGGCATCGGGACACCAGGGCATAGACCTGACATCTGATGAAGGTGGGTCCCAGCCAGTCCCACTGACAGCCGCCATCTCTCCAGGGCGACCTGTGTCCCAGCCCCTTCAGTCTCCTGGAGGATCACACAGACGACTGTGGGATAAGTGAGGTTTGGCAGTGACCGACACTCTGCCCCTCCCAGCTTTGCCCAGCGCTGCCCACATCTCTTTGCAGTGCAGTGGGCCATGGCTTGCTGGCAGGATGACCCAGGGAGAGTGCAGGCGAAAACCGGATACAGGCTCTGCCTCAGTCCTTTTTGAAAGGCTTTGCCCTGATCATTGCACAGCCGGAGACCTGGCTACCCTGCCTGAGCAAGCCAGCTGAGCATCCCCTTCAGGCTTCTGGACCACTCTGGAGGAGAACAGTGTTGTTATCTGAGCAGAACCTGAGCTTCAGGAGTCTTGGATCTTGCGGTTTGAGCCACAGAGCCTGTATCTCATTGCTGAGATGCTCCTGGAGGACATGCCGACCCCAAGGCCTCTTTCAACAATCCTCATCCTCTGCACTGGACCTTTCTAGACCCCTCCTGTCCAAGGAGAATGGAGGGACTGGCCAGAGGCTGGATCAGCAAACAAAACCAGTGTATCTTGCCGCTAGCAGTTAGAATTTACTAGACACAGGTGGAGGACGCATCTTGCATGGTTCATAGCACCTCAGCTGCTTCTCCCAGGGCCCAGGAGTCCCCGTCTAAAAACAGTGGCAGCTTATCTCCACACAACAGCATCGGGAGTCTTCCTCAAACAAATTTTATGGTGTCCACCCAGAGATTTCAGACATCTTTATCAGGCGGAGCCTACGAGAGGGGGTCAACTCAGCCTCACTCAGCCTGCTGCTGCCATGAGGGCAGGTGTGGCCTCACTGGACTTCTTCCCCCATGAGACCTCCACAAACCCTTCCAAGCAGAACATGACCCTAGGGGCGAGCTCTGCTGCAGTGGTGGCTGCAAGGAAGGCTATGCCCGCATTGAGTGATAAAGTCCACTGACATGGATCATTGTATTTGGAGACCTCAGAAAAATTAGGACAAGAGACAGCTGTGAGTCTGTCTCCCTGGAACTTCCTCCTTTGGATGCTAAGGGACCAAAGACGTCTTCGAAACATGAAGGCTGCCTGCTGAGACTAAGGGACAAACCTGTCCATGGGACACTCCCAATATTTCCCCCCACCCCCACCATCACCAGACACCAGCAGCTTCCTCCCCCGCCCCCTCCCTCTGACGTAGAGCTACTTGGGAAAGCAGGATGCTGCTTTTTAAAAGTACTCATTGACCTTGAACTCTTAAATGTGTTTCTCAATTTTCCCCTTTTATCACTGTCCGCCTAACATTATGCTATGTCATTTAAGTTCCGGTATTTAATATAATATTGAATAAAAACATACTTCACAAACAGGCTCTATCACTGGATATGGGAGGAACATTTTACCAATCACACCTACCCTTCCTCCAGGCACTTGGCAAACATTCCTAGTATCTGAACAAGCCAGTGGGCAAGAAGATATCACTGCTGTGTTCTCTCAGCATTTCTGTCCTCTGGTTCGTGGGGCCAAAATGCTCTGGGACGAGGGGGATAATATTGTAAAATGAAGGGGTTAAGAGTGTGGGCTCTGAGTCAGAGTTGGGTTTGAATCTCTGCCATACAAGAGCTGTGAGACCCTGTGTGAGGTGTTTCATAGAGCCTCAGTTTCTTTATCTGTAAACTGGGCACATTCTCAATAAGAGAATGCAGGTACAATGGCACTGGTCTGTACGTAAATATCTAGTAAATGGCCCCATTCTCATCACCAAGCATCTCCCACTTGGAAAGGCCCTGGGTGCATGTTAACAGAGTTGGGATGGGTTCACATGGGTGTCGGGCCCTGTCAGACAGAAGCCCCCACTTCCTGTCAGACTTCCCTAACATCCATACTCCATCCCTCATTTTTCTTCCCAGAGTCGTCCCCGTCTTTCCTTGCCTCCTTCCTCTTTCTCCTGGACTCCAAATTCTTCCTCAGAGTCCCAACCATGTCAAGCAATCGCCCAGTGTCAACATCAGCTGTCCCAGGATGCCAAGAGGAAGCGATGCCATTCATTTCAGCCAACCCACCCTCTACACTGATCTCAGCCCCACCCTCATGGACCATTTCTCAATCCTTCTGTGCTCCACAAAAATACTTTGTGATCTCCTAAAATTACATTTGCTCATTTCCTCTGCCTCAGCTGTTTGCGTCTGAGATCTGTCTGAGCTCCCACTCCCAGCAGGCTGGTTTTCAATCTGTGCTTAAAGGTGCGGACTTCTTGGTGTCCTCAGGAGTCTATTGTCTCCTCGCCAGTCTCTGAAACAAAACTTTATTCAGTAGGGCCTGAGTATGGCCGTGTGGTCTGCTGGGTTTCTGGCCCTTTCAGAGGTGACCCTTCCTGTGCTGCCTGGATCTCCTTCCTTCTTAAGACGAGTCTGAGAATTCACAGAATCAGGATTTTGCTTGCAAAATGGAGAAGAACCGAGAACCCTCCACTGAGGCAGCTACTTTCTCAGTGTAAAAAATCAGGCCATGTGGTCATCATTGTGATCACTTACTAAGTTTTGCACAGATGTCAATCATTTGAAATACAATTAAATAATCGCTAGAAGCAAGACCTGAATAAAAAGGGCCAAGTCTTTCACATTTTCTTGGGGATTTGTTTCTTCACTGTGGTTCTTACACATTTACCTGTGACCAGTTCCTATGAGCCACTCTGCTGGCTGAAAGGTTCTGAAGAAAAATGTGTCTAGTTGGGAACCCCTCTTCTACTTACACACAAACCCCCTGTTCCTGACATGCCTGACCTGGTTAGTCCAAAGTCAGTGGTGCAAACAACCCTCAGGGAGCACAGGGCTCTGGAAGACACTGCCTTCTCCCTTTTCCCTTTGGTATCCAAAGAGCTAAACACTGGCCCCTAGCAGGGATGAGACATGGAGGATTCCTGCCTGGCTCATGGGAAATAAATCCTCTCCAAAAAACTGGAAGGTTTTGGTCTATGGGCACCGGCAAACACGGCGTCAGGGAGGGAGAGGCCTGCGGTGGAGATGTGAACCCAGCGGGGTGTGAGGACTGGATATGCAGGCGGACCGTGCACTGTGCTTCTCCTTACCTGGACTTGAGTTGGGGGAGAGGGTGTCTCCCCTGCCTGTGGATGGGCAGGCTGACAGAGGATGGGCAGGCTGTGTCTGAAAACAAACCTCTGCAGAGATGGACTCACCTGCACGCAGCACTTCTGACCACATTCAACACCAGTGCCCTGCCCCTCCACCCCAGGGCCCATTACAGCAGAGCCCCAGGCCATCTTCATGGTCACTGTCTACAGGCTAGGAAGGTTCGGGGTAGTCCTAGGACTGTCAGGTGCAAAACTCAGCAGAAAGTATTTATGGAGCCCAGCCTTTAGGTTTTTGTAAAGTGTGGTCCATCTGAGCCACCAGAAATATAAGAATTCCATGGACAGAGGAGCCTGGCCGGCTGCAGTCCGTGGGGTTGTTAAGAGTCAGACACAACTGAGCAGCTAACATGAAGTGTGGTCCACAGCCCAGCAGGGTGGGCATCGCCTGGGAACGTGTCAGGAATGTGGTCTCAGGCCCCGCCCCAGAACTTCCGAATGGGAGACTGTACTTGAACAAATCCCATTCCATAGGGAATGTCTGTGGTTAGTAAAAGCTGAGAAGTCTTTGAGGGAGTAACACGGGAAGGGAGATGATCCACTCCTCTAGGGGCTCACACATGGTGAGGAATATACCTTGCAGATACAAAACTATGGAGCGGAGTGCATGTCTACATCATCAAGCAGGTTTTGGAAGGAAAATCAGATATGCAATACCAAGACCAGCCTCAGCCACTACTATCATTGAGCCTTAGCTTCCCCATCTGTAAAGTGGGAACAATACTTATCCTGTCAACCTTACTGGCAGACGGCCCTAGATGGGAAAGCACAGCGCCCATACAAGATACTATTGAATGTTATGGACTCCAAGTGCTAGAGAGGTTCCAGGATGGAGAGTCTGGGAAGAACCACTGAAGGACTGGAGGTGGCCTGTATACTGGACCCTACGCTTTACTAAAGTGAGATGGGCAAATGTACATTTTGAGATCTGCACCTAATATAGCCTCTAGCCTGACCAA
Organism: Moschus berezovskii; assembly: GCF_049115385.1. Lineage (NCBI taxonomy): Eukaryota > Metazoa > Chordata > Mammalia > Artiodactyla > Moschidae > Moschus > Moschus berezovskii. The sequence goes on from NC_142473.1 coordinate 67,407,426, forward strand.
CTTTCTTCCTGACAATCTGCCCATGGTCAACACCACAGGTGTCAGAACACATACTCAATGCCATTGGGTGCATTACCAAATACAAAACCAACAGATGTGGTCTCTGTGGGGAGGCTGACAAGAGCTCTGTTGCTGCAAACCTTAACTCAGGTTTGTGGTACACGGAAATGGATTTGTCTGTCATTTGGTGGACCTGACCTGTGAAGATATCTGGATACCGCAAAAGCACGTTGGAGGTGGTGGTAGAGTTTGGGGCAGGGAGTGGAAAAGAAATTAGCATGAGTTCTTGGGTAATCATTTTCCTAGATGATGTTTAATTTAAGAAACCTTTGCTATGTGCTAGAAGTTTTAATGCTTTTCCCCCTATTTAATCCTCACTAGGACGATCTGTCAGACAGGGACAAAAGAGTCCCCACTTTACAGATGAGGAAACCAAGGACTCACGATCTGAACCCAGGTTGGTCTGCTTTCCAAAACCCATGACCTTAACTGCAGGCTAACCTGCTGAAGTGGTGGGAGAATCTCTGGGCTTCCTCGAGCAGCTGAAACAATGTGGCCGCTTTTGTTGTGAAACCTGGCTCGCTCTGACTCGCTGACGTTTGCCATGCTTGTCCTGAGCTTCTCCAGAGAAATGCTGTCTTCTGGCAGGAAAAGATAAAAACTGCTGATACAAATGAGTCACCACATTCGCTATAATTAACAGTGATGCAAGAGCCAGATGCAAACCAAGTGGGGCCTCGGGACCTGACTTTCAGGAGGCCCCAAACTTTGAGCTCCACTTCAACACAGAAAAATCCCTGCGCTGAGCTGCTGTCTGTTCAAGATACGTTTTAACTGAAGAAATGAAGCCTGGAATGCATGCAAGTTCCCAGATAATGGAGTGGAGAGGAGCGGCACCAAATTAATCTCCTTATTTACAACTGAAAAACTATCCACCAGAACCAGGAAGAGAGTTTATAGTTTATAGATAATGTAGATCTTTGCTTTCACACTCAGCTGCCCTGGAAAGCCTGAGCTGTCTCCAACCTGCTGAGCTACTTCATAGCAACTACAATTGCAAATTCAGTTGTACTGGGTCTTCAGTTTATACCCTCCTGATTGCAGTGTGTACCTGTGAACTTTAAAAAAAAAAAAAGAACAGTTATTTTCATCTCTCTAGGCTTTTTTACTGACATGGAATAAGAAGTGATGCAATGATAGCCTGATGAAAATGACTCTGAAAACACAAGTCCCCCTGTCCAGTCATAAGCCCTTGTGATCACGATTATTTTATGATGACAGAAGGAGGCAGTGCTCTTGGGCTGCTTCTAGGGTCAGTAATTGCCTCCTGAGTTTCAACAGAGAGAAACAAAGCATGGTCAGGACCTGGTGAGTCTTAAGTGGTCATTGATGTCAGTGTCAGCATCTTACCTGTGGAAAAGAGGCTCAACTCTCCCCAAGATGTGAACACAATACAGCTGATAGAATCTTACCACTTTCCTTTTGAATAGACTTTAATTGAGAGCAAAGTGAAAAATGCAGATTACATTTTTAGTGTTATCATCAATATGTTGGAAGATCAACATCAAAACAGTGATGCATCTAACATTTATACATATCCTAACTTTAGTTGTCAAAGAGCAAATCATTATCAGATATATATATTTACACAATAATTTCAAGCAACAGTAAATAATAAACTCCCTCCCTTAAAAAATAAAAACAACACACACACACGGACACCCAACCACCTTTAAACAATGGATTTCCTCACACTATTAAGTCTCATTTTTTTTTTTTTCACATATACTTGGAGACCCAAAGTTATTTAAGTTACTTAAGAACAGTCTTATCAGTGGAAATTCTGGACCAGCCCTTATGTTCTTTTAGAGTCATTTTAATTTTTACAACTTGAAGCCACATAACCAGCATGGTCTGTATACTCTAAGGACACCCCAAATGATAAAAATGAACTCCACTTCCTTTGTGTGAGGAGATATGCACATCTCTGAAGATGTGTATGATTATAACTCAAAAGTCAAACAGAAACACAAAAACAAAATCTCAGATCCTCAAGCACGATTTCTTAAGAGCATTGTACTAACAATGAATTAAGTGAATGCTAAGATTCTTTTAGATATCTCTGCAGAGGTACTGGTTAGTTCTGATTCTTTTTTTTTTTTTTTTCAGCTGCTTGAAATGCTTGAGTTTTAAAAGTTGCCTGGTCCAGGTTAGCAGCCTGCCTAACCTCCGGAATGTCGGACAGGACTCACCCCCAGTGCCTTGCTCTCTGATTTATTTCTCGCTGTTGCTGTTAGTAAATGGAAACCATGACAAAGTTTACATTAGCAGACACATCCACATGCCTGGGCCCATAAATATTCTATGATGGAAAATGGTACAATGCCTCCATTCCTCGTGAAAATGAGCGTAAAGTGAGAAGGGGCGGGGGAACATCACCAACAGTGGCTCTGCTTACAGTGGAAAATCCAGACCAAATGGCGACGGGCTTTTAACTAACCGGACACTGAGAGCCACTTCTCCAGGGCCTTACAAGTCAACTCAAAGTTGGCTAATCAGAGATGAACTCCTTTGGGCAAACCTGGTAGAATCCAGTAGTACAGGCATCTTGTCTCAGACGCTGGATGAACAAAGATCAACCGCCGTTTCCTTCTCTGACAGGCGAGTGAGGAGGAATTTTAAAGTCACTCTGAAAGGAGTTCGCACTCTGTCCTGCCCGGGACACGGAACGGTGGCCGGTGTGGACCCTTCAGAGCGCCAGCTGGAGTTTGCTCATGTTTCTCTGGTGCATGTTGTGATGGCGGACTAATTCGTCTGAGCGGGCAAACTTTTTCTGGCAACTGGGCCACCGACAGCTGAAGGGCTTCTCACCTGTTGACACAACCGCCAGTCAGAGACACTTGCCGTGGAGAGACGGAGCTGCAAGTTCAACTACCAAAGGCCTGAGTTAAATCATCACAAGGCACCCACTCGAGATTCCCTCCAGCTCCTTCCCTAAGCTCGCACATCTAGTTCATCTCACAAGATGGCCTTGACATGGCAGCGTCTCTGGGGCCTCAAAGATTAAAATGCCGTGACAATTACAAAATGTTACTGAGTCAGAAGACTTGGGAAATGGGAGAGAAGGAGCGAATCTAGTTAATTGAAGTGTCTGGGCACTTCATATTAAATCAAGGGGAGAAAACACTTGGTGAAACAAAACCCCTGACATTAGACGGTTTTGTGAATTGTGTAAATGCTTCCCGTTTGCTGTTTAAGGAGGGAACTGAGCTTAACTGGAGGGCAAGGGCCTTAGGATCATCACACAGGATACTGTTAATGGACAGCTATGCAGTAGCATAGCTGTAACTCTAGTTTTAACATCCCTGTCTGTATACATACTCTGGATGGGCTGAGTGTTTTAAATAAATCACTGACATCAGTACACATGGTATTTGCTTCTTTTACCTTAAAGGGTTATTTAGAGAGTAATTAGAGAGTAATACCCATTATATGGGCTTCCCTGGTGGCTCAGAGGTTAAAGCGTCTGCCTCCAATGCAGGAGACCTGGGTTTGATCCCTGGGTCAGGAAGATCCCCTGGAGAGGGAAATGGTAACCCACTCCAGTATTCTTGCCTGGAGAATCCCATGGACAGAGAAGCCTGGTAGGCTACAGTCCACAGGGTTGCAAAGAGTTGGACACGACTGAGTGACTTCACTTTCTTTCTTTCACTTTCACCCATTATATAGAAGATTTGAGGTGAGGAATGGTTTTGAGATTTTTAAAAAGCCTGCCAAAAAATAGAGGCTTCTCTATCTAAGGAGGCCTCAGACGTTTCTTCCACGTCTCATTTTTGGGAAAGATAATTAGCATTTCTGAATGCCTATCTATGTATTAAGCTCTGTGCTTGGTTATCATATTTATATATATATATACACACATATAAAATTATATATATTAATTATACATAATATATGTAATTTCATGTACTCTTTCCAACAACCTGTAAGGTAAGCATTATTATCCCCATTTTACAGATGAGGCTGCAACCTCAGGTAAGGGCAGACACAGGCAGGACTTCTTAAACCTAGGTCTGTCTGATTCCAAATCCAGGTCTGTCTGTAGGACACACTTTGCTGCATCACACTTCCAGGGCCTCGGCATAATGAAAATACAGCTATGGCTTTATCCTAAGTAAAAACATCACAGGAGCTAATTCCTTCACCACCCGGGGAGGTTCTCAGGATATTGCTAGTCCTTCTCTGAGAATTACTGGATGGGACAAGCACTGAGAAATATCCCAGGGGAGGCACTGTCCCTGGGTCAGAACTGGAGGCTAATCAGCTATAGCTCCCAGTTAGATATTAAACAGTCTGCTAGAGACATAGGTCATTTTGTACATATATAGATATGCACGAGGTGGGGCGCAGGGTACCAGGGGTGATAACTCTTTCCCACCAAATTATGAGCTCAGGACTAAGACAAAGAGTGACATTAAAGGTACTCGAGTTAGGGAACGAGCTGTCCATCCCGCCGACTCTGGGGCACAGGTGCTCTGACTGTCTGCAAGTACAGCCTGCTGGGGCTGAGAATCCAGGACTGCATGGGGGCTCATGGCTCACATTTCCCTCGCCTCCCACTCACTGTCCCTCTGCCCTTCCTGATCTGGCTCCTGTCCCCTGCTCCTACCGCCAACCAAGCTGTCAAAGGTCACCTCCTAATGGACAAGTCCTAACCTCTTCTCCTGTCAGTCATCATCCTCCTCAGACTCTCAAGGGAACTCAACTCTGCTGACCGAGGGTCTCCTCCTGATTCTCTCTCCTCCCTAGGCCACAAGGTGAACACAGACTCTTTCCCCAATAAAGAAGCAGTGGGTAGGTGGGCTGGGAGCAGACAGAACTGGGTTTGCTACTTACTAACTTTGGGACTTTAAACAAAGTTATTTCATCATTATGTACCTCAGTCTCCTCATCTGTAAAATGGGGATGAAATGTTACCTATCCTACTTTTCTTCCAAAGATGTTGCAAAGATAAAATGAGATAACCTAAGCATTGGTCCTCCCTCTAAGGCCAGAAAATACACAACAAAGATGGTGCTATTTTCATTATGAATCACACCAGCCTTGTGGAGAAGCAAAAACTTTCAGCAGCTGTGAATAAATGTCTTTTCTCTCTCTATTCCTTTTGTTTGTTTAATTTTTACTTTTTGGCCTCACAGCATGTGGGATCTTGGTTCCCTGACCAGGGATTAAACCTGTGCTCCCTGCAATGAAAATGCTGAGTCTTAACCACTGGGCCAGAGGGAAGGAGAGAAGTCCCTCCCTCTATTCTACTATGAAGGAAATAATACCCACACACCAATATGAGTCTGGCAGAAACCATGACTGCTCCTGGGGCATTAACTTTTAGCAGAGCAAAGATTCAGGTCTCCGAAAACAGTGTTATAAAATGCAAACTTTCAGGAGTACAAGTGGCTGGCTTGCTAGAATTTCTGCTATTTTCCTCCAAGGTTGATTATCCTATCAAACTGAGCGATAAAGATGTGATGCAACAAACTGGGAACAGCAGAGACCTAGCTTATCTCTTCACTTCATTCTGGACACTCCTGAAAACTGTTCTTTTCACATCTCTTTGCTCCATACCTCCCACCTCCATTCCTTCTTAAACAATGTTATTATTTAAAGACAGCCATACACTGTTCTTTCTCTCTCCTGAATCTAAAGTTGTTTAGAACGTTTACACTCATCTTTTCCAATCTCTCGCATCACAAGCAACTCCATTCAACAGTAGTTTAAAAAAATAAAGAAAAATAAATGTGAAGAAAAGTTTACGCACTTGTTTTACCTGTATGAGTCCTGGTGTGGGTCTTCAGGTGGTCGGAACGGGAGAACTTTCGCTGACAAGTTTTACACTGGAATGGTTTCACACCTAAACGGACAGAGAAGGTCTAGCCGCGGCCCTAACCACGGGGGGGCATAGCAAGGCCCACAGTGCCTGCTTCCCAGCGGCCTGAGGAGTTGGGCATTTCCAGCCATACCTGCAGTGTCTGGCTCACCCTCGGATTTCCCCAACACCCCAGGCCCAGCAGGAGCCACCTAATGCCACACAGTAATCCTTGAAGACCTGTTGTCTTGGGAACAACTATTGCTTAACCACAAGTGTCCAGCTTCTCAGAGAGGTTTCAGCTGTGTCTAAGACTGAAAAAGTGAATCATACGCTACAGATGGGACTTTGCTCTCCACCCACCCGTGTTCTTTACTGACACTCAGTGTATCATCAGCAAATTGCTAGTGGGAGTATCATGACTCTGTGGTTTTCAGGGGAAATGTTGGACATTTCCTTTTCTTTTCTTTCTTCTTCTTTTTTTTTTTTTTTAAGAGAAGGTAAATACCCAGCAATTAGGAGGGAAAATTATTGGAGAAACTTAAAAAATGGCTGACCCTCTCACACCCATATTGAATAATAAAGAGAATCACAAAATCAACCATGACCCAAGGGAACACACTGCCAGCAACGAGAAGGGAGCCTACAAACCTGTGTGTCTCCTTTGGTGTCTTTTGAGCTGGTCTGAACGAGAAAACCTTCGTTCACAGTCCTTGAAGTCACACTGGTATGGTTTCTCACCTTGGGGAAGACACATATTCCATTGGAAAATGATATTGGAAATAAAGATATCATTAGAGGCAACTTCTCTTACTGGGACTGAAAGGCTCAAATGGCACTTGGGTGGAAGGTTTCAGGGATATGCTGTCAACCTTAGGCGGCTTCCCAGGTTGCTCGCAGTAAAGAACTGGCCTGCCAATGCAGGAGATGGTAACAGACTCAGGTTCAGTTCCTGGGTCGGGAAGATGCTCTGGAGAGGGCATGGCAACCCACTCCAATATCTTGCCTGGAAAATCCCCAAGGACAGAGGAACCTGGTGGGCTATCGTCCTTAGGGTCACAGAGTCAGACACGACTGAAGCAATTTAGCATGCATGCATGCCAACCACAGCGTTAGGAGGAAGTCCCACCTACATACATACATTCATGGGCAGGAGGCGCAGAATCAGGGGCTGGGTGAATAAGGTTGAGTTGGAAGAGAAGGGAACTCAGGTTCACGGTGGGGAATATCCAGCTCTTTCAATCTGCTGGGTGAGGTGTCGTTTCCTCACTATGAAACGGGGCCAATAACCTGACAAGCTTCCAAGGATTACAACAGACCATCCACAGAAAGAGCTTAGCCTAGAGCCTAGCACAGAGGCAGTGCTCAAAAAATACTGGCAGCTAATATTTAAACAAATAATAAACCAAAGCGATCTTAAGTCCAAGACTTGAGATTGTGGCAGAATTCTGGGATGGATGTCCCCTGGAGCTGGCCCCGTGGAGTAAGTACTTCATGTTTTATGGCGTATTCTCTGCTACTGACTTCCCATCCCTGAGTTAGGTATAAACAACTCCAGGGTTGTAAGATGCTCAAATTAAACCAGGAGCCAGAGCCTTAGAGTTTTGGGTATCCCTTTACTCGAGAGAAGACAGGAATGGGATTACACAACCTCCTGCCTCACAATGGAGAAGCCCTGCCCCTGTCTTTGCAGGAAAAAGTTCAGCCAAATCCCAGAACTGCACCCCCTGAGTGCACTGAGCAACCCTGGACCGTCCCATCTTCTTATAAGAATTCTGAGTCATCAGGATTCTGGGATGGAGAGCAAGCCATCCCAGGATCAGCCGGCTCTTTCTGTTGTCGGGCAGTTCCTGGTTACCTTTCCAGCCTCAAGACCTCCTCTGTTCCCTGATACATCTATATTCCTGCTCTACAGAGCTCACCATTCCTGAACCCTGCCTTGTACTTCGCTCACACTAAACACCCTCCACCCCTAGATTCCAAACCCATCATAAACTCTATGGCATGTCCCTCTCAAATGCTGTTTCCTCTGCGATGCCTTCTTGGAAGCTTCATGTTCACATAGAAAGCCTTTCCTTCCCTCATTACAGAATGGCTGACATGGGGCCTTGTCAGACGCACCGTCTGCCACAGGCTAGAAAATCCTGACAGCAGGAATCTTTCCTCAACTGTCTATTGATATCCGGCCTAGCACCTTAACTTCAGCTCTTCAAGCTGGAAAAAGCAATACTTCTATCCAGTCTCATGTCTTCTTACTGCCTTTCTGCTTCTGCGCATCCTTTACTTTCTCTGCCCAACCCTGCCTACCCTTTAATGGTTAACCCAAGCCCTTCCTTTTCTAAGAAACAAATGATGCTCACTAAAAACAATACCCTGTGAGTGAATCTTCTCAAAGCCTCCAGATTCACTCTATCATCACACATTCTCTCCATCCCTTTTCACTTTTGTATGTCTTGGCTCCAAAACAGACCATTGACTCTTTGAGCAAGGGGCTTATGACTTGGAGTTAAAAGGCATGAGTTTGAGTCTGGCTACCCACTGGATAGTTGTTCAGTGTGTGAGAATAAAATGAAATAATGAATGTAGAGAATTTGGCCCATGGAAAGTATTTAATAAAAGGTTCTTAAAATAATAGTCTGTACTATTAATAGGAATAGATACAAAAAGATGGCACTCTTTCAAGAAGGGGACTTCAGTGATGTTAAATACCCTGCCCTCCTCGTCTTCTGGAAGGAAAAGTTTCTTAAAGGTTCCAGCAGGTCTAGGGGTCATGGCTATCTTTCTTACTGCCTTCCCTTCTCACAGACATCTAACCCGTACTGTTTTCTAAGTGCCTCTTTTCCATTATAATTTCTACAACCACATTGCCTTCAATGTATTCTCTTGTATTTGTCTAGGCAAAATTTTACTTTATCATTTTCCTTATAATCGGATACTTTTCAAAGGATCTCATTTGGGGAAATACGTAACAACACAACATGCAACTTCCCGTCTTCAGCTTCAAAGCAGGTGGTCTACTGAGTGCAAACTCAGCTCTATGCCAGAACTGCAGCCTTCAGACACGATGGCTCAGCAAAGACCAGTGGTCCAAAGAGATCTGAACCCAGCTCATTTTCCTCATCAGCTTCCCCAAAGAAAAGTCCGCAGTAACAATAAAACCATGAAAATGAGAGTCACTCAGTCGTGTCCGACTCTTTGTGACCCCATGGACTATATAATCCATAGAATTCTCCAGGCCAGAATACTGGAGTGGGTAGCCAGTATTCTTTTCCAGGGGATCATCCCAAGCCAGGGATCGAACCCAGGTCTCCCACATTGCAGGTGTATTCTTTACCAGCTGAGCCACAAGGGAAGCCCAAGAATACTGAAGTGAGTAGCCTATCCCTTCTCCACTGGATCTTCCCAAGCCAGGAATCAAACCGGGGTCTCCTGCATTGCAAGCAGATTCTTTACTAAATGAGCTATGAGGGAAGAAATAATAAAGAATAATGGTAATTATAACAAAGAAGCTATCTTCAGTCGAGGAAACAAATAGTACCAACTCCCCCATAGGAAAGCCTGCGCTTTGCCCTGATTTCCTGTAGGGAAACTCAGTCATATTCCCATCGAGTGTCCACAAGGCCAACCAAGAACAGACATTTGTGAAACCGATGTTCACATTCACTGTGACCAACAACCAAACGTGGCCAGTTCTCTCCCAGAGGCAGACCCTGTGACCTGTGGGAAAATCCAGTTTTCTTTAAAACATCATCAAAAATCATCATTTTTTTTTTTAGGTTGAAAACAAAAATTAAACCTAGAAGCCATTTTCCCATTCCTATCTGATTGGTTATTACTAACCCAAGCAGTTAAGTTCTTCTTTGGACCATCTCATCCTAAGTCTCCAGAATGACCTTGCACATCAAGTTCCTAGAATCATCTAACTATCAAGCTCCCAAGCTAGCTCTTCTCCCTTAAGAGATGCTAATACTATTATAAAACTAATAAGAGCATTTATTCAGACTTATTGACACAGGCAACTGTAAGAGACAGTTCATATCTCTAATTCCTTTAATTCAATTTGATTTTATAAGTTAATCTAGTCTCAACAATTGTATAAGGGAGGCTATCATCTCCATTTTCCATGTAAGGCAAATGAAGTTTGAAGAATGGTTAGGTAACTTGCTCAAGGTCACACCACCTGGTGGTGAAAGCAGACTTCAAGCGCAGGTCTCTTTAATTCTATGAAATTCTCTACCTATTCTGTTCTTCCCTTTTTTAATAAAAGATAGAACTTCAAGATACAGAATGGCCTGGCAGCCTTTTTCCGTCACCTGGAAGTAGTGCCTACTTTGCATTCCAGAAATCACCTGTGTCCTGGCAGTGACGGCTGGAAGCAGGGCCTCCTAAGCTGCCCCTGAGCCACTGGAACCAAAACTGGACAGTGAATGAACTTACCAGTGTGCTTCCGGCTGTGCATCTGTAAGTGGGACAGCTTAAAATATCTCTTATTGCAGCCTGGGTAAGCACACATGAAGGGGCGTTTCTCACTGGTCTCAGATGCCGAACGGACAAGAGTCGGGGCCACTCCAGGCACACGCCGCACATCCTGCAAGCAGAGCATAAGATAAACAGAGGCTTTAAGCCACATGTGAACATTCACATTGGTCCCTAGGAAAGTGAGCTTTGAAGTATTCCCAAAGGAGGGATAGTGGCTGCGATGCCTGAAACCACTCCCACCCACACCTGAGGTGCCCAAAGCAGACATCGCTAGTGGATGACAGAGCAGCACATTCAACAGTGCATTGCCCTAAGATCATCACTGCTGATCAACCAGAACCGGGACCTGAGATGAAGTCAGTCTTGGGGTTGCTGATCCAGAGCATCTGGAAAAGAAATGCTGCACATTGGGAGGGCTCCCAATCTTTCCTGTCTCTCAGCTTCTCATCTTGAGGCAAAAAGGTCTGGAAGTCAAAGCCCCAGGTTCTATTCTATTCCCTCCCACTCGGACACCAAGGCCACATGACCTTGGGCCCCATTTGCAATGGGGTGGGAAGTCCTTATTAGAGAAAAATGAGCCCCCAAATGAAAAACCTTCCACATGTCAGTCAATGACAAGGAAGAATAATACATCCTGGAAGCTGAGGCTTCTGTCTGTGAAGGGAGCTGAAACCACAGCAAGCCCAGTGCTGCCAGCACGATCCTTTAACAGAGACACTAGGAAGCACTATGTGTGTGCCCTCTGCCCACTTTATATGTCCATCACAGGGCATTCTGTGGATCACCTTTATCCTGTAGGAGTGTGTATGCATGGTTGGTCCTCCATGAGAAGAAGCTAGAGGGAAACAGTGAGGCAAATGCCCCTTAGGCTCCGGGGACCAATGAGTCATAGACAAAAGCAATGCAAGCGGCTGAGGGACCACTGAACCCTCCTCGTCCTCACACAGATTTGCAAGTCAGGGCCCGAGAGCACATCCACAGATTGTGTTAAGACCCAGGACCACTTACCCACTCCTGCCCCGTGCACTTCCCACACCACCCACAAGCATCTGTTCAAGTTCCTATTTTGCCTCTTGCTGTGCTATGTTTTTTGAAGCAAACATACAGCAGTGCCATACGGCTCTTCTACTGATGGGCCACGGTGGCTTAAGGCAAAAGGTGGGATAAGTTTAAACGAGAAGCCAGCTGTGTCTGATTGGTCCACTCTGGAAGAAAATGAACACAGACCATGACAGTAAGTCTGAAAAACTGGGCTTGGTGAAAAGGAAGGGAAAAGGAGTTTCGCACAGCTCCTTTAATTCACCCCCAGAGGCAGCGCACACGGCAACAGGGAATAAAACGGAGTTGTCAGTGTCAGCCAGTCCTGGTGGAGAAGTCTGACAGGACTTGTCTGCCTTCCATCAGATGTCCATACTTCTGTCACCCTCATCTTTATTCTCACCACTGGAAGGCTTGGGATGAGGGAACATGCTGTTCTATCCCCATGATGCCTCTGGAAACATTCATCAGCACCTCTCAGAGCACTTGCTCCACACATCACGTGGGAACTTGGCCCACACACACCTTATTTCTAAAGAGCTGACTCCTCTGGAGAAAGTACCTCAGCCATTACTCATGTCGTTGCAACCACAGAGTCACACGCCAAAGGCACAAACACAAACCCCTGGTAACTGTGCATGGTTCCGAACCCACAAAAGAGGCTCCAGGAGATGGCCTTCCATTCAGTTTCCATTTTACTTTCCTTTCCTCACTCCCTTAGCAAAGACAGAGTCTACTTTTGAGCACTTGACCATGCAGAACAAGTCTTAAAAATCCAGAGTCCAGGTCGTTAATTCAAGCTCATTTAGCCCCAACGTAAGATGTGCATAGCCTACCCTAGAGAAGATGAATTAAACAGTGAAGGAGGAGAAGGGAATTCTGCAGAAAGCACCCTGGTCTGAGTGAGGCAGGTACATCCACACTGGCCTCTGGAGAGGAGAAGGCCCCCCAACCTGGCCCAGTGGAAAAGGGGGATCCCTGCCGACACGGGAGCCTATGGCTAGAAACACACGTGCCAGGGCCAAATGGCCAGCAGCGAGGAAGTGAGAGGCTGTTGGGAAGGACAGAGGCAGCCGGGGCCCCGTGTGCTCACCTGAATGCCCCTGAAGACGCCGTGGGTGTGTATCCTGTACTGGGCACCACAGAGGATGGGCGTGGCGTGGCTGTCACTCTCGTACCCCGTGCCGTGGCTGCAAACACAGAAAAGGGAGAACAGGACTCAGGCTGGTTCACAAGCACACTTCAGGGCAATGCGCCTCTGCAGTGAGAGGAATGTCCTTTCAGAGCTCTCGGGACAACTCGGTTGGCTTCTGCCTCCCTCCACTGGGGCTACCCTGGAAGCAGCACTTTGTGAAAGGCAGAGCTGCTCAATCCTCGGGTGACCCCCACACAGTCCCTTACCCTCACACTCTCCAGGGCACACCATCTGGGTCCATGTCTCTCTCAGACAAGGCAGGGAAAAGTCACAGTGGCAGGAGTTCATTCCCAGCAAGTTGTTCACCATCAAGACAGCAGGGCTGACAGCTGGGAACATCTCAGGAATGAGCAGATGCCTCAAATTTCACATTGAATCCAACCGATTTTTTGTCGGCACCTCATGACTCAGTTTTTACCAGATAGCACCAAGAAAGTGATGATGCTTACAAGAAGAGATGTCGCATCCTTAGAAATGGGGATTACACATCTGGGGCTCTGTTCCACTTCAACGCAGATCATGTTTCCAGATCAACTTAACTCTTTGCAGCCAAGCCAGATCCTACGTGGACACTTCCTCCAGCATCAGACTGACCAGTCCCTGAGCCAGAGCTCAGTGAGCCTTGGACTCGCGAGAGCTGAGGGATGGAGAAGGTTGGAAAGAACACCTTGGAAGGGGTGGATGTTCTGCTCTAAAAACATTCTCCCCTTTGGGTAAAAGCTGATCTCTGTTCTTCAGTTGTTTTACTTCCAAATGAGGCAGAGTGGACTTCCCCAGGAGTCCAGAGCTTAAGACGTAGGAGGAGTGGGTTTGATCCCTGGTTGGGGATCTAAGGTCCCACATGCCACAGTGTTCAATCAAAGATTACAGAAACTACAGCCATCACCACCAAATGAGGCCGGGTGAGAACTGCAACCCACAGGGCAGCACATTATGATCGCAGCTAGACTCGCCACAGGGAGCTGTTATGAAATGCCCCTGTAAAATGGTGAAGCTGCTTTGAACCATGTCTGGCTGTTCCTCAAAAGCTTAGACATAAAGTTACCATGTGACCCAGAAATTCCACGTCCAGGGGTATTCCCAGGAGAAATGAAAATATATTTCCCCACAAAAATTTGTACCCATTAACAGCATTACTCGTAATAGCCAAAAATGAGAATCAGCCCAAATATGTGTCATCTGATGGTGGGTAAACAAACTATGGCATATTCCTAAAATGGAATATTATCTGAGGATAAAAGGAATGAAATACGTGATAGTGAAGTACATGACAAACCTTGAAAACATTATGCTAAGAGAAAGAAGTCAGTCACAAAGGACCGCCTGCTGTATGACTCTCTTTACAAGAAATGTCCAGAAGAGGCGAATTTATAGAGATAGAAAGTAGATAGGTGGTTGACTGCCGAGGACTGAGGATTTTGAGGGGAAATGGAGAGTGACTGATAAAGTGAAACTAAAAGCCACTCAGTTGTGTCTGACTCTTACAGTCCACAGAATTCTCCAGGCCACAACACTGGAGTGGGGAGTCTTTCCCTTCTCCAGGGGATCTTCCCAAGCCAGGGATCGAACCCAGGTCACCCGCATTGCGGGCAGATTCTTTACCAGCTGAGCCACAAGGGAAGCCCAAGAATACTGGAGTGGGTAGCCTATCCCTTCTCCAGTGGATGTCCCCGACCCAGGAATCGAACTGGGGTCTCCTGCATTGCAGAAGGATTCTTTACCAACTAAGCTATCAGGGAAGCCCGTGATTGTTAAAAATGTCCTCCAATTGTGGTACTGGTCATACAAGTCTGTGAATATACTAAAACCCCTGAATTGCACACTGCAAATGGGTGAATGGTACACTGTGGAAATACATAAAGCTCTTAAAAAATTAAGGTGGGGGAAAGGATAAATTGGGAGACAGATTGACATACATACACACATCACCAAATATAAAATAGATAATTAATAAGACCTACTAGGAACTCTATATATATTCTGTAATGGCCTAATGGGAAAAGAATCTAAAAAAAAGTAGATACATGTGTATGTATAATTGATACACTATGCTATACAGCAGAAAGTAACATAACATTGTAAATCAACCATACGCTTAATAGAAATTAAAGTGATTGTGCCAAAAAAAATAAAATTGCAAGTATTTATTTTTTAAAAAATTACCTCTGGGGACTGGGGTCCATGCATTTTTTTAAGCCTCTGGGTGAAGGTTAACTGTCAGGACTGAGAACTCCCACCCTCTCCTCTGTTACTCTAGAGATTCCCAGGGGCCCGATATAGGAGGCAGGTAGCCCACTCCATCCAAGGCTGGCTCAACTCTCACTCACCCAGGGGAGAGAATTCCTGGAAAGGAAGAGTGTCAGGACGACGCACACATCCACACACCCTGCGGCCACAGCAGCTGTGGCATTTCACCTCTCGTTCTGACTCCAGGCTTTCTAGAAAGAACTGCTTGTCTCCTTCCTACAAAGTGATGAGAGCAGTTGGGGGAGGTGGGTGGCAGTTCTGCTCCCTGTAACCTCCTACACCTCATCTCCACATCCTTCAGGTGATTTTTGACATATCTGGGGGGAAAATGTCCCAAAGAGCCGACCCAGGGTCAGACACACAAAACTAGGAGGAAATGCCAAACTCAGGTAGTGTCTGCCTTTCGGAACTTTAGAACGTGTTTGCCAAAAGAATAAGGTCCTGTCTGGCCTCCTTACAATTGCATTCTATAGACAGTGGGGAAGGGAAAGCTGATGAGAATGGTGATCCGGCAGCAGAAAGAGGACAGACAGAACAAGAATGGTGCTACCAGAACATTTTGCCTCTCACGCTGCCTTTGCTTGGTTCAGCCTTCTGCACAGAGCCAAAATGTGACATACATGTTTTCTAGGGCTCAGGGACCCAACAATAGAAGTCTGAATTTCAAGTTCCAGTATCAAAGGGGAAGGTCTTCTCTGGTGGCTCAGTGGTGAAGAACCCACCTGCCAATGCAGGAGACCTGGGTTCGATCCCTGGGTTGGGAAGATCCCCCTGGAGGAGGAGATGGCAACCCACTCCAGTGTTCTTGCCTGGGAAATCCCATAGACAGAGGAGCTTGGTGGGCTACAGTCCGAGGGGTCGCAAAAGAGTCAGATTATGACTGAGCAGCTAAACACCGATAACAGATCAAACGGGAAGAACTTGGAATCTCCGGTCTCAGCAGCTCATCTCTGGATGCTACCTGGATTCCTAGAGGCGGGAAATATGGGAAACCGACTTTTCTCAGCCTACTTGTCCCAGGAAATGAAATGCTGCCCCACTCAAATGGGATGCCACGATCCTCACAACCAGATGCAACCAACAAACAAAAGCAGCAACAAGACTGTACCCGCCAAATGTGCCACTAGATTCTTCTAGCAAGTCCATGAACAAGAAAAACAGCCAGTCCATTCTCACTGGCTCCATAAAGCAAACGCATCAATGCAGTTCCACCTGGTGGAAACTATGGCACCTCACACTCTTTCTAGCATGGTCCACCCAGAACACTGAGTTCAACCCGTGGGCATTCAGCTTGGCAATGACTCTCTCCAGGTAAGAAAAGCAAAGCCAGTTGAGGGACTTGAACCATAGATTAATAGAGGCAGAAAAGTCATCTATTCCAACTTCCTCAGCTCATCTTTACCAGCGGGACAACATGACTGGTGACTAGTTCTCAAGGCAGCCTACTCCATGTGTGTTCTTCCCAACCCAGGGACAAACCTGGGTATCATGCATTGCAGGCTGATTCTTTATTGTCTGGAGCCACCAGGGAAGAGTAACTGTTGGGAAAGGCCTTCCTAAACTGAGCAGAAATCTGCCTCTTCATTTATGTCTCCTGGAGAACCAGAGTATCACTATTTTACAGCCATCTGTGTGTATCTCCTCCACTGTACAATAAACACAGCCTTGAAAACAGAGACCGAGCTGCTCCTTTCTGCACCTCTCAACTTTGACTCAAGTAAGGTGCACAGTGTAAAACGGTTCCCTAAGATGGACCGAATCTAACTACTCTTCCACATGACAATCCTTCAGGTATTTGAAGATAGCTCTCCAGACTACAGACCTGTGGCTCTCTCAACTACGACAACGTGAACTGGCATCTAATTTCCATGCCATCCAGGACATCCTCTTCTTCATCCCCTTCATTTTGTTAAGTCCTTCTCGAAGAGTAGACTTAGGGTGGACCCTAGTCCCAGAGAACCGTATTTATATAAGAGACTGAGAAGGGAGGATTAGAGAAGTAACAAACACCTACCTACCACTGGAGAGCAATGCCTCACCCAGAGAAATTTCATTCCAAAAATTTTTAAGTCCATATGCTAGTCAATACGATGCATTATGCCCACCAGCTGCCGGCGCTCCATCTCTGGGTAGAGGGTCTGGGGCTTCCCTTCTCAACCTGACAACCTGCTAACACGACCTCTCACCCTGCTAACACATGTAAGAGCACATCCTCTCTTAGCACTCAGGTCTTCCTCAGTCAAACGAAATCTCCAGCTCCCTCCCTAGCATGTACCACAATCAAGCCAGGTATTCCAACCTTGAACCTGAAGGCATGAGTTTTGTTTTTTATTGCAATTCAGGACCACACATTTATCCTTCAGATTCCATTCTATTTCCTTTAGGGAGTCATCCTCAACTGTTGAAATCTTTTTGCTTTGGCTTCCAAAGCATTTGCTTTCCATCCCATTTCATGTTATCTCAACATCTGAAAAGTACCTTTTCAATGTTTTCATAAGAGGAAATGCTCTTCCTTGTTGCTGCATATATTTACAGAATGTAAAACTGATCTCTGATATTCAGGCAGTGAAAAGATTCTAAAAGGCCTCTCCATGAGACAATCTGAGGGAAGCTATCATAAAGAATCTAGTCACTTAGATGGGGTTAAGTCCAAGAAAGCAAAAGTCATCAGCAGGAATCAATCTGAGAAAGGGCTCAGGAAGACAGCAGCTGCCATTGCATCAATAGCCATTGTTAAGAACCAGCTGCTATTTTAGATGGTCAAGCGAAACCAAGCTTTACCCCCAAAGAGATCAGCCAGTACAAGTTACAATAAGTATGTTGTGGATGAACCAAACAGGAGTGACAGTAGCACTCCTCAAGGTCTGAAACCATTAAGCCTTTCAAGAAGGGCAAGGAGTTACCAGCCTAGAGAAGAGATTTCTGGGGCCAAAGATGCTCCTTTCAAGAAAGGAATCACAGAGCCCAGAGGCGGGGTAAAAACTTGTCATGACCCAGAGACAAGGGTATTATTATTCATGGAGCCAATCGGTATCAGAAGGCAGGTTCTAGAGAGAGCATGAATCCCACCAGTCCCACATCTCCCTTGGAGTCGAAATGTACACACAGTGACTTCATTCCAAACCAAATAAGAGGAAGGTAAAGGAGCCCTGGCACTATGTACAGCATGGCACGTGACCCAAGCCTGAGAGAGGCTGGACTTTCTTAGGGAAAAAAAAATGGTGCTTTATTAAATGTTTTCATGCTTTGTTGCCTTGCGAAACACTCTTTGATAGATAAAATACTGGACTTGGCTGAATGGCAGAGAAAGGATTTGATGACTCTGGCCAAGATGATCAGGGAAAGCACAGGGATGGACAGTGAGGTGTAATGAGGGCAGCCACGGGGCCAGCAGATGAGAAGAGTTGGTGGGTCTGGTGCAGGTAGGGGACTATACGGAAGAGGAAGCTGAGGGTAACGTAACTGCTGCTTTCTTCCTACCCTGGAGCACTACACAATAAACCACCTGCCAGATTGATACTTAACACACAGCTCCTTAGGTTTTGTTGTTCAACTGGGCACAAATCACTCATTTAAGCACTTAGCCTATAACTATCCACAAAGACATCAACAAATAACTACCATGTATCTTTTTGCAATAAAGATCAACTACATTAGTGACCTTCCATGGAGATAAGTGATTCTAGAAACAGACTTGAGCACTGCCTTGCGCATGATTAACACATCTTTGTTCCTAAACTCTTGTTTTTTTCCCTATGTGCTTTCCAAAATCCAGCTTAATAGCTTTACCAACAACTCATGCTAATCTCACTGCTCTATGGTTTCCAGAATCTACTGGGTTTTTTTATCTTCCTATTTAAAAACTGAGATATTTGCCTCACTTAAGCAAAAACTAAGGCAAAGTCTCAACTCTTTTGTCACCTCGCTCCATGAATTTCCATGATTATCAGCCAAGGGTCAATGATTTCGCTAATCTGTTCAGAATATGGATTTGGTTTTTTTTCCTTAAAGCAAAGCCACAAACTCAGGTACCTATAGGGGCCAAGCAAGTGAGAAAAATAAATGATGAAGGTCCTGAAAAGAAAGATGGCATCAAACGACAGGGACAGCCAGCCCAGCCACCCCACCCCTGCCCAAAGGAGGCAGCAAGGACCCCGATCTACCAGCCAAGTACTATCGATAATATAACCCCAATGTTGCCAGATCTTTCCATTCTCCAGAAAAGTCAGAAATCACAGATTTTATGTGAGATCACTTGAGTTTTAAATTCTGGGAAATAACTGAAATTGTGAAGAATCACTGTCAGGTCAAACAAAATCAATCTCTGGCCTAAGGGCAATCAATTTGCAACCTCTGCTTTAAAGGTTGAGCAGTGAAGTTTAAACTGCAAGCTGGAAAACTCCCTCTGGATTCTGTTGCCTCCTTCTACCTGGCAACAGAATGGAGGTGGCGATGTGTCTGATTCTTTAAGTACTGAGTTATTAGAATCTTCCAAACCCTTGAAAGTTTGAAAGGATGCATACTTGAATAGCAGGAATGGTCAGTGCTGCTAGACCAAAATCCAGAAGTTATCATCTATAGGGGTCAGCGGTTTACCTCTAAACATCACTGGCCCATTTCAAAGTAGGCTTAAGCACTGACTTACAGACAGAAAACGGCAGTTGCTATGCAGTAAGTTGAAGTATGGGGCTTCCCTGGTGGCTCAGACAACAAAGAATCTACCGGCAATGCAGAAGACCCAGGTACGATCCCTAGTCAGGAAGATTCCCTGAAGAAAGGAATGACAACCCACTCCAGTATTCTTGCCTGGAGAATTCCATGGACAGAGGAGCCTGGCAGGCTACAGTCTTTGGGGTCACAAAGAGTCAGAACAGCAGAGTTGACTAACACACATACACACAAGTTGAAGTATATCTGTTTTCTACAGATGCTGTAACAAATTACCACAAATTTGGTGACTTGAAAGGACACAAATCTGTGCTCTTACAAGTCTGGAGATCAGAAGTCTAAAATAAGCTTCACTGCACTAGAGTTAATGTGTTGGCAGGGTTATTTTCTTCTGGAGACTTAAGGGAGAATCTCTTTCCTGTCTGCTTCAGTTTCCAGAACTCACCCGCATTCCTTGGCCCCTCCTTCACTTCACTACATCACTCTGACCTCCTGCCACCTTCATCACATCCCCAATCACTCTTCTGTGGTCCAACCTCCCTCTGCCTCCCTTTTATGAGGACACTCATCACAGCGAGGGCCCACTCAGGTATTCAGGACAGTCTCCCCATCTCAAGATCCCTAACTTAGTCACATTGGCAAAGTCCCTTTTTGCCACAGAAAGCAACATTCACAGCCACCAAGGATGAAGACTTGGATATCCCTAGGGGTCATTATTCAGGCTACCATACCAAAGGAACCGGATTTCTTTGGTTTCCTTCAGATATATTTGACAGAGCTAAATTAACCTAGATTCTTTATCTCTAGATTAACCCAAAAGATCAGTCTGAAAGAACATGGGTTTTGCATCTGAATGCCTGTGTTCCAGGCCCATGTCTATCATTTATTTACTCTGTGGTCATGGGTGAATCATCTAAACTCTGACTCAGATTCCTCCTCTGTAAAATGAAGCAATAACCTATTTTATACATTTGCTTGAAAACCAAAGAACTAAGCTATATGAGGAGCAAAAGTAAAAAAATCACTCAGTAACCTCATCCTAACAAAATGTTCAGGTCTACAGTTATAAGGATGAGGTGACTCACAATCACAGAAATTATTTCTCATATTCTTTTAAGCCTGGTGATTGAGACCTGGACTTCCCTGGTGGCTCAGATAGTAAAGCGTCTGCCTACAATGTGGGAGGACCCAGGTTCAATCCCTGGGTTGGGAAGATCATCTATGTGTGTGCTTAGTCGCTCAGTCGTGTCTGACTCTGCGACCCCACCAGGCTCCTCTGTCCATGGGGCTTCTCCAGGCAGGAATACTGGAGTGGGTTGTCATGCCCTCCTCCAGGGGATCTTCCCAATCCTGGGACTGAACCCAGGTCTTCCACATTGTAGGCAGATTCTTTACCATCTGAGCCACCGGGGAAGCCCGACTGAGATCTATAAAACATACTTTTTATACTTCGCACAATGCTAGGAGTCAGTACTCGCCATCAGACTGTTACAAATGAGATTAGGTAAGTAAAGCACTGCTTGGTGCACGGTATGCCCTCAACAAATGGCATTTAACAGTTCTATCCCCACTTTAAAGCAAAGAATACTGAGGTTTAAGGAAAGATCGAATTATGTGCCTAAAGTCAGACGGATGGCAAGCTGCAGACAGGGCGTTTGTATCCAGGTCAGTGTAGCTTGTTTTCCTTCAAAGCCAGCTGGACAAATCTGGTGGTGCAAGCCCAACCTGGGTTCACTTCTATCATCATGACACCTGAATAATCCATTCTCCTGGAGTATGAATGAAATCATCCATGTCTGAAGGTTTGAAAAATGCAGTGGGAGTGGGATAGGAGAATGGGGGCTGTGAGGGGCAAGTTCAAATATGTACTCATAGCACACCTGAGCTTCTGCTTGGAGGCACAATATTTATTTGGTATAAGAAAGGGCAAGGTACACTGAAGGAAATGGTCTGCTTGTGTGCAATAGAGCAGTTGACGGTGGACAAAATTTTTACAAGAAAATTTCTTTCTACCTAACTGGGAAAATACACTAAGCAGAAGAAATTATCAGCAGAGCATACATCTCATGACTCCACTTTTGGCTGTGACACAGACTGTACATTTTCCTAAACAGCTTTAAAATGCATTAGTATCCTGAGAAAGTTTGCTTTTCCTAGACAGCTTTAAAATACATAATCATGTGACCTTAGAAAGTTTGTAAAAACAGAAAAATGTCCCTCATATAACACAAGTTATGAGCCCTCTTCCTGCTAAAAACTTGTACACTGAGGTTCGACCCAGAAAAAACTTAATGTTTAAATAGTAGCTTCTTTAGAAATGATTAATTTTGATATTTCACAGGCACAAGAAGATTAATAAAAAGGAATTGAGGTTTTACAGATGAGGAAAACCAGAGCTGCCCTGAAATCCCTTATCAACAGAAGAAGTTTAAAAAAAAGAGAGCCTTTTGAGGGCAACTAGCTTTTGATATGAATATTCAAAAAGGGGAAACCTCCACCTGTGATTTCTCTCTCCCACCTCTAATCTCTGGCCAGGTGAGTAACCCCCTATTCTTCACCTCTTTCTTCTTGTCTCTGCAGAATTAATCAGATTTAAAGGAAAACATATGGGAAAACATCATACTCTGGTGTATCTAGAAAATGAAATTTACTCATCAACCCTTCTCGCTCCATCTTTGCTACTTAGGCTTATATATGAGACGCTGAGATGCCTGATTTTTTTTTTTTTTTTGGTGTGCAAAAAGAAAATACACTTTGTTGCAAGCCTTGAGAACCATCACCCTTGTCTAGTGTGCCAGTTTTGAGGGAAAAGAGCAATGGAATCACGTTTTAAAAGTTCACTTCCTGAAAGTTTAAACACAAGAGATGAAACTGAACATACCACCATTCCTCAATTATTCTTGCCCAAAAAAGAGGAACCCAAATCTAATCAAGCCTCCAGATCTAACTACTTATTTATAGGAAAAACAGGGCATGGACATCCCAAGTTAAAAGACCTTAAGAGGAAGCAATCTGTCAAACCTGATTGTGAAATATTCTACTGACCAATTGACCTGCTATCTTCAACAAATCAAGTATGAGAAAAGAGAGGAGGTGGGGGCGGGGAGGGCAGTTACAGCATAAAAGAGACAAGAGAGAACAAGTATTAACAAAAAAATCAACAAAACAATAACCCTATGCACAAATGCTCACCATACACACGGACCAGCCAGAGACAGTCGGACTTGAACTGATGAGTCCTAGAGGCTTAGGGTCAAGAAGTCCCCTGGGAAGCCTCCGTGGTCACACCAGAATGCTTGGGTTTAAAGCTTTACTGAATGAAAATATAATTTCCCTATAGCTAGAACAAGCATACTGAAAACAAAGACTGAAAGATCCAGTTTCTTTAACTACTCCAGCACAAAAAGCAGAATATAAAAATGAAATGATCAAGTTAAACTTGACTGAGTTTAAAAAAAATAATATCTGTAAACTGATAATTTACGAGTATCAGATTTCCTCAGTAGTCTGCAGAAAACAATCAGCCATATTTTTACTTGAAAAATTTATTTCCTTCCTGCCTTCAGATGTTTCATTTCAGCTCAGACCTCAAGAAAAAGACGTATTATTTTTTATGTGTAATTAAAATATTTGTATA
This sequence comes from Moschus berezovskii, assembly GCF_049115385.1. NCBI lineage: Eukaryota > Metazoa > Chordata > Mammalia > Artiodactyla > Moschidae > Moschus > Moschus berezovskii. Next base: position 67,430,553 of record NC_142473.1, read on the forward strand.
TCATTTTTCATTAAAAATTATACTATACTAATAATTCTTACTATTATGCTTTTTAATGAACACTTTTTCCATGAGCATTAGAAAGAAGGCTCCCCATCCCGACTCCATCCTTATTTTCTATCCAGGTCTTATACACCCCTTCAGCATCCAGCTCCACATCATATCTGGAGGGGAAGAGGACTCACTCCACTTTGACTAACTCTGACTTTTCAAATCCTTCGAGTGTCCTTTTATCTTTTTCCCCACCTTCCCCTGGAAAAATAGATCTCTTCTCCATTCAGGGAGCCACCCCTCTCGAATCCACCCTCAGGCTCCAGGAGTGAGTACATGCGAGGGCTTGGCCAATCAGATCACCGTATTCTCTAGCTACACGACCCAATCCTGGCCAATCAGAGCCTTCCCTGGGTCCTTTGGTGGAGAAGGACCAAAAGGAAGGCAGTCTTATGAAACTCTAGGTGCCAAAAACAGCTCTTTTTGTCACAACAAAGAGAGCCTATCTGAGAAGAGAGCCAACACAAAGGAGAGCAGAGGCAAAGGACAATGAAACAGTGTTCTAAAGACGCTGTCTCAGCTCCTGAATCCAGACACGGGGATTTAAAATACAGCAAGCCACTAAATTTAAATTCCCTCTTTGACCTAGGCCACTTACAACTGGGGTTCTGCCACTTGCTACAGAAAAAGCCCTGCTAATACACAATATAATAGTTATCTAAAAGTAATCGGATTTATTTTTCAACAAACATACCAAAACACAATACCTATAAGTGAGTACTGCGAAAGGCCCTTCAAAATATTACCTTCTGGAGAATGACCACTTGTTCCAACCATGTTAGCTATTACTACTGAAACTTGTTTGGATTCCTGTTTCAAGAGCTTCATTGCAGTCACAGTTCATGTTTTCACTTCCATGCAGTCTAGTCATTGGCCACTATTTAATAGGGAATATAGGCTGAGTGGTTAATAGCCTGATAACAACGTTTGTATAAATCAGCCATTATGAACCATCAAGCTTTCCTCACCATTTGAAATGGTATACAAACCTCCTCCAACTGCCTTTTTTCTTATTTTACACTCAGAGCAGAGCTAAAAGCAATTTAAAAATCTAGTTTCCCACAATAGTTTGGGGAGAATACACCTCCCCTTCAAAAGAAATCCCACTCTACTTACTGACTGCTACTGCTGGGAAGAATATTTTTAGGCATGCTTGCTACTTCAACACATACAAACATAGGAACTCATGTTCTCACAGATGACCTCACCAGACCATACAAGAAAGAGCTGGATCTTGAAGTGCTAGTTCATCAAAGTCCCAATTTCTTCTAACTCACTGGGTTCTATATTCTCAGTGCTTTGGCTCTATGGCCAGAGACTGCTGCTAGTTTCACCCTAAGAACAGGTGTCCCAAATTCACGTGATAGACAAATTCTATGTGGGGAAAATTAGCAGGGTCTTTCTCAGCCTGAGTTCTCAAAGGCTCCCGCCCAGCTTGCTCATACACTCTTAAATCTGAAAATTTTTACTCAAGTATTCTCAATTACCTAAAAAAAAAAAAAAATCCTCCCTAAAACCCCAGAATCAAGCTCAGGGGTCTTAAGACTAAGCCCTTTCCTGCTTCTCCAGTTGAAATGGAGATTGGTACATGTGAAGGCCCAAAGAAGGCAATGGCACCCCCTCCAGTACTCTTGCCTGGAAAATCCCATGGATGGAGGAGCCTGGTAGGCTGCAGTCCATGGGGTTGCTTAGAGTCTGACACGACTGAGCAACTTCACTTTCACACATTGGAGAAGGAAATGGCAACCCACTTCAGTGTTCTTGCCTGGAGAATCCCAGGGACAGGGAGCCTGGTGGGCTTCTGTCTATGGGTTTGCACAGTCAGACACGACTGAAGTGACTTAGCAGCACGTATGAAGGCCAGTGTACATAATTATCTCTTTCAAAGGCACCATAT